>NC_071616.1:5828806-6128806 GCF_014839835.1 Dryobates pubescens
AGGTCTAGTGGTGAGGCAGAGGCATGGAGAAGGCACTGGTGCAGTAGGCTATTGTAGGATGTTGACTTGCTGGAGCGTGTCCAGAAAAGGGCAACAAAGTTGGTGAGGGGCTTGGAGCACAAGCCCTATGAGGAGAGATTGAGGGAGCTGGGGTTGCTTAGTCTGGAGAGGAGGAGACTCAGGGGTGACCTTATTGCTCTCTACAACTACCTGAAGGGAGGTTGTAGTGAGGCAGAGGTTGGTCTCTTCTCCCAGGCAACCAGTACCAGAACAAGAGGACACAGTCTCAGGCTGCGCCAGGGGAGGTTTAGGCTGGAGGTTAGGAGGAGGTTTTACACAGAGAGATTGCCCATTGGAATGGGCTGCCTGAGGAGGTGGTGGGGTCGCCATGGCTGGCGGTGTTCAGGACGAGGCTTGACAGGATGCTTGGTTGCATGGTTTAGTTGATTAGATGGTGTTGGATGATAGGTTGGACACGATGATCTTGAAGGTCTCTTCCAACCTGGTTTATTCTATTCTATTCTATTCTATTCTATTCTATTCTATTCTATTCTATTCTATTCTATTCTATTCTATTCTATTCTATCAAAGGATTTGCAGTGTTAGCAGGCTGCTTCCCACTACCACAGTGGCTTGTTCAGCAGCAAGAGGGCTGAAATTAGTTTTTCAGGAAGATCTGGGAGAGGTTATAGCTATTGAGTGTGCCTTGAAGTGGTCCAGTGAGTGCAGGGCCTATGCGCTTCAGGATCACAGTATCACAGTATCACTAAGGTTGGAAGAGACCTCAAGGATCGTCGAGTCCAACCTGTCACCACAGACCTCATGACTAAACCATGGCACCAAGTGCCACATCCAATCTCCTCTTGAACACCTCCAGGGATGGTGACTCCACCTCCCTGGGCAGCACATCCCAGTGATGAACGACTCGCTCGGTGAAGAACTTTCTCCTCACCTCGAGTCTAAACCTCCCCTGGTGCAGCTTGAGACTGTGTCCTCTTGTTCTGGTGCTGGTTGCCTGGGAGAAGAGACCAACCCCTTCCTGGCCACAACCACCTTTCAGGTAGTTGTAGAGGGCAATGAGGTCTCCCCTGAGCCTCCTCCTCTCCAGGCTAAACAATTCCAGCTCCCTCAGCCTCTCCTCACAGGGCTGTGCTCAAGGCCTCTCCCCAGCCTTGTTGCCCTTCTCTGGACACGTTCAAGTGGATGGAAGATGGAAGCAGTCTTTTTCCCCATCTGAGATACAGTCTCAGGTTTCTTTTTCTTTTATGTTTATGTACTCCTAGTTAGCTACTTTGACCATGAATGGCCTTAACTTTCTATATCTCTTTCAGTTTTAATCTTCCTGTCCAGGCTAACTGTTGCATGGATCTGCTTGCTTTAGACTCTGTCGCTTGCCTGTGGAGTGAAGCGGATGGGTTGCCCTCGCAGTGTATCAACCTGTCTTGCTTCCTAGCTTGAGGTGGTGTGGTCAGACTGAGGTTACCTGCTGTTTTCTTTGTCAGAGGGCTATGTAACACTTCTTGCATATGGGGAGTTCAGTCGCTGGGAAAACTTGTCTCGTGGGGCAGATAGGGATGGAACTCTGTGATAAGATGTTCCAGCAGCTTGCTAGTGAGCATCATCACTTGGTTTGGGCTTTACATGGATGCCTCCTTGCTTTGCAGCTCACTGGAGTATCTGAGCTCTTCTGTAGTTTTCTCCCTCATAGGAAGAGCACATGAGGGCTCTCCATGTTTAGGAAGAGAATGCCATGGCCTCTGCAAGTTTCATGTATCACAGTATCACCAAGGTTGGAGGAGATCTCAAAGATCAAGTCCAACCTGTCACCACAGACCTCATGACTAGACCATGGCACCAAGTGCCACATCCGATCCCTTCTTGAACCCCTCCAGGGACGGTGACTCCACCACCTCCCTGGGCAGCACATTCCAATGGCTAACAACTCTCTCGTTGAAGAACTTTCTCCTCACCTCCAGCCTAAACTTCACCTGGTGCAGCTTGAGACTGTGTCCTCTTGTTCTGGTGCTGGTTGCCTGGGAGAAGAGACCAACCCCTTCCTGGCTACAACCTCCCTTCAGGTAGTTGTAGAGAGCAATGAGGTCTCCTCTGAGCCTCCTCTTCTCCAGGCTAAACAACCCCAGCTCCCTCAGCCTCTCCTCACAGGGCTGTGCTCAAGGCCTCTCCCCAGCCTTGTTGCCCTTCTCTGGACACGTTCAAGTGTCTCAATGTCCTTCCTAAACTGAGGGTCCCAGAACTGGACGCAGGACTCAAGGTGTGGCCCAACCAGTGCTGAGTACAGGGACAGAATGACTTCCCTGCTCCTGCTGGCCACACTATTCTTGATGCAGGCCAAGATGCTATTGGCCTTCTTGGCCACCTGGGCACACTGCTGGCTCATGTTTAGGCGGCTGTCAATCAGCACCCCCAGGTCCCTCTCTGTTTGGCAGCTCTCCAGCCACTCTGACCCCAGCCTGTAGCTCTGCATGGGGTTGCTGTGGCCAAAGTGCAGCATCTAGCACTTGGATTTGTTGAATGCCATCCTGTTGCCCATCTGTCCAGCCTGTCAAGGTCCCTCTGCAGAGCCCTTCAACCTTCTAACTGATCAACAACTGCTCCCATCTTGGTGTCATCTGCAAACTTGCTGATGACTGCCTCAATCCCCTCATCCAGATCATCAATGAAGATGTTAAGATATGTGTTTGGTTGCAGAGGTTTGCCCATCTTCAATAAAAACTACATCTGCCATGCTGCTTCTCTGTGCTGCCACATGATGTCACAGGCTCACTTCTCTTAAAAGCTTCTTGACCACTATTCTATTCTATTCTATTCTATTCTATTCTATTCTATTCTATTCTATTCTATTCTATTCTATCTGTGAGTACTGCTCTGTGTGTTCATGCTCTGTGGAGCTCACTCCCTTTTCAGTTAGAGCAGAGAGTGGTCCTTGTAGTCCTTTAGGCTAGATTTTTTTTGTTGTGTGGGGTGATTGTTGTGGGATTTTGTCTTGCTTTGGCTTTAGATGTTTGTGTTCTTTCCCCAGGGTATGTGAATGCACGGCTGGAGAAGGAAACACCAATATTTAACAAGCAAAGGATTGATTTTTCTCCTCCTGAGAAAATTAACAGCTTGGTGGTCTCCTCTAACCAGCTCTGTATGAGCCTTGGGAAAGACACCCTTCTCAGGTAATGTTGCCAGAAGCCTTCAAGTTATTGCTTGTTTTCCCCTGCCTTGTTGTCAGAGAGCTTGCAGTTCCAAAGTGGATGAGAAGTCATGAACTGAGTATGGAAAACAGTAAGCAATTACGCCTACATGAACTTCTGTTGGAAGCATGCTTTCATGGTTTCCCTTTGCAGGATTGATCTTGGGAAGCCAGATGAACCTAACCAGGTAGAGCTGGGACGCAAAGATGAAGCCAAAGTCTACAAGATGTTTTTGGACCACACAGGTGAGACAATGGACTGTGTATGTTTACAGGCAGTGCCTGGCAGCCGATGCGATCGAACGTGCATAGCAAGCCCTGGTGAGGGAGTTCTCTTTCTGTGCTGTAAATAAGAACTGGTGGTTCTTCAGTGGGCAGGACTCCATTGCCCAGGGTCCCTGCCTGCTGATTTGTCCCTGTGCTGTAGGAAAAGCCCTGGCTCGTTGTGTGCATGTTGCTGCTTCTGAGCTGGCTGAGGCTCGTTGTGTGCGTGTTGCTGCTTCTGAGCTGTCTGAAACGAATGTGTGCAGCTGGGCTGTTCTGAGCAGGGCTGCTCAAACCAGCAGAAGGGAATCTTTGCAGTCAGCCTGTGCTCTGTGTGTAAGAATTTGTACAGTGGACCCTGAAACACCTGCAGCTCGCTGCAGCCTTGACTGATTTTAAAAGGCAAACCAAATGTTTGGGCAGAGATACTCATACCTGTCACCACTTGGCAGTGCTGGGAGAGAGCTCTGGGAACTGTTTATCCTTAGAACACTCACTGAAACGGAGGAGTACCTGCCTGCTGGAGCATCTGGGATGAGGCATTTAAATTGCAGCGTGTGGAATGTGTGGAAATCCCCCACGTTCCTCTGAATGCCTGGGAAAGTCTTGGGTTAAGTGTGTTGATATCAGAGCTTATCAAATGTGAAGATTAGAAACCTCAGGGACTTGGCTTGCTTAGGCACATGCTTAATTTGTTCTCTCCTTCTCCTTCCCATGCCCCTGTCCCGCTGGCAGGCTCTCATCTGCTGATTGCTCTGAACACCAGTGAATGCCTCTACCTGAACAGAAGCGTTCAGAAGGTGCGAGCGCTCTCCCGCTGGAAGGGCCACCTGATTGAAAGCGTGGGCTGGAACAAATTCCTTGGTTCAGAGACCAACACTGGGCCCATTCTGGTGGGGACAGCCCAGGGGCAGATCTTCGAGGCTGAAATCTCTGTCAGCGAGGGAAGCCTCTTCAGCACTAATCCCGACCAGTACTTCCGCCAGGTCTACACTCTGGAGGAGGAGTCAGGACCGGCCCCGGTCTGCTGCTTGGAGATTGAGCGAGGGCTGGAAGGGAAATTCTTTATTATAGCCACCACCCGAAAGAGACTCTTCCAGTTTGTTGGCAAAATACCTGAAGGGACAGAGCAGCAAGGCTTCGGCTCCATCTTTGCCGTGCACGCTGACCATCTGCCCAGCTTCCGGGAGTTTCCAGCCAACCTGGGTTTCAGTGAGATAGCCTTTTACACCCCAAAGCTGCGCTCCAACCCGCGCTCCTTTGCCTGGATGATGGGCAACGGCGTCTTGTACGGTACCTTGGACTACAGCCGTCCCGACTCCATCCTGAGCGATGAGCGGGTCTGGGTTTACCCTTCGGATATCGACGTAGCCGTCAACAAGCCCATCTCCATCGTGCTCACGCAGTTCCACTTCCTCTTGCTGCTGCCCGACCGGGTGAAGGCTGTGTGCACCCTGAACGGGCAGGTGGTTTTCCAGGACCTCTTCCTGGAGAAGTTTGGCTTGCTGACACGCATGATCAAAGATCCCACGGTCCAGCAGATATGGATCCACACGGAGAAGGTAGTGTTCCGCTACCACGTCCAGCGGGAGTCTAGAGACGTGTGGAAGATGTATATGAACATGAACAAATTTGATTTAGCCAAGGAGTACTGCAAAGACCGTCCGGAGTGCCTGGATATCGTGCTGGCAAAGGAGGCAGAGCACTGCTTCCAGAACAAGAGGTACCTAGAGAGCGCCAAATGCTACGCGCTGACCCAGAACTACTTCGAGGAAATTGCTCTCAAGTTCATTGAAGCCAAGCAAGAGGAGGCCCTGATGGAGTTCCTGCTTAAGAAGCTAAGTAACCTAAAGCCTTCTGAGAAGACACAGACCACGTTGCTGACCACGTGGTTAACGGAGCTGTACCTGAACTGGCTGGGCATACTGGAGGGAGATCCCTCGCAGCGAACTCTCTACCTGGACACACGGGAGAAGTTCCGCACCTTCCTGGGCAGCCCTAGGAACAAGGAGTGTCTGTTTAACAACAGGGCATCCATCTACGAGCTGCTGGCGAGCCACGGGGACACTGAGCACATGGTCTACTTTGCGGTCATCATGCAGGACTACGAGCGTGTAGTGGCTCATCATTGCCAGCACGATGAGTACGACGAAGCTCTAAACGTGCTGTCCAGGCACAGGGACGAGAAGCTCTTCTACAAGTTCTCTCCAGTCCTTATCCAGCATATTCCCAAGAAGGTAGTTGATGCTTGGATTTCTATGGGCTCTAGACTGGATGCCAGGAACCTCATTCCAGCCCTTGTCAACTATAGCCAGAGTGCCAGCACGCAGCAGATCAACGAAGCCATTAGGTATATGGAGTTCTGTGTCTATCAGCTGGAGGAAACCCAGCAAGCCATTCACAACTACCTGTTGTCTCTTTACGCCCTGTGCCGGCCGGACTCACTGCTCTCCTACCTGGAGCAGGCAGGAACCAACCCAAACCGCATCCACTATGACCTGAAGTACGCCTTGCGGCTGTGCGCGGAGCACGGCCACCACCGTGCCTGCGTCCACATCTACAAGGTGATGGAGCTGTACGAGGAGGCCGTGGATCTTGCCTTGCAGGTGTGTGTGTGTGTGTGTGTCCATGCCTGTGTGTGGTCATTTATAAGGGATCTGCCTTCTTCAAGTACCTGAAGGGATCCTACAGGAAGGCTGCAGAGGGGCTTTTCACAAGGATGTCTAGAAAGAGGACAAGGGGGAATGGTTTGAAGCTGAGGGAGAGCAGGGTTAGACTGGATCTTAGGAAGATTTTCTTCAGTATGAGGGTGGTGAGACTCTGCAAGAGGTTGCCCAGGGAGGTTGTGGATGTCTCCCCCCTGGGCCAGGTTGGATGTGGCCTTTGAGCAGCTGAGTCTAGTTGAGAAGCATCCCTGCCCGTGGCAGGGGGTTGGAGTAGATGATCTCTGAGGTCCCTTCCAACCTGAACCACTCTGTGTTTCTGTGATCCTGAACAGATGAGCACTGAGAGGAGATGGACAGACTCCTCAGTGCAAGAGCTGTGCTGCTGAGTCTGGGAGGAAAGACCTGCCTCACTTAACGTAATTCTGTGCTTTTGCACTTTGTTTTAAGTAGAGAGCTGACTGTGACAAGCCATAATTGAGGGTAGGGGCATGGAGACACAAGGACAAGTGCTGGCTGAGCTTAGTCTCTAACATAAAATACCTTCAACATATCTGCATTGGTGCAGAACTTGTCTAGCCATTTTCCAGGATTCTTAATTCCTATCCCTGGCTGTGATAATTATCAGACCATGCCTTTGTCAGCTTAGTCTGACCCTCAGGGAGATGTGGGATTGGTTTTTTTCTCTTGGCATTGCTGTGTCTTTGCTGAAATGTGTGGCCAGCAAAGTTACTGTAACATGGATTTGCCCTAATTGTAGTGCTGAACTTTGTTGGTCTCTTTGGGTAGCAAGCAAATCTTTGGGGAGGAATACTGGTAGAGAGGAGAGGACAGGAGAGGAAGCCAGCACTGCAGCCCCAGGCAGTGAGAAGGCAGGAGAAGCTATTGGAGCCGCCTGTAATGGACAGGAGGCTCTTAAGTTGAGCGGTGGATATCAAAGAGGGAAGCTTAACTCGGTTTCCATGTCTTTCCACCGTGCAGGTGGATGTTGATCTTGCAAAGTCCTGTGCAGATCTGCCTGAAGATGATGAGGAGCTGCGGAAGAAGCTGTGGTTGAAGATTGCTCGCCACGTTGTCCAGGAGGAGAAGGACGTGAAGAAGGCCATGGCCTGCCTCTCCAGCTGTGCCCTGCTGAAGATCGAAGACGTCCTGCCCTTCTTTCCAGACTTTGTCACTATTGACCATTTCAAGGAGGCAATCTGCAACTCCCTGGAGGACTACAACAAACACATCGAGGAGCTGAAAAGGGAGATGGAGGAAGCCACGCAGAGCGCCAAGAGAATCCGAGAGGACATCCAGGAGATGAGGAACAAGTATGGCTCCGTGGAGCCTCAGGAGAAATGTGCCGCTTGTGACTTCCCCCTCCTCAACCGCCCCTTTTACCTTTTCCTCTGTGGTCACATGTTTCACTATGACTGCCTCCTCCAGGCTGTTTTCCCAAACCTCCCTGCCTATAAGCAGGCAAAACTTGAAGATCTTCAGAAGAAGCTGGCAGCTACCAGTCAGCCTTCCAAGAGCCACCTTCGTCCCAAGGAGGCAGACAGCGCCAGCCTGGGGAAGGGGCAGCAGAGCCGGGAGCAGGTGAAGGCCGACATCGACGACATCGTGGCAGCCGAGTGCGTGTACTGCGGCGAGCTGATGATCCGCTCCATCGACAAACCTTTCATTGACCCTCACAAATACGAAGAGGAGATGCAGAGCTGGCTGTAAGCCTCCAAACCTGCCCCTGCCAGCGCGCCACGGTGCTTCTGGTCACGGCTTGGGAAGCTCCTGTGGTGGGGATGTAGCCTCCAGAAGCAGGAACACGGTAGCTTCTGTGAAACTCTGAGGCACGAGCAGCGGGGTCTTGTCATCAGGGTGACAGTGAACTAGTCTTGAAAAAATGGGGAGGTACAGCTATGGCTGTCTTAAGAATTTGAGCAATAGTTAGAGCTAACCTAATGGAATACCTTTAGCAGACATTTGCTGCTTGCAGTTCTGAGGTTCTCCGTGTGAAGCTAATGGTGTGCCTTGTTGTCCAGGAGGAGCTGAGAGCAGCCTGTGATTTGTCTGTTGTGTGGTGTTTGTTTTGGTTAAGACAAGCCCAAAGGGGAAGGTAGTGAGGAGCACTAAGCAGTGTAACCTTCATTCGTCACTTTCAAAGCTAGAGTTGCCTTCTGTTTCCGTTTGGCTGGAAGTCTGCAACCAGGTACATGGAGAGAACATGAAAGAACAAATGCTCTCGCATATGTATTTTGTAAACATCATGTTACACAAATACATGTTTCTACACAATGTAACACAAGAATGTGCATCCTTCTCAAGCAGGAGTGTCTCATAATGTGCTGAAGTCATTTGCCTGCAATTCAAGGTGTATAATTCTTTCCCCCCAAGCTTTACAGACAAGCCTGTACATCTGAATTCTCTCTAAGTACTGTTTCTGGCAATGCTTCCCAGCCTGTTCACCCCTGCCTCCCTCTCTCCATCCTGTTTCTACCATGGCTTTGTATAGTGTGTCTTGGTTTTGCCCTCACCTCAAACCCAGGCTGATACATGTACTCAGAAGGTTTCATCTGGTACTCTGCAAGCAGGAGCACAGCCTGCTTGTATTGTCCTGCTGTGGTCCTCTTCAAGCTGCACTTGAGTACAGTATAGTAGGGATCTGCTCATAGGTTCTCTCAAGGGCAGACTACAGAGCAGCTCTGTTAGCCTTCAATCTGCTTTGCCATCTGCAGGGAGTACCTTGTGCCCAGGTAGCCTTTTGCCTCGCTGGCAGTACGTGATGCTTTCTGGAGGAGGCTGCAGGTCAGTGCTTCTGTCTGTTACTCTGGCTTGGGAAATTCTTCCCAGAAGGTGGCAATCACTGCATTGTGGCTGAGGGAACAAATAAATTACTTTTGCAGTTTAGCAAGGCTTCCTTGATTTATTTGTGAAGAAACTGAAATTTCACTGCAGTCCTGCTGTTTGGGGCTGAATCTCAGAGGTAACTGGCAGAAGAATGGCATGATCTGAAATGGAATGATCTCACTGTGAGGGTGAGAGAACACTGGAACAGGCTGCCCAGGGCGGGTTGTGGAGTCTCCTTCCCTGGAGATACTCAAGACCCACCTGGATGCATTCTTGTGTGACCTGGTGTAGGTGATCCTGCTCTGGCAGGAGGGTTGGACTGGATGATCTTCTGAGGTCCCTCCCAGCCCCTAATGTGATTCTGTGGGATCTAAATTACAAAGTGTGCTGCTTGTACTTAAGGTGATAGAAAACAGTGTCTTCTGAAAAGCATTTTCAGTGCTTTCATATAGATGTACCTGCTTGTCCCTCAGTACCTGTCTCAATCTGCTAGTCACTTACCTTCTCTGTAGGGTTGTAGAAATGGGTCTCCACACAACTGAAAGAGAATATGAATTAGCTTCCTTAAGGAGTTGACCTTAAAGTTTTGATAACCATTGAGAGCTCCAGAAAAATCCTTGGTTGTTCATTGGGAGCCTGGAAACAATCAATTTTATCTGTGTAAAGTAACATGAGTAATAAAGTGCCAGAGCTGACAGCAGGAAGAATTAAGGCTTTGAAATCCTCGTTTCATTGTTGGAACCACGGGACCAGCAGTCTCATTACCACCTGGGAGTGTTTGTTGCAGGCTTATCTGAAACCACTGTTTCAGTGATTCCATTAAGCAGTGGTTCAGAACCCCACGTGCTGTAGTTTTCTTTGGCTCTGGAGAGCCTTTTGCTTTGGAGAAGTCGATGGTTCTGCCAGAGGAATTTGTGATGAAAACTAAATGTGATGCCTTTTGAAGTTCAGCGTTAAACCTGTTCCGACTGGCCACTCCTGAATCATCTTCTCGTGTAAGCAGTGTGATATTTAAGGTTGTTTGTGTCTTGGTAAAGCAATGTTGCTGGGCTGCTCTCCATCACCTTTGAAAGGTCCTGGAGAGCAGGCAGAGTGCCTGAAGGCTGGAGGGAAGCCAGTGTCGCTCCAGCCTTCCAAAAGGGCAAGACACAAGACAGAAAACGACAGGCAGTCAGCCTCATCTCCATCCCTGGGAAGATGATGGAACAGCTTGTTCTGGGTGTCCTTTCAAAGCAGGTAGAGGAAAAGGTGGTTATCAAAAGCAGTCAGCATGGATTCACCGAGGGGAGGTCATATCTGACTGATAGCCTTCTATGAGCACGTGACTGGGTGGCTGGATGAGGGCAGGGCAGTGGACATTGTCTACCTTGACTTCAGCAAGGCTTGTGACACTGTCTCCCACAGCATCCTCACAGGCAAGCTTAAGAAGTGTGGGTTAGATGAATGGGCAGTAGGGTGGATTGAAAACTGGCTGAAAGGGCTCAAGGGGGTTGTGGTCAGTGGTAGTCTAATTGGAGGTCCATAACAAGTGGTGTCCCCCAGGGGTCAGTGCTGGGTCCAGTCCTGTTCAGTGACCTGGGGATAGTGTACCCTCAGTAAGTTTGCTGATGACACAAAACTGGGAGGGGTGGCTGACACACCAGAAGGCTGTGCTGCCATCCAGTGTGACCTGGACAGGCTGGAGAGCTGGGCAGAGGGTGGCCTGTCCAGGGCGAGTGTAGGGGCCTGTGCCTATGGTGGAATAATCCTATGCATCAGCACAAATTGGGGGCTCACCTGAAAAGCAGCTCTGTGGAAAAACACCTGGGAATCCTGGTGGACAGCAGGATGATCATGGGCCAGCAATGTGCCCTTGTGGCCAAGAAAGCCAATGGTATCCTGGGATGCATGGAGAAGAATGTGGCAAGCAGGAATAAGGAGGTTCTTCTGCCTCTCTGCTCAGCCCTGGAGAGGCCTCATCTGAAGTACTGTGCCCAGTTCTGGGCTTCCCGGTTCAAGGACATGGAACTACTTGAGAAGGTACAGCAAAGGGCTACAAAAGATGATTAGGGATCTGGAACATCTGTCTTATGAAGAAAGGCTAAAGGATTTGGGGCTTTTTAAACTAGAGGAGACTGAGTGGGGATCTTACCAATGTTTCTAAATACTTAAGACTGGCCCCATCCTCCTGACAGCCACCTTTTCTGCACTGGTGCCCAGTGACAGGACAAGAGGTAATGGACACAAACTTGAACATTGGAAGTTCCATCTAAACATGAGGAGGAACTTCTTTACATTGAGGATGGTGGAGCACTGGAACAGGTTGCCCAGAGAGGTAGTGGAGTCTCCTCTGGATTCATTCAAAGCCCACCTGGATGCCATCTTGAGCAGCCTGCTCTGTGTCAGCCTGTCCTGGTGGAGGGGTGGGCTAGATGGTGTCCAGAGGCCCCTTCCAGCAGTAGCCCCCAGCCCAAACCTGTAGCTGTTTCTGCTCTTCATCAGAAACCTAAGGAGCAGCTCATTGTGATGCAGGGAATAATTTCAAGGCATGCTCTTTGAGGTGGTGGTAATACTTTGTTCCACTTCTCTGCTGTGAGGGCTTTACAGGATGCTTTCCTGGTGTGTTAGAGTGAGTAGAGTCCTTCATTCTTAGTGCTACAGAGCAATCACATCACTAATTGTGCTCTGAAGAGTAGCAATATTATTTGCCTACAGACCATTCCAGGGAGATCTGCTCATCCTTGAGACTGGAAGAAGCCTGTGTCTGTGGGAATGAAGGCACAGCAAGTAAATAAACCCCTCAAGTCTGCCTGGGTGGGCTGGTAGAGGAAGGCACTTCAAGAACCTACTGATTGCAGTCCTGGGTGTCAGTACCTGTCTCAGTTAACAAAACTAGAACTAGGCTGGGTGTTTTTCATGACAAGTATGCCACATTCTCTGAGGGCTGCAGGCTGGTGCACCAGGTACACCATTGTTGGCTGAAAAATCCTTCAGCTTCTTTGCTCTCAAGGCTGTGGAGAGTCTTAATGCCTGCAGAGACCCCAGCAGTGATTCTGTGACTAGTGCCAGTGGTGCAGGAAGCTACATCAAGGTCTTCTGAACTTTCCTTATGTCATCACAGGCTTCAAAAGTTTCAGCAGCCACTCACCTGTGCTTCTGGACAGTTTTGCAGCAGCAGTCATAAAGGTAAGAGGGTGTTGGGGGTGGGGGGGAATGGAGGGAAGTGAGCTGCTTGCTGGTTTCCTATAAATCTAATCTGTGAGGTCACTCCCAATCTGCAAGAGCTCTTCCTCTCTGCTTTCAGATCAGCATTTTTATCTTCTCCCCTTGCAATTTCAGCACAGATGGGTTTTGGAAATCAAAGTTCTATGTGGGTTTTTTATTAGCTCTGAATAAACTTGTTACCAGCTGTGACGAATGCCTTAGGTCTTGTCCTTAGGTCTTGTCCTTGTTTGAGTGAGTCACCCCTACCCTTTAGTTTAACGCAGCTAGAGAACAGTGTAACCAGAAGGCTGGGTGGGAGCCCCAGCCCTGTGTAACCAGAACAAGTATTTGCAGCTGTGTTCATGCTGGAATGTCCAGGTTTCAGCTGGTCAAACCCACAAAGTAAAGAAGTTTAGCTGTGCAAGTAATGCCAAAAGCAAACCTGTGCCTACTACCTCTCCTAGAGCTCAAGTGAGGGACTGGGGATCTGCTGTGAGGTGAGGGACTGGGGATCTGCTGTGAGGTGAAGGAGACAGCAGTAGTTTGAAGAGAGTCTCAGACGTAGCTGGAAACAGCAAACTGAAACACTGAGAGATGGTTTAGTCTCTAAATGACCAGGCTGGAAATTCAGGAGGGCAAATTCTTACCGAGCCACTAGATGTCATTGCTGTCCATCTAAATTCTGAGGCTTGCTGCAGCCGGGCTCAAGGTGTTTAACAAATAATAAATGTCAAGGGAAAGAATATAAAAAATCCTCAATTCTTTCATTCTGAAACGTCCAGAATAGAATAGAATAGAATTAACCAGGTTGGAAGAGACCTTTGAGATCATCGAGTCCAACCTATCATCCAACACTATCTAATCAACTAACCCATGGCACCAAGCACCCCAGCCAGTTTCTTCCTAAACACCTCCAGTGATGGTGACTCCACCACCTCCCTGGGCAGCACATTCCAATGGCCAATCTCTCTTTCTATGAATAACTTCTTCCTAACATCCAGCCTAAGCCTCCCCTGGTGCAGCTTGAGACTGTGTCCTCTTGTTCTGGTGCTGGTTGCCTGGGAGAAGAGAGCAACCCCCACCTGGCTACAACCTCCCTACAGGCAGCTGTAGAGAGCAATAAGGTCTCCCCTGAGCCTCCTCCTCTCCAGGCTAAGCAACCCCAGCTCCCTCAGCCTCTCCTCACAGGGCTGTGCTCCAGACCCCTCACTAACTTCGTTGGCCTTCTCTGGACACATTCCAGCAAGTCAACATCTTTCCTAAACTGAGGGGCCCAGAACTAGACATAGTGTTGTATAGCAGAAGAAAGAATGGCACACAACAGCCAGGAGCTGAAGCAGATTGTCAGTGCCTTTGGAGGGGGAGGGCGGAGGCAGACCTGGGAGGTAGTTATTGGAGGCAAAGATGCTTGCAAAATTGTATCTAACTAAAAGGCAAATTTGGGTTGCAGAGCACTTGTTTTTCAGCTTTCGAATATGAAAAGCTGGAGTTACTCTGCCCTGTGAGGACAGACTGAAGGAGTTGGGGCTGTTCAGTCTGGACAAGAGAGGGCTCCAAGGAGACCTAATTGTGGCCTTCCAGTATCTGAAGGGGGCCTACAAGAAGGCTGGGGAGGGACTTCTCAGGATGTCAGGTAGTGATAGGACTAGGGGAGATGAAACGAAGCTGGGGGTGGGGAGATTCAGGCTGGATGTGAGGAGGAAGTTCTTCCCCATGAGAGTGGTGAAGCCCTGGAATGGGTTGTCCAGGGAGGTGGTTTGGGCCCCATCCCTGGAGGTGTTTAAGCCCAGGCTGGCTGAGGCTCTGGCCAGCCTGATCTAGTGTGGGGTGTCCCTGCCTATGGCAGAGGGGGTTGGAACTAGATGATCCTTGTGGTCCCTTCCAACACTAATTGGTTCTATGAAATGAGTATTGGCAAATTGTTTAATTGCATTCTAGGGTAAGTCCCTACACAGACGACTTGGTAACCTGTGGAGAGATCTTCCACTGGCTTGGAATTGCAAGATCTGGTGGCCTCGAGTCTGGCCAGTTTTGCTTGCTTTCTCCCCACCCTGTCCCAGTGTCAGAGATGGTAGAATAGAGTAGAATAGAGTAGAATAGAATAGAATAGAATAGAATAGAGTAGAATAGAAAGAATAGAATAGAATCAACCAGGTTGGAAGAGACCTTCAAGATCATCGAGTCCAACCTATCATCCAACACCATCTAATCAACTAAACCACGGCACCAAGCACCCCATCCAGTCTCTTCCTAAACACCTCCAGCGATGGTGACTCCACCACCTCCCCAGGCAGCACATTCCAATGGGCAATCTCTCTCTCTCTGTGAAGCTTTAAGGCAACTTCTCAGTTGCCAGAGTTCACATCTAGTGTTTGTTGTTCAAAGCGCCAGTGAAGCTGGGTTTGCAACATGACCCCGGACACCGGCATGCATGAACAGAGATTTGCTGTTGTCTCCAAGTTGTGGGGGCATGATCCCAAAATGGGGGCAAGTGGGAGGAGGAACATCTTGTACTCCATCAAAAGGAGATGTAGTTTGACTCAGACTGTAGTCATGTATCAGCATGTGGTTCTTGGAATGGGTGGTTCCTGTTGACAGCTGCCTGTCGCTGTCAGTGTGCAGGCCGTCTGTGTTTACCAGAGCGCGCGCACAACTTCCAGTGGGATCTCATGCAATGTCTCTTGTTCCTTCCATCATTTTGCCCATCAACCCTGTGCTGAGATGTGGGAAATCAGACTGCTAATGGGCCTCTTCCTTGCAGCAAGCGGTTTAGCTTGGAGAAGAGGAGGCTCAGGGGAGACCTTATTGCTGTTTACGACTAACTGAAGAGTGGTTGCAGCCAGGTGGGGGTTGGTCTCTTCTCCCAGGCAGCCAGCACCAGAACAAGAGGACACAGTCTCAGGCTGTGCAGGGGGAAGTTTAGGCTTGATCTTAGAAAGAAGTTCTTCACAGAAAGAGAGATTGGCCATTGGAATGGGCTGCCCAGGGAGGTGGTGTGGTTCATGTGCCAGGAGGTGCTGAAGAAAAGGCTGGATGAGGCGCTTAGTGCTGCGGTCTAGTTGATTGGTTGGACTTAATGATCTTGGAGGTCTCTTCCAACCTGGCTGATGCTGTGATTCTGAGCTGAAATTTGAAATACACATGTCTTAGGGAATGTTTGATTTTTTTCCCCCCATTATTATTGTTTTTAATGCAGACAGATGAAGGCTTTTTCTCCAGAATAAATGGAGTACCATCTGACTGGTGTTTAGGAGAGAATCTTATGGCATCCTCAAAGCAGAGAGGTGCTGGTCAGGACCTTCTCTCCTTTTTGGACACAGAGGATGGTGTGCCCTAGGAAGGAGAGAGAATGGTGGTTTCTATGAATTTGGCTGAAGTTTATGCATCTGCTGCAGAGAATCCTCCCCAGAACTGTGACACTGTTTGGTTTGTCCTTTTCTCACTGAGGTGCTGCAGAAGAAAGAGCTCATTTCCTCTGGCATAGGAATGCTGGTAAAACTGAAGAGCTTTGGGCTTGAAAGTGTAAACATTACAGGGGTGCCTTAAATTTGCAGTGGTCTTTCTGTGGGTTCATCTCCCAAACTCTCTGCTGTCTCTGATCATGCCCAGGCCAGGTTTCATACCTTGTGAGCTCTCTGTGAGTTGAGCTTTGTGCCCTCGCTGTCATTTTGAAGACTCATCATGCTTTCCCCTCAACTCAGTGTTTGGGTTTTTTCACTCCCAGAGCTTTTGGATGGGCATCAAGCTACTTATTTGGTGTATAAGCTTTAAATCAGCCTGGCCTGCAGCTGCCTTCAGGTGGAAGGAGGGGAGAAAGATTAAACAAACTTGTTCAGTCTACCTGTTGAAACCAGTTGGGATGGAGAGAAAAGGGGCTAAGGCATTTCCTCTAATAGCCAGAGGTATTGGAGGCAGCTTGTTTGAGTAAGACTGGTTGCTTAGGAACTAGGAAGCTACAGGAGCACTCTGAGGTTACAAGCACAGTTATAACTGATCATACAGACTCTGTCATTGTGGGGCAGCTCAGCAGAGGACAGTTTCCAACTTGCAGCAAGTCAGTATTGGGTTCAGACTTGCTGCAGTGCTTCATGGCCCCTGTGATGATGGTTGTAGAGCTGTTTTAATTCAGCACTTGAGCTGCAGAGCTTGGCTGGCGTTGGGGTAAGAAGAGATGATGCATCTGCACAACATCAGGCCAGCTCCATTTCCAGCACACACTTCCAAACGGCTCATAAAGACCCTCGTTATAGAAAGGGATGGACAGGCTTTACCTGCTGGGTTGGAGTTCTGGCATTTCCCTGCTTTGCTGGATTTCATTTATTCCTGCTGTGCTCCTGTGTTGGCTGTAGGCTGGGTGGCTTTCAGAAGAGGATTTCATCACAGGTGACAAAATTAATAGCTGAGGGGTGAGCAACTGATGTTGTTTACCTGGACCTGAGCAAAGCCTTCGACACTGTCCCGCACCACATCCTGGTCTCCAGACTGGTGACACATGGGTTTGATGGGTGACCACTAGATGGATAAGGAACTGGCTTGATGGCTGCACCCAAAGAGTGGCTGCCAATGGGTCCATGTCCCAGTGGAGGCCAGGGACAAGCAGAGTCCCTCAGGGATCAGTCCTGGCACCAGGCTTGTTCAACATCTTTGTGGGTGCCATGGACAGTGGCACTGAGTGCACCCTCAGCAAGTTTGCTGATGACACCAAGCTGTGTGGTGCAGCAGACAGGCTGGAGGGAAGGGATGCCATCCAGAGGGACCTGCACAGGCTGGAGAGGTGGGCACAAGCCAACCTCAGGAGGTTCAACAAGACCAAGTGCAGGGTCCTGCATCTGGGTCGAGGCAATCCCAGGCACAAATCCAGGCTGGGCAGGGACTGGCTGGAAAGCAGCCCTGAGGAGAGAGACTTGGGGGTGCTGGGGGAGGAGAAGCTCAACAGGAGCTCTCAGTGTGCACTTGCAGCCCAGAAAGCCAATCAGATCCTGGGCTGCAGCAAGAGAAGTGTGGCCAGCAGGGCAAGGGAGGTGATTCTTCCCCTCTGTTCAGCTCTGGGGAGACCCCACCTGGAGTACTGCCTCCAGTTCTGGAGCCCCTATGACAAGAGGGATATGGAGGTGCTGGAAGGTGTCCAGAGAAGGGCCACGAGGATGAGCAGAGGGCTGGAGCACCTCTCCTATGGGGACAGACTGAGGGAGTTGGGGCTGTTCAGTCTGGAGAAGAAAAGCCTCTGAGGTGACCTAATTGTAAGCCCCCTTCAGATACTGAAAGGCCACAAGAAAGCTGGGGAGGGACTTCTCAGGATCTCAGGTAGTGATAGGACTAGGGGGAATGGAATGAAGCTGGAGGTGGGGAGATTCAGGCTGGATGTGAGGAGGAAGTTCTTCCCCATGAGAGTGGTGAAGCCCTGGAATGGGTTGTCCAGGGAGGTGGTTGGGGCCCCGTCCCTGGAGGTGATTAAGCCCAGGCTGGATGAGGCTCTGGCCAGCCTGATGTAGTGTGGGGTGTCCCTGCCCATGGCAGGGGGGTTGGACCTAGATGATCCTTGTGGTCCCTTCCAACCCTGACTGATACTATGACACTATGATCTACCCTTTTGTTTGCCATGGTAGTTTGCTGTGGTGGGCTGAAATAAGATATCCAGACTAGCTCAGATGGAAGCAAATGAAGCTGTATTTACAAGCAAAACCACACTCTAGAAATATGAAATGCAATGAAAATGTACAAAAGATGCAATATTTATATATATTTACAGTTTATAATCAACACAATACCAGGGGGCTACTAATACCTTCCCCCTCCCTGCTCCTTTCCCCCACCTTACACAAGGTAAAAGAGAGAGAGAGAGGAGCAGAGAGGAGCTTATTGGCACTTAGCCACAACAAGGACACAGCCAAGGTCAGCAACAGCCAGGCAAAGGCACCAGCTAGTACCAGCTAGAGCAAAGAAGCTGAAAAGAGAGAGAGTTACTTTATACAACTCACTTTGTTAGTTATCAGCCCAATAGGATTATTTAGACCTTATCATTATTTTCCCCTTTCCATCCAATAGTAATTTATTTGCATTCTGCCACCTTTTCTGCTCAATCTGTGGAAAATTTTCCTAGGCACAGCCTAAAACTGCCACAGAATACTGCTGGGGGAGGTTTTCACAATGAAATCATTCAGGGGAAGCTGAACCACAGCCACCCCCTCCTTCCATGGTCCATCATGAATTGGTCATTGCAGGTGGTGGCTTGCATGAAAAGGCTTGGTCACCAAAAGCAGGAATTCTCCACTTTGTGCAATTGAAACCCACTGTCTGGGTGGTGGAAAGTGGTCTTTGGGACACAGCCCGAACTTGGAGGCTGTTGGACTCTGCTTAAGCAGCCATCTGTGTTTTCCAGTGAGTTATTCAACAGTCTTCTTTCATCTCGTTGAGTGTACATACTGAAGGGATTTTCTACCACATTATTACCGTGGAACAGAATTCATGAGGAAGATGATTTTAATCTCTAGATTCTCCTTTCTTTCCCCCACATTTCTTGAAAGCAAGGTGTGCAGAGTGGTCTCTGGGGGTAGATCTGCTGTGTTTTGATAGATAGTGTTTCAACTCTGTTCCTCTTTTCTCACACAAGGGTGTGTATATCAGGTCAGCACTTTAGGAGCATCACAGACCAAGAGGGACATGAAGGCTGCTACATTGCCTGGGGGTTCTAATTGACAGGCTACTGAATATGAGCCAGCAGTGTGCCCAGGTGGCCAAGAAAGCCAGTGGCATCCTGGCTTGTATCAGAAATGCTGTGTCCGGCAGGAGTAGGGAGGTGATTGTCCCCTTGTACTCTGCTCTGGTGAGGCCACACCTTGAGTATTGTGTCCAGTTTTGGGCACCTCACTACAGGAGAGATGTGGAGGTGCTGGAGCCAGTGCAGAGGAGGGCAAGGAAGCTGGGGAAGGGCCTGGAGAATAAATCTGATGAGGAGCAACTGAGGGAGCTGAGGCTGTTTGGTTTGGAAAAGAGGAGGCTGAGGAGAGACCTCATTGCTGTCTACAACTACCTGAAAGGACATTGTGGAGAGGCTGGTGCTGGTCTCTTCTCACAGGTGGTTAGTGATGGAACAAGAGGGAATGGCCTCAGGCTGTGTCTGGGTAGGTTTAGACTGGACATGAGGAAAAAATCTTTTCACAGCAAGAGTGGTCAGGGATTGGAGTGAGCTGCCCAGGGAGGTGGTTGAGTCACCAAGCCTGGATGTGTTTAAAGGTGGTTTGGCTGTGGTGCTTGGGGATACGGTTTAGGGGTGACCCTTGTAGAGTAGGGTTATTGGTTTGCCTTGGTGATCCTGAGGCTCTTTTCCAACCTGAATGTTTCTGTGATCAGTTTTTTAAGACTTTTCTCTACATGACAAATCTTCTCAGCTGCCCCAGCTGGTTTTGATGGTTGCTTCATGCTTTCACAGTGCGAACAAGATAATCATTCTCTGGTCGGGGCCTGGGCAGTCAAAAATCCTTGGTCTTTGGCTAATCAGCACGCTTCTACAAAATAGCTGCTGTCCACTTTTTTTCTCAGGATAACATTAATATGCCTAGCTGATCTAAATGAAATAATCTTCCATGTGCAGCTGAACCATATCTTGCCATTCTTGATAACAGAGCTGCAAGCTTAGATCAGCTCACGCTGTTGGCAAGAGCTGAGCAGAACGCTGCCGGCTGAGGAGGGAGCAGTGCTGAGGGCTTACTTTGCTCCACGTCCCAATTCTTTGTTTAATATCTGCCTGTGTGACACAGCATGACTGTCTCAGAGCAACAGCTGTGTTTGTGTTGCAGTGGTGCATTGGGCTGAGCAGCCTTTCTGGGAGAGGAGCACTTCTGTACCTTCTGCGGTCTGTGGCAAAGGTTTGCCTGCTCGGCCCGGTTAATGGATTCGCTGGGACCACGTCGTCTTGCAGCTATGCTCTTCTGAAGGGTTGCTTTTGGTAATCCTCACTATGTGCTTCAAAGGCTTGCAGTGGCAAGTTTTCCAGAGGGGAAAAAAAATAATGAAATATTTAATTACAGGAAACATCTAATGAAAGCAGAGCATACAAAACCCATTCCATAATAAGCCAGAGTTTGTTTTCATTCCGTTGGAAATTCATAGTGACTAAGTATAAACTGTAAAGTAACTTCCTTTTGATTTCTTAGCCTTCTCAAGGAGCACATGAAGCACAGAAATGGTCTCCTCTGGGAGCCTTGGTGGGTGTAAATTGGGTAATGTGGACTTTTCTGTTTATAAGTAGCATCTTCTTGAATTGGTTATTGGCTGTTGACTGAGAAATGCCTTTGATTCTTCATCTGCTAATATTTGTGTACACAGCTGCTTTCAGGAGACTCTGAATAGAGCAACGTACAGCAGTACTCAGCAGTCAGCAAGCCTCAACTCTGGCAATCGTTTCTTTGCTGGTGTAGAGTCAGAGGTTGCTCCTTGAAAGCTGTGTAACCATGCTACAGAGGAAAACCAGAAGCAATAGGGAGCTTTCAGAAGAATTTTGTATCCTTATGGAGAGGTACCTGGAGCTGAGTGATTCAGTACCATGTTTCAGCAGCTTTGAGCTACAGCAAGTTGCTCACTTGGCACCTGAGCCAAAAGTGGAGGTGTGGATTATTTGCCTGCCAGGCATCTTGTGCTGCCCTGTGTTATGCTCTGGAGAAAAATCAACAACTTGGGAAGTTCAGCCTGAACTTGGGTTTAAAAGAGCAAGTAGCAAGAGCTTCTGCACACAACATTAGGTGTTGCTGTCAGTACTTCAACACATCTGCATACTGCTAGGCCAGAGCAAGCTTGCTGGGTGCTCTGCAGAAGTCAGCCAATATCTGTAGGTAATGTCTTGGGCAGAAGTTCAAAGTACTCTCTTATCCCATTCTTTGGAAGTCACAACACTTCTGGAGCTGACTGCCCCTTTGTGAGACACTGAACCAACAGTGGTGGTGGAGCCACTTTTTTTTGTGATGCATGACATAATGTACTGTTTTGTATTCATTCTTCTGTCCTGGGACAGGCACCAGCTCAGCAGCCACCTCTCTTTCCTGCTCACTTCTTTCTCCTTCTCTGCTCACTGCTCTAGCAAAGAACTGTTTTGTTCTGACACAAATACTAAATACAGGAAAGGTTAGTAGGGGGTGAACAATGAAAGTCCCTGCCACTAAGCTTGAAAGCTATCAAAGAGAGAAAGAGAGAAAGAAGGAAAGACAGAAAGAAAGAGAGAAAGAAAGAGAGAAAGAAAGAGAATTATATGGAGAGTGTAACAAGAAATAGAATAGAAAGAATTAACCAGGTTGGAAAAGACCTTTGAGATCATCAAGTCCAACCCATCACCCAACACCATCTAATCAACTAAACCATGGCACCAAGTGCCTCATCCAGTCTCTTCTTAAACACCTCCAGTGATGGTGACTCCACCACCTCCCTGGGTAGCCCGTTCCAATGGCCAATCACTTCCAGATTTCAGTAGGATAAGCTATGGGACACAGACCAAAGCCATGCCAAAGTAGTGTGATAAATGTAGCTTGCAGTCTTTTGTCCAGGATAGCAGAGTTAGTACAGGCTGTGAAAATTCTTGCTTCTGGCCAGTCTGTCTTTCCTGAAGGGTATACTACTGTTCTCAGAGTCAGAGACAGGAAAGAAGGCTGTGAGGGAAACGGCATCTCAGATATTAGATTTGCAACAGACAGAGGATGCTCTACAAACCTCTCCTATATTGGTAGAACAAGGAGGAGCTATAGAGTCAGACAGAGCTTGCTTTGGATTCAGGAGGGTTACTGTTGTATAAACAGCTCTCCTAGATGCTGCTGAGTGTCATCTCTGGCTAACCTAACCTGTCTGTATGTTGAAAGACTGAGGATCCTTCAAACGCTCTTACACGCTTACACAGATGAGTCACTACTAAGGTGTCAGCAGGACAATCGTCATGCCTTTGAATGAATGCCACCCCTCCCTTGCTCAGTATAGCTGTTCAGAGCTGTCTAAGCAGTGAAGCAACAGGAACCAAAGCTGGAGATTAAAATCTAATGAGATTGCCCTTAGTAGCATGGTCATGCTGAAGAACTGAGTCTGGGTTTGGTTTGGGTTATGTTTTCCACTGTATTTCTGGTACCACAAATGACATCTGAAGGAGGTTTGGCTTTCAGCTGTGTCCCTTTCTTGCTGACTAATGCCATTCATGAGTTTGGAAGGCTTAGGAAGGCTGGAGAAAACATTCTTTCCACTGACAAACATCTATCCAATCTTGCACTGAAGAGACTGAGTAGTTCTTCCCCTTTCAAGATGGAGATCACACAATATCCCCATTTCAAACCAAACCCTCCCAAAAAGGAGTGTGACAAATCTTCTCTACCCACTCTATTTCTGCTCCCTCTCTGAAAGGTTCAGGTCATCTAATTTAGGTCACAAACTGTATGGAACCCTTGGGTTTTGCTAGCAGTCCAAGTTGGTAGCCTAGAAGAAGTTATTGTGTCCAGATGCCTCCTGTCTGTGGGGCTGTGCATGCAACCAAGCCTGCAGGCTGTGGTTGTCAGGTGGAGATTTCAGCAATGCCCCTGAAATGCTGAATTAAGAAGAAATAATAAATAAAGCCAAACAGTTGTTGGATTTGAATAAATGGGGATGTTTCTCCCTGCCCTAATGTAATCCAGTGCATAGCAAAGTCATCCCTTGCCTTTAATAGCAGGAAGGAAACAAGATCTCTATCTCTTGGGAACATACTTCTGAAAGCAACTTTCAGCTGCGTTCCTCTGTCTCCTTCTAGCCCCTTTGAACAGTGAAGGTTCTCACCTTTGAGACACAGCAGCCTGGGTATTAGAGCACTTGGGGCTGTTGGTTTTGTGCCACGACCTCGTTAACATCCTAGCTTGGGTGTCGGTGCTCCTCTCCCTTGTTCAGGTGCCTAACAAGGATTCTTATCGCCCCAGAGCAGTTACTCTGGATCCCCGCCCGGCATGTGTGGGCACTGGCAGCATTTGGATATTTATAGGAATTTCTACTTCCTTCTTTTCTTTGGGCCACTTCTTACTACAAGAATTCCTTGTTCCTCCCATGGCTCAACAAATGCAGTACTCCCAGCGTGGCGTCTGGGCAGCAGACTTCATGTGTGTAGCCTGGCAGCTGCTGGGGCCAGTACAAGCAGGTAGAACACAGCAGTGGCCTGCAAGGCACAGTGAAAACATAGGATCATAGGATGCTAGGGATTGGAAGGGACCTTCAAAGATCATCCATAGAATACATAGAATCCAGTCCAACCCCTGTGCCAGAGCAGGACCATAGAACCTAGCACAGGTCACACAGGAACACATCCAGATGGGCCTTGCAAGTTTCCAGAGAAGGAGACTCCACAACCTCTCTGGGGAGCCTGTTCCAGTGCTCTGTGACCCTCACAGTGAAGAAGTTCCTCCTGATGTTGAGGTGGAACCTCCTGTGCTGTAGTTTACATCCATTACCCCTTGTCCTATCACAGAGTCTCTTAGTAGGTATATAGCCACTGCCTTTCTGGCCCCCTTCAGCCTAGTTTTGGGGCATCCCTTAGCCTTGTTGCTTCGTTGTGTCATTGTTAAACTCAGCTATCCTGACATCTCGAGCACCATCATGATGTGATTAGAAAGGGTCAAATGCTTTGAACATTTTTTCTGGCTGAAATTTTCCTGTGGGTCTATACAGAGTGGCAGAAGGGCAGACAGCATGGATAGACTCTCTCAAAACCACTACACTGCTGGGTTTATAGAATCATGGAATGGTTTGGGTTGGAAGGGACCTCCAAAGGTCATCCAGTCCAATGCCCATGAAGTGAGCAGGGACGTCCTCAACTAGATCAGGTTGCCCAGAGCCCTGTTGAGCCTCACCTTGACAGGGATGGCAACTACCTCCCTGGGCAACCTGCTCCAGTGTTCCACTACCCTGATGGTAAAGAACCTGTTACTAACATCCAATCTAAACCTACTTTCTCTGAAACCATTGCCCCTCATTGTATCACTACAGGCCTTTGTAAATAGTCTCTCTCCATCCTTCAGGCACTGGAAGGCTCCCTGGAGCCTTCTCTTCTCCAGGCTGAACAGCCCCAACTCCCTCAGCCTGTCTTTGTAGCAGGGGTCTTCCAATCCCCTGATCATTTTCATAGCCCTCCTCTGGACCTGCTCCATCAGGTCCATGTCCTTCCTGTGTTGAGGGCTCCAGAGCTGGATGCAGTACTCCAGGTGAGGTCTCACCAGAGCAAAGTGGCAGAATCCCCTCTCGGGATCTGCTGGCAACGCTGCTTTTGATGCAGGCCAGGATGTGAGTGGCCTTTATTTTGATTCATTCTTTGAGAGGTGAATCAAAGTCTGACTCTTACAGAGGTCTTTATGACGGCCACTTAAACTTCCATCTCCTACTCTCCAGGTACTCATGGTAGAGGAGGACAGCAGCAGAGGGAGTCACTTGACAGCTCCATGTGTGCAGGGCAGCTCAAAGCATTTCTGCCTGACCAGAAAGTTGATGAAGGGAATGCAGAGCCACAAATTCCCCTTTGCTTTCCCTGGGTGGAGGCACTGCCTGGATTTCTCTGTCCTACCCAACTGCTGTTTTCCTCGAAACACGTAGAAATCTGGTTACTCTGAGGCCCTGTCTCATTCTGAAATGCAGTTGAAAATCTGTCATTATGTCTCTGTTGGGAGCTCAGCACCAGTAAGTGTGATTGTAAAAAAAAAGCTTTGTTTCCTTTGGAAGCCAAAGGAATAACACAAATGTTTTATCTAAGCTGCTGTAATCAAGACTTGGAAGGACTCCGTGGGATGGAGCAGGACCCTGGATGCATGTCTGGAGAGAGGAAAAACTGCAGGGGACGTGTTTTGATCACTCCTTATCAGAAGGCACTAAATGACTAGATTAGGAGCCATTACTTGAAAGAGTCAGCAGCATCCTCTGTGTCTCATTAACAGATGGTTCTGAGAGGCAACCGTGGAAGCGCAGCCTCGTGCGTGTTGGTGCTTGCTCTGCTCTGTGCCTCTCCTGGCAGCACTTGCTGGCAGAAGCTGCTGGAAATTGACGTTTTGCTTGAGGTATTGTTACAGAGGCTGATATAATTCATCCCATTGCCTGAGACAAATCTCTGTGAGTGTGTGTCCCCCCACTCCTCCAAGCTCTTCCCAGCAAGAAGGAATGCAGTCAAAATGGTAGGAGAAACAAACACTGAGTGTGGGATCTCACGCTGGTGAACAGGCAAACTTTCTTTCCCCCCCCTGTAAGTTTTCCTGTGTTTTCATTGCCAGGATTGTCCACACAATCCTCCACCCCAATTACCCATTGATTAGGGCTCCTCTGGTAATCTGCCAGATGCAGGTTTGTTACCAACAGATGGCAGAAAGCATTCGAGGTAATGAGAGAAAGGATAACGATTGCTGATCTGCATAATAATCAGCTTGTGAACAGGTTTCATGGCTTTTTCTGCTTCCACTGGCTCGAGGATTGCACTGTCAGGCAACCAGGCACCTTCTCTTGAGTTAAAGAAATAGTAGTGGCAGAACCCCTTTCTTCCAGCCACTGCCAGGATTTCTGAAGATGCACATACTCTCCACCCCTGACAAGTTAAGATTTTATCCAGAGAGTCACAGATTGTGCCCAGTGCTAGGAATGAATGACAGAATCAACCAGGTTGGAAGAGACCTCCAAGATCATCAAGTTCAACCAATCACCCAACCCTAACTAATCAACTAAACCATGGCACTGAGTGCCTCAGCCAGCCTTTTCTTCAACACCTCCAGGGATGCTGACCCCACCACCACCCTGGGCAGCACATTCCAATGGCCAATCTCTCTCTCTATGAATAACTTCTTCCTAACATCCAGCCTAAGCCTCCCCTGGTGCAGCTTGAGGCTGTGTCCTCTTGTTCTGGTGCTGGTTGCCTGGGAGAGGAGACCAACCCCCACCTGTCTACAACCTCCCTTCAGGTAGTTGTAGACAGCAATAAGGTCTCCTCTGAGCCTTCTTTTCTCCAGGCTTAACAACTCCAGCTCCCTCAGCCTCTCTCATAGGGCTTGTGCTCCAGACCCTGTTGAATGACCATTCAATCCTCTTGTGATCAAGACCTCTGGCCAAGCAATGTGGTCAGAAACACTTCTCCTTCTCTTTTTTTCTGAGACAGAATTTCCCTAGCTCCACCACGAGGAGGGAAGAGCCTTGGCTCCCTTGGACCAGCATCACCTTTGCAATGTCTAAGGACTAGTCTGGAAAAAAACAACTTCCTACTTCCATGTGTTTGGGAGTTCTTCAACCCATCTCTTCTGCTTTGCATATTGAGACATCCACATACAAATGTATATCTAAAACTATGCCTGAGTCCTTGCAGGAAGAAGTCTTCTCTGGCATATTGTACAGCAGTGTTCCTGGAGTTACATGTTTCATGTTTCAATGTGCCCTCGTCACCGAGAGAGCCAGTGGCATTCTGGGGTGCATCAAGAAAAGTGTGTTCAGCAGGTCTAGGGAGGTTCTCCTCTCCCTCTACTCTGCCCTGGTGAGACCACACCTGAAATATTGCATCCAGTTTGGTGCTCCTCAGTTCAAGAGAGACAGAGACCTGCTGGAGAGGATCCAAGAGGGAGCCATGAGGATGATTAGGGGACTTGTGTATCTCCCCTATGAAGAGAGACTGAGAGCCCTGGGGCTGTTTAGTCTTGAGAAGAGAAGGCTGAGAGGGGATCTGATCAATGTCTATAAATATCTGAGGGGTGGGTGTCAAGTGGAGGGGAGCAAGCTCTTTTTGGTGGTGCACAGTAATAACACAACAATGGGTACAAGCTTGAACACAGAAGGTTTCACTTCAACATGAGGAGAAGCTTCTTTACAGTGAGGGTGATGGAGCACTGGAGCAGGCTGCCCAGAGAGGCTGTGGAGTCTCCTTCTCTGGAGATGTTCAAAATCTTCCTGGATGCATTCCTGTGAGGACTACCCTGGGTGATCCTGCTTTGGCAGGGGGGTTGGGCTCCATGATCTGTGGAGGTCCCTTCCAACCTCTAATGTTCTGTGATATTGTGATATCTCACTGGTTTCCTATGCTATGCTAGAGCTGCAGTATGGATTTTTGCTGTTTGAAGTCTATGTGCAGTCTGACCACTCAAGCTGTGCTAGGGGAGGTTGAGGCTGGATGTTAGGAAGAAATTCTTCACAGAAAGAGAGATTGGCCATGGGAATGTGCTGCCCAGGGAGGTGGTGGAGTCACCATCACTGGAGGTGTTTAGGAAGAGACTGCATGGGGAGCTTGGTGCCATGGTTTAGTTGATTAGATGGTGTTGGGTGATAGGTTGGACTTGATGACCTTGAAGGTCTCTTCCAACCTGGTTAGTTGTATTCTAATTTCCATTAGTAACCATGCCTATATGAAGCAAGCCATGCAACACTCACCCCAGAGTTGTCTTTGTACTATAAACAGTGAATTTTGGCAAAGGATCTGGCTTCTCAGGATGTAGCCTTGCACGTGTGCTGCACGTTGGTGCTCTTGGTGGGCTGTTCTCCAGCTATTCCACAGGTGGGCCTGTAGATGTGGTGGAGGAGTTTCCACCAAGCCCCTTTGCTTTGTGAATTCCCTTTGTTTGTTCAAGACCTAGATGGAGTTTGTTTTTTTCTTCTTTTTCCCTTGATTCCACAGAACAGTAAATGCAGATAATTTCTCTGAGAGTCCTTTCTTTTTTGCCCTGGGTGCTGATAACACAGCAACCCCTTGCCAGTTCTCTGGAAGGCTCATGGTTGCCACAAGCCCATCAGTATTGTGCACAGCCATGCACTTGTCACTGATAATTTCAGTGTCTGAACCTCACAAGGCAAGCACTATTTACTCCTGTCAGTGTGTTGCAGCTGTATAATCTGGAGGGAAGGGAGGGGGGGTATTTTTTTTTGAGCTTATACTCTAAAGCACAAAGCTTTACTATGAAATCTTGATGCTCTGCTACAGACATTGCTGTTGGTTACAGGATTTTCCTGTCTTTAGTCTGGTTTCTAAGGAAACAAGGCCTGGGCATCTGAGCTCATGCACATTTGGTTTATCCTTTTTTTCCCCCCCTTTCTCTGTGTCTATGTTTTCCCTCTACCATTTGTAGATCTGTTTGCCAAGTGTGATTTTATTTGACACTTACATTGTAAAGATACTGGCTTCCTGTGAGTTCCCTGAAAGCAAGTGATGGGGAGTGGCTGTTGTTTGTGGCTCCATAGACAGCACCCATGGTGTATGCTCAAAGCCTGAGACACCAGAGAATCCCTGTGGAAGAAAAATTGCAGCAGGCTGTGGCCAGAGGAAAAACTCACCTGCTGCTGGGGCTGTGAGTGCAAAGGGTGGCTGATGTAAGAGCCATCTTCTCCAACCTGGCTTCTGCAGCTCTTTGTGAAAGCTCCTCACTGCAGTTGCTGGGGGGGGTGTGTGGGGTGGAAATGGGACCAAGCTCCTTGTACTCTTCAGAAACTGCCTGTGACTGACCTTATTTAGCACCGCCACAACTTTGCTCACCCTTGCAGGTGCCTGTGAGACCCCTGCTAACGCGTTCCCTTTCTTTTCTGGGCAGGAAACGACCGAGCCTTTTGCTGTGTTAGTGAAACCCATGTTTCTAAAGAGAGACAGGAGCTTTCAGGCGTTCTGTGGAACAGGTGACCCCTGATTAACTTGGGCTGTGCCCAGAAGCCTTGCAGAGAAGGAGAAAAGCTCCGAGGCAGAGATTTCACCTGCGCCTGAGCCGGCATTCCTTCCTGCTGGCTCGTGGATGACCCCGGCAGGCAGTAAGACCTGACAAGGAGCGTGGAGGGAGGGAAGAGGTGGGAAAAGGGAGAAGGACCTTCATCTTGTGGTGATGGCAAGTTGTTTAGTTTACTGCAGAGAGCTTGGCTATGTAAAGAGAACATGTATTCCAAAGGCAGGATCTCTCTGTGTGGAAACAATAATCCTGACAAATGGGAGTCGACTGTGAGACTGTGTGTGTCCTGACAGCAGCATGCTGGGTGAAAAACAGACTTCTTGGAACCGAGCAGAGTGTAAGCACAAACAAGGCTGTGAGGGTGGGGGGTGAGGGGGGGCTGGGGTTTTTTTGTTGTTGTAGTTTTTACATTTCTCCCAAGGAGCAGTGTGTGCTAATACTTCTTCCTTCTTTGCTGTTACCCAGGCACGTGCCCGGTGCAGTTCTGCAGCAGACAAGGCTGAGAGGGGATCTGATCAATGTCTATAAATATCTGAGGGGTGGGTGTCAAGTGGAGGGGAGCAAGCTCTTTTTGGTGGTGCACAGTAATAACATAAGGAACAATGGGTACGAGCTTGAACACAGAAGGTTTCACCTCCACATGAGGAGAAGCTTCTTTACAGCGAGGGTGATGGAGCACTGGAGCAGGCTGCCCAGAGAGGCTGTGGAGTCTCCTCCTCTGGAGATGTTCAAAACCCACGTGGGTGCATTCCTGTGTGGACTACCCTGGGTGATCCTCCTTTGGCAGGGGAGTTGAACTCCATGATCTGTGGAGGTCCCTTCCAACCCCTACTGTGCTGTGGTGCTGTGATTCTGGGTAATCAGCAGACTTCAAGGTGCAGAGTTGCCGCAGGGTTAACTATGCTGTGCCATGGGAAATTGGGGCACCCTGCAGCAGCGCTGCTGTTTTGAGTCTGCACAGGCCACCTGGCACATGGCAACAGCACAGGCTGCAGAGCAGAGACTAGGGAGCAGTACCCCTGGTTCTCAAAGAGAACTTCTTTAACTGGGTTAGGTTGTGTGTGTGGAAGGAAGGATTTCTGAGGGGAAGAGCTGGAATCTGAACTGTGTCCATCTTTCCAAAAGACAGTTGGATTTGTTAGCTGGTAGAGCTGAGGCACTTGACTGCTGGTAGAGGGTAAAGCTACTGAGCTTGGTTCCTGCTGAGGGAGGTTGAGCAGGGCAGTTCCTGCCACTGAACTCTTAGGGACCACATGTAGGTTGAGGCTGTCCCTCTGGTTGCAGTGCTTCACAAGATGTGAAGTTGCAGTGCTTCACAAAAGCTTCACAAGCTTTTCAAGCCAAGGAATGGAGAGTGAGGGTTCATTTAGGAGGCAAGAGAACTGCCTCTAGAGTAAAGAAACAAGAGCAGAGGGGCTTTAGTATCTTTAGGAACATCCTTCTCCATAAGGTGTTCTCAAGACTGCTGTGTAGTGTGATGTCACTTCAAGCCCATACAAGACCCAAAATGCTGCTCTTTAGCAGGTGAAGCAGATGCTCAAATGAATGAGGCTGTGCTGCTTAAGGCAGCACGTTCAATGAAGCTGTCTCCAGAACCTTTTCTGCTGGCAAATGTGAGGCTAAGCTTAGAAGCCACTGAGCTGCTGTTAGTAGCTTATCACAGTTATTTTCTCTCTGCTGTTATCCTGGCTTTGGCTCCTGGCTTTGATCCACCTGGTTATAGCCTGCACCTCCTGTGAAAGATGTCCTGTACAGTCTGTTTTCTTCAGACAGCATAGAGGTGCAGGGTTTTATGTTCAACAGGAATTGTTTGTTATTGATTGCAGTACACCTAAATGCTTTCTCAAATGAGCAAAACAAAGAGGAGCAAGAGGGGTTAGAGGATAGATACCTCACATTTCTAACATGCCCCTGTCTGATCCTCATTTGCCACGTGCTTATCCCAGAGTGCTGCTGAAGACTTGAGTTAGCTGCTGCTGCAACTGGTACTCAGCACCCTTCAGAAATGAATTGCAGAGTTTTTAATTCTTTCCCCAGAAATAAACTGCAGAGGTTTCATTCTTTTCCCAGTACACCTGTTCCCACTCTCTTTCTTCCCTCCTCCTGTGGAAACCCTCAGCAATGCCATTTTTGTGGCTTCAGAGGGTCAAACTACAGCAAAAGCACTGCCAGTGGCTCCACAGAAAATAGTGGCTGGCACATGGCACCTCTGATTCCTTGTAGTGCTTAATTAGTCTGAGAATGCTGAGCTATTCATTAGCACACATAACAACAGTCCTGTGTGGTACTTCAAAGGCAGAATTTAAACTCCAACAGTCCTACTGAGGTATTTTATTGCCTTTGGCTTGAGTGAAGATGTCTGGCTTCATAGGTGCAGATTGTTTTATTTACAGATGGCAAGCTTTTAGTTTATCTCTAAAGGGACTCTTTCATAGCAGCCCCAGCTCTGGAATGCATCTGAGTATGTTTTGTCTGTGACATGATGGGTAATTCTGAGAGGACTGGGTGCTTGCAGGGGCAAATCTTTCTCTTCATTAAGAGCTAGGAAGCATTGCCTCGACTAATGGTGTAAGGTTTTGGGTTCTGGACAAAGCATTCCACTCTGAACAGGCTGGGGTGAGGCAGGATGCTCCATAAGCCTCTCAGTGCTCAGAAGCTCTGGGTAAGCACAATAAGATGCAGAGCAGGGATGATGCAGCTAATGCATAGGCAGCAGATTGAGATAGCTGCACTGGTGAGGACTGCCAGCTGAGACATCAGGTCAGCAATCCTCATCAGGTGTTCCAGCCCTCTGATCATTTTTGTGGTCCTCCTCTGGACTTTCTCCATCAGGTCTGTGTCCTTGTGCTAAGGGCTACAGGGCAGAACACTGTACTCTAGGTGAGGTTTCACCAGGGCAGAGTAAAGTGGCAGAATTACCACTCTCAGTCTGCTGCTCACACTTCTTTTGATGCAGCCCAGGATGCCATGGGCCTTCTGGGCTGCAAGTGATGTAATGGATCTATGGAGATGTGATAAAATGGGAAGAATGATACCTGTGGCAGATGCCTGCATGACTCCTTCAGGCTCTCAGAGGAAATAGGACTATAAGGCAGGCTTGTTTTTGAGTCAGAAAAAGCTCTGTCACTGAGTGTATGAAGGGTATGAGGAAAGGAAGCCTCCCAAAGACAGCATGGGGGTGGGGGGGGATGGAGTGTTCAGTCCTCTGCCTGGATTGCTGCCAGAGCTGGTGTTGGAAGGAGTGCTGCAACAGATTAAAGTCACACTAATCCAGATCATCCAGAAATGTGAGACCTCCAATCATGCATGGAGAGGCCAGAAAATCAGTCTGTGGGCATTCTAAAACAGAAAATACTCTTTCCTGCTGTTCCAGTGGGAGCATCACATTGCCATCCAGTGACCTTAACTGTGAGCACCTCAGTGCTTTCTTGCTGCTCTTCCTGTAGCTTTTCATTCCCCTGGTACTGAGAAGTGCTTGAAAGGCTGCAGTCTTGGGACAGCACACCCATTCAGTGTCTCATGGATTGCTGCTGCTGTTCCCCTAGATGCATGGCATATCTGCCTCTTGATCATGATGTGCTTAAGTCCTTGAACGTTGCTGTTTGTAACAGCAGCACCTCTCCTGCAGTGATTATTGAACTGCCCTCAGCTATGGATTAGGGAGTTCAGAGTGGAGCTATGTTGCTGCTGTGCAGCCTGCACAGTGGACCTACACAGTGCCTCTAAGGAAGGCAGAGCTTCCATGAAGTGTTCTGTTTCATCATTTACAATGTGTTGTGCTTGCAATGATGTTGGTCTGTCCTGAAATGCCACACCAGCCCAGCTCCCTTTCCCAGCCCAGAAGTACAAGCTTGTGGTTAGTTTTTGCTGCTTCCCTGTCCACTCGAGCTTCTGTTTGTCTTCTCCTTGGGATGGTTTTTTGTTTTACAGCATGGCACCATCTTGCATATTCTGAGGCATCTCATGACTGCCTTTTGTTCTCTTTCCCCCCACCCAAATCTGTCCAGTAGAACTATTCTCTCTGGCATACACAATAGTTTGTGCTTCAGTGTAGGCTGATGCTACAGGTGAAAAGCAATTGTAGTGAGTCAAGACAGCGGAAGGAGGGATTCTGCTGTGAGGACTGGGACCACACAAGAAAAAGCACCTAGTGAGTCACTGGCAGTTGTTTTTGTTTGGCATTCTGCTCCTGGTCTCTCTTGTTACAAAAAGCAGGAAATGTGCTTCCACCAAATATCTGTGCAAACATTTCTTTCATCTGACTTGGGTACGAAGATGGGGAAGGCCTCTACAGATACCTGAAAGGAGAGTGTAGCAGGCTGGGTGATCGTCTCTTCTCCCTAGTACCAAGTGATAGAACAAGAGGAAATGACCTCAAATTAGAATAGAATAGAATAGAATAGAATAGAATAGAATAGAATAGAATAGAATAGAATAGAATAGAATAGAATAGAATAGAATAGACCAGGTTGGAAGAGACCTTCGAGATCATCGTGTCCAACCTATCACCCAGCACCATCTAATCAACTAAACCATGGCACCAAGCACCCCATCCAGTCTCTTCCTAAACACTTCCAGTGATGGTGACTCCACTGCCTCCCTGGGCAGCACATTCCAACGGCCAGTCTCTCTATGAAGAATTTCTTCCTAACATCCAGCCTAAACCTCCCCTGGTACAGCTTGAGACCGTGTCCTCTTGTTCTGGTGCTGGTTGCTTGAGAAGAGACCAACCCCCTCCTGGCTACAACCTCCCTTCAGGTAGTTGTAGAGAGCAATAAGGTCTCCCCTGAGCCTCCTCTTCTGCAGGCTAAGCAACCCCAGCTCCCTCAGCCTCTCTCTTTTGAGTCCTGTGTCCAGTTCTGGGCCCCTCAGTTTAAGAAGGACATTGAGACACTTGAACGTGTCCAGAGAAGGGCAACGAGGCTGGGGAGAGGCCTCAAGCACAGCCCTGTGAGGAGAGGGAGCTGGGGTTGTTTAGCCTGGAGAAGAGGAGGCTCAGGGGAGACCTTATTGCTCTCCACAACTACCTGAAGGGTGGTTGTAGCCACGTCTCTTCTCCCAGGCAACCAGCACCAGAACAAGAGGACACAGTCTCAAGCTGTGCCAGGGGAAGTTTAGGCTTGAGGTGAGGAGAAAGTTCTTCCCAGAATGAGTCATTGGCCACTGGAATGTGCTGCCTAGGGAGGTGGTGGAGTCACCATCCCTGGATGTGTTCAAGAGGGGCTTGGACATGGCACTTGAAACCACGGTTTAGTAGCCATGAGGTGTTGGGTGACAGGTTGGACTTGATGATCTTCGAGGTCTTTTCCACCCTTATTGATTCTATGATTCTACAGTACCCGATGGTGCCACGTGGCTCAGGCGTTCCTCAGGCTTGCCTGTGGGAGCCCCCACTCCTCAAACCTCCATGCCTGTTTCTGTGTAAGTGATATGCTCTGCCTTTTGCAAGAAGAAAAATTAATGCCATTCCCTGACTAAAGCAGTGCCACCCACCCCACCCCCCCAGCGAGCCCCTGCCAAATGCTGTATCTGAAAATGAATCTTTATTGTGTGCAAACTTTCCTCTGCAGTTTACAAGCTGATTGATCCCCTGTGGGACAAGGGGGAGAGTGCCAGGAAAGGGAAGTGTTTGCTTCTGCCTTTTCAAAACTAATCCTGAAACGCAAGTGATCGCATGCTGGAAAGTGTTTCTGAGAACTGTGAGTATAATCCAGTACAGCTGCTGTGCTAGCATGTCCCTTCCCCTCCTCTGGCAACGTTCTGGGCCCTTGGATTTGGAAGGCCTGAACAGGAAGCATCTACACCTGGTGGTACAAACTGTTTCTGCTTGCAATGAAGCTCCAGCCAGCAGGACCCAATGCTCTGCTTTTGGGGTGTTGCTCTACAGAGGGGGCTGTTAAAGCTTTGGGCAAGTGTGGGGCGCTCAGCGTGGCTTCCCCTGAGCTGCAGCAAAGTAGAAGGAGGTGCTTGGAAAAAGGAGCTTCACCTTTTGTTTTTCTCAGCCTTTATCTGGTGTCAGGATGGGTGCTAGCATCGCGTGTTGTTCTGTCTGCTATAGACTTTGTCCTGGGTGAGATTGATTTGCAAAAGGCAACGAGGGTGGGGGAAGAGAGGGGAGGGGGAAAAAAATAATCTGGTGCAGGCACACATAATCTCTGTGTGCTCTTGCACCAGAATGTGCCTGCCACAATTCTGTGGGAATTTCTTCTTTCTTTCCTAGATGGGGGCTTGGGGGGGGAGTCATCCACTTGTTTCCCTCTAATGTAGCCATGTTTTTTAAATTAAGAGAGTTCTTTGGGAAGCCTAACTGCATTTGCAACCCCCACTATCCCAATTCACGCTGCCCACAAAGCTTGCAGGCTCCTCTGCCTCTTCAGTGCTGTTTTTCCAGCAATGGAGAAATCTATAGTTCTGGCCCTGTGGCACTTTGTACAGGCGGTGGGGATGCTAATGCCACAAGCTTGGCGGCTTTCCAACCGGAGTAATTGCATTCTGCCGGCCTCCAACCCTTCCTGCTTCTGCACAAGGTCACTTTAGGCACCGACGGAGCTGGGGCTACAACCCCGTGCCCTGCTTTGCCCTCCGCTCCGTCCCCTTGGTCTATCCTCCCCTCGCTTTCTCCTCAGAGGAGCAGAGGGCTCCTTGCTCGCTTGAAGGCACCCGTAAAAACTGAGCTAAGGAAACGGGACTGAGCAAATCCCCTGAGCTGCTGTCACAGGGTTTTGCGGCGTGGCCTGATATCCAGCTTCCTTTGGTGAGTCAGGGGCTGGTCTTTTCACCAGACAGTGGCTCTTCTCTTGTTCTCCCTTCGACCCCTGTTGGAGCCAGCGTGGCACAGCTAATTCAGGGAGGAAACTGCATTTCTCTGTCTCCCCAGCCGACGTGCCCTCTGCGCAGCGCTGCTCCGTGCGGCGCAGGGCAGATGCCGGTGGGCCCAGCCCAGTTTCCTAATTTGATTTGGCAGGCTCAGGAGACACCGTGCTGGCCTCGCAGGCTGGGCGCTCGGGCGAGAAAGGAAAGGCGCAGCCGGCTCCCGCGTTGATGGAATCTGTGGCATCGCCCCAAACGCTGGGTGTCCAACCAAACACACCCAAACCAAACCCAATGAATAATCCCAGGGACAAGGATGCATCCTTCCAAAATAAAAACAAAGCCAAACCACCAAAAAACCCAAACCAACCTGCCCCAACAAAGCCACACCAGCCTGTGTGACAGCCCTGGCTGGGAGGAAAGGATGTGCTGTTGGGGCAGTAACTCAGCTGTGGTTTCAGCACAGGTCTGCTTGTGCTGCTTTTGCCTCCCTGTTCTGCACGGCAAAGCTGGCAAAACACTTGGCCAGGAAATTCTGATGTTCAAGGCAAATCTTTTTGCATGCTATGTCTGCACAGTCTTCTCTGTAACTGTGTGTGTGCAGACCTAAATCTCTAGCCACTAATCCCACAGGTCTTTGTGTATTAATTCCTTACAGTGCCTCTGTGCTTGCTTTCCTCCTATGCCCAGGCTCTCTTTGATGTCCCAGCTTGCAGGTTTTTAAAATGACACAACCTAGGAAGGATTTAGGAGGGATAAAACATGTAGGAGAGACATGCTGGCCAGCTTTGGGGCTGCATTTGTTGTTAGAATGCTTTTAGTCAAAATTGCAGACTTACCCTCAGCTACATGCTCTGTTTCCCTTTTGCCTCTCATTTTTGTCCAATTGGTTTTCTTATGGAGGAGATGCTAGAAAGATTTATATACAATTACACAAAGGTGGTTTGGACAGACACCAGGATGGCCTTTCAAGCTTTCTGAATGCAGCAGTGCTGTCAAAACAAACGTTGCAGAACTTGGGTTCAAGTTTGTCCTTCTCATTTGGACGTGGCACAAAGTGAGCCATCATCCCTAGCAAACATCCACCCCAGCTTGAGTTTGAGACCCATAGTCACTAGTGGTCTCCCTCAGGGATCAGTGCTGGGCCCCATCCTCTTTAATATCATCAATGATGATCTGGATGAGGGGGTTGAGTCAGTCATCAGCATATTTGCCGATGACACCAAGCTGGGAGCAGATGTTGATCTGTTAGAGGGCAGAAGGGCTCTGCAGAGGGACCTTGACTGACTGGACAGATGGGCAGAGTCCAACAGGATGGCATTCAACAAATCCAAGTGCCAGGTGCTGCACTTTGGCCATGGCAACCCCAGGCAGAGCTACAGGCTGGGGTCAGAGTGGCTGAAGAGCAGCCAGACAGAAAGGGACCTGGGGCTACTGGTTTACAGTAAGCTGAACATGAGCCAGTAGTGTGCCCAGGTGGCCAAGAAGGCCAATGGTATACTGGCCTGCACCAAGAATAGTGTGGCCAGCAGGAGCAGGGAAGTCATTGTGACCCTGTACACTGCACTGGTTAGGCCACACCTGGAGTCCTGTGTCCAGTTCTGGGCCCCTCAGTTTACGAAGGACATCGAGACACTTGAACGTGTCCAGAGAAGGGCAGCGAGGCTGGGGAGAGGCCTTGAGCACAGCCCTGTGAGGAGAGGCTGAGGGAGCTGGGGTTGTTTAGCCTGGAGAAGAGGAGGCTCAGGGAGACCTTATTGCTGTCTACAACTACCTGAAGGGAGGTTGCAGCCAGGAGGGAGTTGGTCTCTTCTCTCTAGCAACCAGCACCAGAACAAGAGGACACAGTCTCAGGCTGTACCAGGGGAAGTTTAGGCTGGAGGTGAGGAGAAAGTTCTTCACTGAGAGAGTCATTCACCATTGGAATGTGCTGCCCAGGGAGGTGGTGGAGGCACCATCCCTGGAGGTGTTCAAGAGGGCATTGGACGTGGCACTTGGTGCCACAGGTTGGACTTGATGATCTTTGAGGTCTCTGCCAACCTTGGTGATTCTGTGATAGGGTAGTTAAAAAATCTCAGGTGAAGAGTCAGGAAGAGAAGATGTAACTGCATTTCCACTTCAATCAGACCTAATTCGGTCCTCTGTGAGGGTTTAATCTTTGCAGTGGGTGACGCTGTCTCTTGAAGCACGTAACAGAGAAGAGCTGGGATGAACTCAGGTCTGCAAAGAACTGTGAAGTTGCAGGAATAGGACACAGCTAAATAGCATAGCTAAAGGTTAAGAAGGCTGATCTGATAGGGAAAGCAGATGACCACCTAATATTGAAGCTGGTTTTTAAAAGGTATTAACCCAATTTTTTAACCTTATAATCAGCTGCCTCTGAACACTGCTGCCTTTGGCTTCGAGCCAAAGCGTCGCTGTGCTTCGTGGAATTACAACCACCTAAGAAGAGACAAATGCAGAAAACAAAAGGCAAAGAGAACTCAGCAGATTTGGCACCCTGGTTTGTGAGCTTTTTAGAATTATGCAATCATAGATTTGTCAGGGCTGGAAGGGACCTCAAGGATCATCCAGTTCTATCCCCACTGCCATGGGCAGGGAAACCTCACACTAGATCAGGTCACTCAGAGCCACATCCAGCCTGGCCTTAAAAACTTCCAGGGATGAGGCTTCTACCACCTCCCTAGGCAAGAGGAGCACTGCTATTGTGTTCAGTATCACAGTATCATATAGAATACATAGAATTCACCAAGGTTGGAAGAGACCTCAAAGATCATCGAGTCCAACCTGTCACCACAGACCTCATGACTAGACCAAGTGCCACATCAAATCCCCTCTTGAACACCTCCAGGGATGGTGACTCCACCACCTCCCTGGGCAGCACATTCCAATGACAAATGACTCTCTCCATGAAGAACTTTCTCCTCACCTCCAGCCTAAACTTCCCCTGGTGCAGCTTGAGACTGTGTCCTCTTGTTCTGGTGCTGGGTGCTAGAGAGAAGAGACCAACTCCCTCCTGGCTACAATCATGTTTCAGATAGTTGTAGAGAGCAATGAGGTCACCCCTGAGCCTCCTCTTCTCCAGGCTAAACAATCCCAGCTCCCTCAGCCTCTCCTCATAGGGCTTGTGCTCAAGGCCTCTCCCCAGCCTTGTTGCCCTTCTCTGGACACACTCCAGTAAGTCAACATCCTTCCTAAACTGAGGGGCTCAGAAGTGGACACAGTACTCCAGGTGTGGCCTAACCAATGCAGAGTACAGGGGCAAAATGACTTCCCTGCTCCTGCTGGCCACACTATTCCTAATGCAGGCCAGGATACCATTGGCCTTCTTGGCCTCCTGGGCACACTGCTGGCTCATGTTCAATGCAGTGCAGTCCTCTGTAAGCCAAGGCAGTGCAAAATGGACTTGTGCACTCTGGTTGTGTGGTTCTGGGGTGCTTAGGTGTGCTCAGCTGAGCCACTGGGATGTTGGTCAGTGGTGAGGTGTGAATGGGCTTTGGCACATCATGCTGGCTGGTCACTGCAGTGTTTAGTCCTTCCACCTCTTCCCGTGGTGGCACCAGGCTTCAGCAGAGAGCTTGCTTGATGAACACGCACCGGTTTAGGGAGCGGTGGGGAGGATGCAAGACTGAGTAGGTAAAGAGAGTGCACGTTGGCTGGCAGGCAAGAAAGCAAGGCAAGGAATAGGGTGAAGCCTGCAGATGGGAGAATTAGTGCCTGCTGTTTGTGGGGCAAGGGCAGAAGGAGCTGCCTGCCAGAAATCTGGTGCTGGCAGAGGGCTGCACACACACACGCACACGGGAGGGAGTGTGCCTGCATCCATGGGTGCATATGGCTGAGCCCATGTGCTTAGACATGTGGCATGTTGGTGCAGATCCTCTGTATGTATAAACACACCGGGACGAGGTCTGCCTCTTCAGAAGGCACGCACGGGCTGGGGGGAGCTAACACCTTGCTTGCGTGCGGCTCGCTTTGTCAGGAGGAGCTGAGGTCCTTCTGCCCCGCTATTGCGACCCTCTGAGGAGTGAGCAGCGAGCAGCAGATACCTTGGAGAGCTGCTGGGTCGGAGGGACCTGTGCGCGGCCGCAGAGCGGGAGCCCGCGGCGCCGCTGCGCACGGGTTGGGCCGGAGCGATGCGGGGCTGAAGCTGACGCTGCCACCGCAGCCACGCTGCATGTTAAGAGCAGCCTCAAGGCTGGGCCTGAGGCCAAATCTGCCGACTGTCCACAGGCGGGACTGGGCTGCGGGTGAAGCAGGCAGCCGTTCAGGGAAGGCGCCTTGAATGAGCGCTGTGTATTTACTCGCCGCACAGGCAGGTCCCTGCGTGCCGTGCCTGTCCCATCTGCTCCGGTGGCGATGGCACACGACTGACAGGCACACAAAATACCCCAGGCTCTGCCTCACTTGTCACCTGCCGCAGGGGCAGCTGGGCCTATAGACTCTGCAGCTCAAGCCTAGTCCAGCTTCAATGCCCTCCCTGGTTCGGTCTGCTCAGGTGCACGTTTTGCAGCCGTGTCATGGTAGGAAATCCTTCACTCCTTCTGTAGCTCATTCACCCCTCCCAAGCTAAGTTCCTGCTGGCTGCCTGCCGCTGCTAGGACCTTTGAAGTTCCCAAGTGGAGAACCTAGGTGGGACACAGCTTTGTGTCTGGTATTGCCGCACAGAGCTGTATCTAGGCACACATGTGGTGCAGCACTTGAAAGGCAGCTATGCACTGGACATAGAATCATAGAATCATCAGGGCTGGAAGGGACCTCAAGGATCATCCAGTTCCAAACCCCCTACCATGGGCAGGGACACCTCACACTAGATCGGATTGCTCAGATCCACATCCAGCCTGGCCTTAAAACCCTCCAGGGATGAGGCTTCTACCACCTCCTTGGGCAACCTGTTCCAGTGTCTGACATGCAGAAAAATCACTGTGCAGACGTGGTGCAAAGTGTTTTGGTGATCCCAGTAGAAAAGTTTCTTGTGCTGAACTGAGCATAGAAGCATAAGTAAAAGGTAATTTACCCATAAGATGCATGAACTGGAAAATGTGCATGCCAGCCAGCTCTCCTCTGGCACAAGCTTGATGTACTGCATCAGCGAATTGCGAAACGAGTTGGTTTTATTTCCCTCTAAAAATCAGTTTACTTTGAAGAAATAGGCAACATACTTCTGGCTATGATTACATTATTAAGAGAGCAACAAAACAGACATTTGAGTTGCTTAGGCTCAGACATAGTCACTTGTTTAGGTTTCCCACCTCTCTTTAAAAGAAGAAGAAGAAAGGAACAACACAAACTCTGAAGCTCTAAATTCCACATAGACACAGGCAAAACCTGTGTGGCTTTTGGGTAGTGTCATATTGAAATGGCACAGTGCAGTGTTCTGCTGGACAAGGTCCTGGCCAGAAGCAATTTGCTGTGGCCTCGCTTGAAGCACATTGGTGAACTAGAGCCGAGTCCCTGTCCTAAAGAGGTCTCCAGGCTTGTCTTACTGGTGGATTTGCCAAGGGAAAGAGGAAGCCTTGGAGTCAGTCACAGAGCACAGGGAATGAGGGCAGGGTGAAAAGAAAAAGTAGATTTGAGCAACACAGAGCTGAAAAGCAACATCAGCAGCAGCTGAGCACCTGCAAGGCAGACAGCAATAGGCAGGGGTGACATACAAGTGTCTGAAATATCTCTTTCCAGCACTGGGATGCACCCTCACCCTTTTCTCATGCCTGAATTGAAGCCTTGTCGCTTCCCAAGGATCCAAGGAGTTTCTGTGTGCTGCTGATGGTTATGCTGAACCTGCACTGAGGCAGCTGCACAACCCACTTCTTACTGCTGTGCAGAGCTCTGAGATCTGAGTGTTCACCACCACCACTGGAGTTCCAAGCTGCTGTCTGGATTGTGAGCACAACTTGAGGCTGCAAACTCTGCTTGCTTGTCAACGTGGAGAACCCAGTAGCAGTTTCCCTGGTGTGAAAGGGTGCTGGGTGAGATGGGCAGCCCTTAGCATGTGTTGGGTGGTTGCTGGTTCACAGAATCACAGAACACACTTGGTCAGAAGAGACCATCAAGATCACCCAGTCCAACCTTCAACCCAGCACAGCAGGGTCAACACTAAACCATGTCCCTAAGCAGCAGGTCTGCACACCATTTGAATCTCTCCAGGGATGGTGACCCCACCACTGCCCTGGGCAGGCCTTTCCAATTTTTGGGAAGCCTTTCAGTGAAGAAACACTTCCTGGTATCCAGCCCAAACCTGCCCTGGTGCAGCTTGTAGCCATTTGCTCTAGTCCTGTCACCTGCCACCAGGGAGAAGAGACACACCGTGCTCCAACCTCCATTCAGAGAGTTGTGAAGAGTGATGAGGTCTCCTCTCAGCCTCCTCTTCTCCAGACTGAACAACTCCCAGCTCCCTCAGCTGCTCGTAGCCTTCAGTTAAATTTGCCACAGGACCCTCTGCTTTCTGGATCACTCTGCTGCAAAGGACTAAAGATGTTAAAGCAGTGCTGGAAAGATTTTCAGCAGTATCTAGGTGATACCACAGGCTTGGAGGAAACTCTTCAGAGCAGAAAACTGGGAGTGCTGTACAAACTGAAAGGGATATTGCTACCCACCAGGCAATGTGCAGAGCCCAGTTGCTGTTTCTGGCACCTGGCAATAGAAGAGAGATGCTCTTTGGACAAGCCAAGTCCCTTCCTCCAAACTCTTCTCAGGCTGCTTTCAGAGTTCGGCAGGCAGCTCTACAGTGCATTTCTTGGCAGGTCTGCTTCCCAGTGCAGAATGGATTAGGTGAGCAGAGCTTAAGAGGTGCATCCAACAGTGCCACTGTGGGCTGGGCAGATTCCTCCCTTGAACACACAGGCATTAAAAACCAATTTGTGGTAAGAAGGGGGCAAAAAACCCCAAACTACCCAAACTCCAGGCAAAAACTATTACAAAACAACTACCAGAAAACCACCTTGGCTGTACTTAAACAGGGAGGAGAGGCCAGACCCTAGCCGGCAGAGGCAGATATCAAACATGCAGGAAGCAGCAGGAGGATAAGCAAAGTTAAATGGCCAGTGGGTTGGAGGGAGTGCTTGCAGGCTCCCTGGGGAAAGGGGCTTTCAGGGAGTGCTGCAGCCTGCCCTGTGAAAGGCACAGGCTGCCCAGGGAGATGGTTGAGTCACCATCCCTGGCTGTGTTTGAAAGCTGTGTAGGTGTGGTGCTTGGGGATATGGCTTAGTGGTGGACTTGGCAGAGTAGGCTAAATGGTTGGACTTGCTGATCTTGAAGGTCTTTCCCAGCCTGAATGATTCTGTGATTCTATGGGCTGCACTTCAGGAGAGAAGGGGCAGAATGGGCTGTTGCTGGCAGTGTTTGTTCCTGCCTTTGAGCACATCAGAGGAACGCTATCAGAATCAGTCTCTGACCAGCTTCAGGTCGAAGCTGTAACAAGCTGTTTTGGTACTGAAGGTGTGTGTCAGGTATTCATTCTCCTGTCAGTTCTCCCTCCTCTTTTGCTAGGCTCCTTCCAGCTGCTGCTGTCTACTTCTAGTGGCTCTTCATGAACCTCTTCTGGGACCAGCAGATAGGCTGAGAGCAGCTGACAGGTTGTTCCTTGCTTGAAGTGGCCCCCAGTGGAGGGTGGGATGCAGAGCTGAGAACTTCACCACATCACCAAAAAGGAAACACTTCCATTCTGTGTAATTCATCTTCTAGCAAAAGTATGTCCACAAGTCCCTGCATGACAGCCTCCCTCCCAGCACAACACAGAGACAAGCCACTTCCCGACGGCAAATGGAGATGTTTACTTGTGCTCATCATTTGTCTGGCCTCAGTGAAGAGTTAGGTGTCTGAAGAGAGAGTTCAGCAGAATTCAGAGAGCTGAGTTTATGTTGTGAACCCAGATATTTCTACCCTCCTTTCCCACTTAGCTGAAGTCCTCTCTTCCCACCCCCCCACCCCCACCCCCCCCACTATCTTGTCTTTTCCCTCTTTTTTTCTACTCTGGCCCTTAACAACAGATATCCTCATGCCCAGAAAAAGCTTAATTGTGACTGTGCTGAGCAATTTAGTACCTGCCTTGCTCAGAGCTCCCCTAACCCAATCCCAGGTGTGTGTTTGCTGGAGAAGAGACACAGGGTAATGGAGAGTAGTTTTGATGGCTCCTGTTAAATGGATCCTGTTTAACTCAGTCCCTACTGAGTTAGAAGAAGAGTGCAAGAGGGATCCTGACTCCATGTTCATAGAATCATAGAACCAATAAGCTTGGAAGATCATCAAGTTCAATCTGTCACCACAGACCTTATGACTACTAAACCATGGCACCAAGTGCCACGTCCAATCCCCTCCTGAACACCTCCAGGGATGGTGACTCCACCACCTCCCTGGGCAGCACATTCCAATGGCGAACGACTCTCTCAGGGAAGAACTTTCTCCTCACCTCCAGCCTAAAGTTCCCCTGGCACAGCTTGAGACTGTGTCCTCTTGTTCTGGTGCTGGTTGCCTGGGAGAAGAGACCAACCCCTTTCTGGCTAGAACCTCCCTTCATGTAGTTGTAGAGACCAATGAGGTCTCCCTGAGCCTCCTCTTCTCCAGGCTAAACAACCCCAGCTCCCTCAGCCTCTCCTCATAGGGCTTTGCTCAAGGCTTCTCCCCAGCCTTGTTGCCCTTCTCTGGACACATTCAAGTGTCTCAATGTCCTTCTTAAATTGAGGGGCCCAGAACTGGACACAGGACTCAAGGTGTGGCCTAACCTTGGCAGCCCTGACCCCCTTCTCTGCTGAGCTGCCTTCCTCAGTGGGAAGGGTACACTTCCCCTCTTGCCAGTCTGGGGCATCTCATTTACTTCTGCAAGGTGGAGAGATCTCAAGAGGAGACTCAATCTGCCTTCCTGGTCAGTGGATCAGGACTCCCACCTAGGTGCTGGGCATCAGATGTGGCTGTGTCCCTTTGCCTCTTACAGACAGGGTTAAAACCCTTTACTCCTGATGCAGTGTGTATATCCTGGAGACACCTCAGCTCTGTTTTCAGTAGTACATAGGTAATAAGGAAGCCCAAATATTCCCTTGTTCATCTTTCCCCAAACTCCTGATGCACAGGACCCTTCACCTTTCTTTTGGCTTTGTCAGCTTCCCTGCTCTGCCTCCTTGACAAAACCCTTCTCCTCTTCACAGTACTCTGTGACAAGAGTTACTCTGTGCTTCCAAACTCTTTCCTCAGCCTTGCAAGAGTACTGGCAATGTTTGTAGGGACTTTCTCATTTCAGGATGTATCTTGCTGGAGTCACCAGGTCCCTCTCCTATCTCCAAATAGTCTACCCCTGGATATTTCATCTCATCTTAAAGCATCCATCAGATGAATTTGTACATTGTGTGTGTCAGTTTCTGGCATTCAACCATGGTGGAGCCAAGCAGGAGCAGCTCAGGCACTGGCCACAGCTGGAGCAAGCTGAACCTGATCCAGAGTGCTGTGCCACAGGCAGAGCCCAGGTACAACTTTGCTCACCTTTTGACTTTCCCCAGGGGAGTCTGCCCCATCTTAGAATCACAGAATCAGTCAGGGTTGGAAGACACCACAAGGATCATCTAGTTCCAACCCCCCTGCTATGGGCAGGGACACCCCACACTAGATCAGGCTGGCCAGAGCCTCATCCAGCCTGGGCTTAAACACCTCCAGGGACAGCGCCCCAACCATCTCCCTGGACAACCCATTCCAGGGCTTCACCACTCTCATGGGGAAGAACTTCCTCCTCACCTCCAGCCTGAATCTCCCTACCTCCAGCTTCATTCCATTCCCCCTAGTCCTGTCACCACCTGATAACCTAAAAGTCCCTCCCCAGCCTTCTTGGAGCCCCCTTCAGATACTGGAAGGCCACAATGAGGTCACCTGGGAGCCTTCTTTTCTCCAGACTGAGCAGCCCCAACTCCTTCAGGCTGTCCTCATTTCCTATGCTCATCCCTCATGGTTTAGCTGTGCCCTGAGCCATTTTGCTCAGGCCTTGGCTTGTGTTTGTCTGGCCTATAATGTGTTTCTGTGGCACAACAGCATCGCTGTGTGCACACCCGGCTTTGGGGCTGCCCCTGTGTTAGAGTGCAGGCCAGCGTTTCAAAGCAACAGGAGATGATCCTGGCCACCTTGGTTAAAGCAATTCAGACTCCTGGGGTGAGGCTGCACCAATTGGTGCTGCTGGATTTCACAGGAACCAATGTGTCCAAACAGAGGGAAGAAAAATAAAACCTAAGAGAAAAATATTTGTGATGCTACTAAAGCCAGGAGGATGTAGCCCAAGCCAAGGTGAAACCTGGAGGAAGGAAATGCAGTACTGGTGAAATACAAGAAGTGATTTTAAATTCTTGCAAACAAAGCTACCTCTCATGACCATGGCCCTTCCTTCTGCTGTATCAACACTTTGGTGGCAACAGCTTGGGAGTCTGAAATCGCTTTCTAAACCCCCTGACCTCTCCGTGTGAAAAAGCAGCAGCAGGAGGAGGTAGATTTGCTGGGGATAAAGCTCTTAGCCTCAAACTGTTTATTGTTTAATATCAAGCTAGGGACAAAGATAGGCATAAATCCAGGGGAAGCACCTATGTGCTGTGTCCCTTCTGATGCTGAGTGGGATGTCTGCCAGGCCAGTGGGCCAGGGGGTGGCTGGGCTCTGGCTCTGTGGAGCTTGCCAGAAACGTGGGCACGTTACAATGAGACACAGATTCTTCGAGCAGGTGCTGCTACATTTGTGTTTCTCTGGATCAGTGCAGCTCCTTCTTAGTTCCAAAATACTTCACTCTTTCTTTTTTTTAAGTAGTTTTTTTTTGCTCCCAAAATCAGTACCAAAAAATGCAAAGCAAGCATAAGGTGAAAGTAAATGCTTTGGGAGATGGAGTTTTTCCTGCCTCTATCCCCACTGAGCTCATGAGGTCTGTGGTGACAGGTTGGACTCGATGATCTTTGAGGTCTCTTCCAACCTTAGTGATACTCTGATACTTTCCCCACTCTGAGATGTCCTATCTGCAAGTACAGTTAGGGGAGACTTTGTGGGTTTGAAAGGATTGAGATAGGATGGAGAACTGGCAGGCTGAAGAGCATCAAGAGATCCCTTTTCTAGGTGGTGCTGAGCAATTATTAAGAGTGTTTAGCCTGGTCTGTGTGGCATCCTAAAAATATCATAGTATCAGTCTGGGTTGGAAGGGACCACAAGGATCATCTAGTTCCAACCCCCCTGCCACAGGCAGGGACACCCCACACCAGATGAGGCTGGCCAAATATCTCCCAAGGCAGGAATCTGGCTCATTTTTCCTTCTGAGCTGTCCACAGAAACTGTTCTAGGTGATGCAAACCCAGGTATGATAACTGTCTGCAAAGTCCCAGTCCCCAGTTTCTTGGAGTCAAAACAGTTAACTGCACAATATCCACCTCTAGCCTTCACAGGCTGTTCTTTCTTTCTCCTGGGAAGCCTGTGTGCCCCTGTTTCTGGTAGTTCTTCTGAGCAATATCAAGTATTCCACAGCTCTGAGCCCTGTAAGGGAGCCTGCAGAACTGGTCAGTCTCATGGCTGCATGCCTGTGCCCGGGAGGAGGTTGTGTGCCAGAGAGCAGCAATCTGGCACTTGTGGTTAGGAGGTGGTGCTTATGGCATTGCAACACAAACACATTGCTGCTCTGAGGCTCTTCTTTCCTTAAGGCACCGGGGGGCTCAGAAGAATGGGAGTAAATGTTTCTAAATGTCAGTAGTTGACAGGTGACTGTAGCAAGGGCTTCAGGAACCACCTTCTTCAATGCATGAAAGTAACAAGTTCAGTAGCAGCCTCTAGCCTGTTCCCTGTCCAAAGCTCTACCACAGTGACCACCTTGGGTTTTGGTGAAAAGACATCTGAGCCTTGGGTGCCCCTTGAAGCCTGGTCTGGCCCTTCCCCACTCATCCTTTTTCCTCCCACCACCCTGCCTGTAGAGTATTTAAGTGTGTTGCAAGGAAAATCTGCTAGGCAGAGTGGGTATCAGTAGTTTTCCATGCCAGGGCAGGGGCATTACTGCCTCTGATGACTTGGGTGCTGGGCAGAACAATGTCATGGTAGCATGGATGTCTGCTCTGATCTTGTGTCTCTTGACATTTGTTCCAGGGCACTTCCCTGCCTCTATGGAGTACACAGAGACAAAGAGCTACTCTTACAGTGCCTTGTCCCCAAAAATCTGCTCTAAGTTTTGGAGAAGGACAGGCTGCCCATCCAAGCAGAGTTCATGGCTTCCTCTTACTGTTGCCTGCTGCTACAAGTGACAAAAATCACAGAATCACACAGAATCACCAAGGTGGGAAGAGACCTCAAAGATCATCAGGTCCAACCTGGCACCACAGACCTCATGACTAAACCATGGCACCAAGTGCCACATTCAATCCCCTCTTGAACACCTCCAGGGATGGTGACTCCACCACCTCCCTGGGCAGCACATTCCAATAGCTAACAACTCTCTCAGTGGAGAACTTTCTCCTCACCTCCAGCCTAAATCCTCCAGCTCTTCCATGACACTACAGCAGTGCAGCCACCTGCCAACTTGTCTCTGATCCATGCTGTGCTCCTCTAATGGCATTTCACCAGCTCCTCATGTCCTGTGACCAAATGTGCCCCTTCACCAAACACTCCATGAGAACTGTGATCTGCCTAGGGCTGTGTACATCTAGTGCTCCGTGGGCCCTGCAGGCTTTTGTCTCACTCTGTCTTCTCCAGGCAGCAGCAGAGGTTCTTCAATCTTAGATTGCCCCAGCTGTTGCTCTTTCCTGTCCTGGCTTCACCCCTTCCCTCCAGGACTTCAGATGACCCCAAACAGCTAGGGCATTTGGCACACCCATGTCAGCAAGAGAGGACAGTGCTGGGCTCTCCAAGCTGAGCGCGGTGCTGGCTCCTTGCTGCTTAGGAAGCGTGGGGCCGGGCTGCCGCACGGCTCAGCGTCGTCTGCAATGCAGGCAGCATCTCCCCCCAGCCCCCCACCCCCAGACAGACCCAGATGCCAGGGTCGGCAAGCGAGGGCACCACGAGGGGACCTGCCAGCTCTGCCACTGCAGCTGCTCCCTCTGTTGCTGGCAGCTGGGCTTGAATATTCATGGCAACAAAAGATTAGCACTGTGTGTGCTTGGCACTGGAGGCAGATAAACTTTCTTGAGGTGCCGGTGGCTCTGTTCTCATCCCATTCAAAGAGCTCTCTCCCTCTCCCCAGCTCCACTTGTCTGCTTCATCCACCAGCTGATTCTCTTGCTGCATAAATGGCCTCTGTTGGGAGACGGAGGCGAGCAGCTTGATTAAGCATTCAGCAAAGTGGTTCGGAGTCCAGACAAACTAGCGTGGATCTTGCCAACACTTGCACTCAGTTGGCACCCAGGGAAGCCAGGGGAAAAAAAGCTCCTTTTAAAAACAGACAACATTTTGCAAGGCATCAGAGTGCACTTCTGAGCTGCCATCCCCTGCTCAAGTGATGCAAACATTTCAGACCATCGCTCCTTCTGACTTCCACTGAGATTTAGGGGGTTGGGTGTCTTAATTTAGACCTTCCACTTACTTAGAAACTTTTTGGTCATCTCACATCACTGATGGCTTTAAAATGCTGTCTGCCACTTCTCCCTCCCTCCCTTCCTCTTCTCAACTGGCCTGGAAACAAAATTAAGGGAAAAAAAAAATATCATCAAATTGCAGATTGTTGCCAAATTATTGATGCTGGTCAGACGTGGAGGAGGAGAGCTCTGTAGCTGTCCTACTTTTGCCATTAGGTCATTTTTCTGTGAGAGGAGCCTGGAGTTGTGGCAGGTTTGTGTAACCCTGGTGAAGTTGACAGCACAGGATGGATGACAGCTTGGAAGACTGCCTCAGATGAAGGGATGGCCAACCTGGGCAGACAGAAAATGTGACCTGGCAGTGTGATGTGAAGTGCTCCTGTGACAACCTCAGAGGCACCCTTACTTACCTTACATTTCAACCACTCTCAGCACAACTCTTCCCTGGGCTGACAGGGCTGGGTCATATTTAGCCCAGAGCCAGGTGGTTTGCTCGTGCTTGTAGGGCTAAGAGGCAAAGAGTGGCTGGAGGATGAAGGTGGATTGGTTATAAATACCAAACAAAACAATCAGCATGCTAGCAGTAGCTGTCAAAAGCCTTCAGAAGCAGGCAGGAGAAATCAGGCTATCAGGATATCTTCCTCTCTCACAGAGTACAGCTTCCTTCCCCCACTCAGGCAAGGCTGGTGGTAGCTGGGGGCAGGATGAGCTGCTTCATTTCTTCAAAGGCTCTGCTCAGGCTGTGGTGCTGCAGCTCTCCCTTGGCAAGTCTGTTTCTCCAGCCACATGCTGTGCTGGGAGTCGAGGTGTCCAACCCAGGCTTGTCAGCTTCTCCCTCAGGACTTCTCATTAGAAGTTAGATTTCATGACTCCCAGATGAATGCTTTGCCAGAGTTAGTCCTTGGTAGGCAGAGCAAACTCATCCCCCCTAACTTAAGAGAAGGTCTCTTTCCAGCCAGTGGAGAGAAAGCAAATCATCTGAGCTGTTCCAACTCTCTGCTTCTGAGCGAGATGAACCATACCTTAGATGTGTCTGCACCCTTTCAGCTGTTAGAAGGGAGTCTAGACAACTAGATCAAATGTAGGTATCTGCTGTAGATAAAGGGGCTGAACTGATCTGCATCACAGCAGCCAGAGACAGCAGCACCCCAAGGAACACCAGCCTCTCCAAAACTGTCTGAAGTCAGAGGGGTGAACCACGTTCAAGCTCTGAATAACTGTGGGTGTGTTTGGCACCATACAACACAGCCTTGTGCTGACAGTGGGGAGAGAGCAGTTTCCTAGACCTTCCCCAGGACATCATGTAATGAGGCTTTGCAGGCCCAGCAGTAAGCCAGTGCCACAAAAGGCTACCTGATGGGGTCTGCTCAAAGTAGCCAAACAATTACCTTGCTTTGGCAAACCGCACAGGTCTTCAAGTCGGGATCATAGGAACAGTTTATTATTTGCTGCTGTGTGGGAAATGGGAATAATTCAGAGTTTTCAATAATTTGCTGGAAAATTAACTTCTGATGCCAAAAGCAAGGCTGCTGCACTGCTAACCATTCTCCAAGGATGAGAGTGGGGGAAGAAAAGAGCTTAGGGGCATGGCCACCTGCTCCTTCCCCATCTGACACTGCCACGGTCACAGTCTGCCCAGATTTGGCTCGACGGGTCTCGGTGAGGACAATTGAAACAACCTCATTAGAAAGGAGAGTGAAATTGTTCAGAAATGAAAGGTAAAACTTGCTTCTGCCAGTTCCCTGTCTCTGTTGGGAGACTTCACTGTGCATCAAGTCATGGTGTGAGGCCTGTGCTATCTAGGAGTCCACAAGACTTCTTCTGTGAGGAAAAGCGGTCAGCGTCCTTAGTGGCACAGCTCCATTCCAAGCTGATGTTTCCCCAAGCAAATTATTTCCCCTTGGGCTTGTTAGGTGGCTGCCACAGGCTGGGAGGCCAGATCAGGCTTCTCAGCTACATATTGCTCTCTTGCTTTAAGAATTCCCTTGAGGGGATGTACCACAGTGTTGCACTGGTTCATTCCCAAGCACCAGCAGAACTTTTCTCACCTCTCCAATATTCATCTTTTATTTCTCTCAAGCCCCAGGTAGGGTCTGAAGAGTCTTCCTTCAGGAGATCATCATTTCCTTCTTATTTCACTGGTTGTAACAGAGCTAATGCACAGAGTCACAGAAACATTTAGGTTGGAAAAGACCCTCAGGGATCACCAAGTCCAACCCAGAACCCTACTCTACAAGGGTCACCCCTAAACCATATCCCCAAGCACCACATCCAAACCACCTTTAAACACATCCAGGCTTGGTGACTCAACCACCTCCCTGGGCAGCACATTCCAATCCCTGACCACTCCTGCTGTGAAATGTTTTTTTCCTAGTGTCCAGTCTAAACCTACCCAGCCACAGCTTGAGGCCATTCCCTCTTGTTCTAATTACCTGTGAGAAGAGACCAGCATCAGCCTCTCCACAACATCCTTTCAGGTAGTTGTAGAGAGTGATGAGGTCTCCAGCTGAGGATGCCCCTGCTTACTGCAGAGCAGGTTGGACTAGATGACCTTCAGAGGTCCCTTCCAACCCAGACCATTCTATGATTTTGTGATTCTCCATTTGCATCAGGGAGCATTTACCACCCTGTGCATTAGCTGATGCCTTCCCTAGCCCTTATTACCACACAATGCAGTATTTGTCACTGTCAGATTCTGAGTCATGGAAACGCAGCTCACCTCTTCCATGCTGTGTATCATGAGCAGCTCTGATACCCTCATCCCCCTCACAGTGGAAAAGGAAAGCTAACATCCAGCACAACAAGCCACATGGAGACACAAGCTGGGATGAAGACTTTCTCCCACAAACACAGAGCAGACTGACACTTCTTCATGTCTTTCATCCTCTCCTGAGCTACCTCTTGGGGGTCATTGCATTGACATGCCTGGACAGCGCTGCCTTTGCTCATACCAAGGCCACAAGTGTGCTCAAGCTGTCCAGTGCAACATCTCAGGTGCTAAGCAATATCATCTGGTTGTGGGCTGCAGCTTATTTGCTGCCAGTTTCTCTGGAGGAACAGAAATAACAAAGCACCTTCTCCATGGCAGCAGTGGGACGACGCAGCTTTTCCCCAAGGAGCAGCCTCTGGGGCAGCCCTGCCTCATTCCTAGGCATAAGCACAACAGCAAGTGTGATTCATGTGGAGAGCAAAGCCATCCCAGCCTGACTCATCTTGCATGAAGAACTGGCCTGGGATATTAGGCCTTCACCTGCTGCTCTCATTCTAAATAAAAAACCTGACTAAAGAGAGGGGAAATCCTTTCCTAACACAGGCTGAGTGGGAAGCTCAGTAATTATTCATCAGCATGGGAAGTGTCTACCCAGGTGCAAGGCCTCATCTTAAAGTGTGAAATGTATCTAATGGCCTCAGAAAAATGGACACAGGGCAGAGATGAAATTCAGGACTCCCTGCTCTGAACTCTGCTCTGGGAGGCTCCTTTCTAAGAGCAAGCCCAGCTGCTGGTCACTTTACTGCCCTTTACAATCCAGCTGCTCCAAGATACAGATGCTCAATAGTTATTGCACTCAGTGGGCCATCTTGGAGGCCACAACCCTAGGTGTTCTTAGAGATACTGCCTACTTCTCACTACACTTAGCATCTGAATTTTAACCCAGGGAGCTCATACCGTTGCTCAGGGTGGCTTCTCCTGGCTAAACATTGTACTGGCAGCTGCAGCCAGTGCTCTGACCCCACTGCTGGTGGTTGGCTGGGCTGCCACTGGAGAAGTACCAGCACACCCTTGCAACACAAGGGTACTTGTGCCTTGGGACAGACATGGCAGCAATCTTTATCCAGCACCGGAGGAGAATTCCACAAGAAATGCTCATTGATAACATTGCATTTTCAAAAGCCTCTCTTTCATGCAGCTCCTACACAAAGATGCACAAGTGCAGAGGTAAGGAGATGCTGGAAAATAAGGAGGACCTGCACATTTTCTGTACATTAACTCTGAATGCTGACAGACTTTCAGTGAGTCTGAGAAATGCAGTTGAGAAGAGCTGCAAGAAAATGAGGCTCTTAATCATTTCCTGAGCACCAGTTTGATTTAGGGGGCCAGAGGTGAGAGCTGTGCTAGAAAATCAAAAGACAGAAGGAACCAAAGAAAGGTGGAGAAACACTTGCCAGATCCCCAGGCATCTCACTGCAGGGTTTTAAATAACTTTTTAAAGGGTTTTAAAGTAAGGCAAGCTGGCAGCATTCATCCTGTAGAAATCAGAGGCAGAGATTAATTTGGAGCCTTCAAACTAAACAAATCTACCTAATGAATTTTCCAAGAAAGTGTTCCAACAGAGTCTGGTCAGCTTAGTCCATAGCAATGGCCCAGGTTGTGAAACAAACAAATAAACAGCAAAAAAACCCCTTGGAGCTTGCATGAAGATTGCAGAGATAAGGCTCTCTCAGAGTACAACAGGAAGCTCTGAGCTGGCAGCAAACCTTCTCCTATAAGGAATCTTGGAAAAGCTTTAAAGAGGCAGAGTGTTGGGACAAGGAGGGGAAATAAGTAACAAACAGGAACCTCACACAAGAACAACAGACTTCTGCAGCCCGTGGGGCTGGCATTCCTTGTGCAGCACAGGGAGGCAAGGGTGCCTCGCTGCTCAGCGTTCCCCATTGATGACAGCAGGGCAGGCAGCAGTGTGACACAGCAAACTGGAGTTCTACAGCACTTCATGGAATCAATGAGGTTGGAAAAGACCTCAGAGATCACCACGTCCAACCTATCACCCAACACCTCGTGACAACTAAACCATGGCACCAAGTGCCACATCCAATCCCCTCTTGAACACCTCCAAGGGACGGTGACTCCACCACCTCCCTGGGCAGCACATTCCAATGGCCAATTACTCTCTGTGAAGATCTTTCTCCTCACCTCGAGTCTAAACTTCCCCTGGTGCAGCTTGAGACTGTGTCCTCTTGTTCTGGTGCTGATTGCTTGGGAGAAGAGACCAACCCCGACCTGGCTACAACCTCCCTTCAGGTAGTTATAGAGAGCAATGAGGTCTCCCCTGAGCCTCCTCTTCTCCAGGCTGAACAACCCCAGCTCCCTCAGCCTCTCCTCGTAGGGCTGTGCTCAAGGCCTCTCCCCAGCCTCATTGCCCTTCTTTGGACACATTCAAGAGTCTCAATAGCTGACAAACAGGGAGGGACCTGGGGGTGCTGATTGACAGGTGCCTAAACATGAGCCAGCAGTGTGCCCAGGTGGCCAAGAAGGCCAACAGCATCCTGGCCTGCATCAGGAATAGTGTGGCCAGCAGGAGCAGGGAAGTCATTGTGCCCCTGTACTCTGCATTGGTTAGGCCACACCTTGAGTCCTGTGTCCAGTTCCGGGGGGCAGCTCAGTCTGGGCAAGCTCCTGTAGCAGCAACTCTGACATAACTCAGATTTCAGCTGGAGGACACAGGATAATCATAGAGCAAGAGAGTCATTTAGTTTAGAAAAAGCCCTTTAAGATTATCAAGTTCTGCAGCAATGAGGAAATTAATTTGGTCCAAAACAGCAAGGCTGTGTCTTTCATGGGAAATCATAGGAAAATGCCTTCCTGGCTGTCATCACCTTGAATATACAACTGGTTACTCATGCTCTGAGGGGAGCTGGGAACTGCAACAAACAGCAGGTAAGACACAAATATGAAACAAAGAATGGGCAGCTTCATCTGCCCTGTATCCTCCCATGAAGTGCTTTGCCACTGGGATTTCTCATGTCTTCAGCAGAGAGGATAAATGAGACCATTCTGCACACACACCAACTGCTGATGGAAAGGTTTAACAATCAGACTTGTGATTTCCAGCTGCCTGCCCTACCCCAGCCCCAGAAGTGACCATCCCCACACCATTAACCATACCTGCTTCTGCACCAGGAAACATTCCCTTTTAGCTTAACCCACCCCACTGACAGCCTAGGAAGCTGGAGAGGAATTATGGCTCTGTGTTAAGCACTGGAGTCTGCAGCAGAGGAACCAGAGTGCAAGGGCACAGGCAGCTAATGCTTCCTTTGGCTATAGCCCCATGCCATGCACCAGGCCCAACTGTAAACCTCTGTGCTGATTCCTGAAATGGAAGCTTAAGGAGAGGAAAATCCAGCTGTAGCTAGCCTTCCCTGGCTTTCTAATGGCAACAGTAATGATCAGGCCTGAAAGACCTGAAAGAAGGATTGAGTTGACGTAGTGCAGCTCAGTGCTGTGCATGCTGCTGGCTGAAAGTGGAAAAAGCCACCCAGGTGTTACTGTCTGGTCCATCCCATAGCAGCTTTAAGCAGCTTGACATGAAGGCTCTCAGGAATGAAGCTGCAAAGCACAGGCAGCAGACCTTGCAGAGGAAAACATGGAAGTCCAGCCAACAGCAGCTCCACAATTTTTCCAAGCTGTAGCTGTTTAAGTTTTTCCCAGAGCCCCAAAGCCCAATGGAACAGATTCAGGTTGCCTCCCCTCTCCCCTTTCCCAGCAGGGGAAAAAAATTAGGCAGGGGAAGAAGAGAGAGGTAAAACAATGCAAGAACAGTCTTGCATCAGTTTTGAAGTAAAAAAGGTGATTTTAACAGCAACAAAAAAGTACTTCAGTAAAAGGAAGATTACAGAGGTGTAAGAAAAAGGGATAAATAAAAATACATACAAAACCAGACACAGGTGGCAAAGGATTCTCTGGATGGAAGATGGATTCTCTTTGGATGCAGTCCCCAATGTGATGGAACAGTCCAGGTCTATGTGGAGCAGGCTGGGCCACATGGTTAGCAGCTCACAGCAACAGCAGATGGCTGTTGGAGGGCCCAAGGCAGGAGAAGAAGAGTCAGTGGGGAAGCTGTCCCTCTTAAATAGGGCTGTGGACAGGAAGAGGGAGTGGAATAAACTTTCACCTGGGGGCCCCTCTGCCTGGGAGGGGCCAGGTCTCTTTGCCCACCTGGGGTCAGGTTTCCAGCCCACGCCCTGGGAGGGGCCAGGTCTCCTTGCCCACCTGGGGTCGGGTTTCCAGCCCATGCCCTGGGAGGGGCCAGGTCTCCTTGCCCACCTGGGGTCATGTTTCCAGCCCATGCCCTGGGAGGGGCCAGGTCTCTTTGCCCACCTGGGGTCATGTTTCCAGCCCACGCCCTGGGAGGGGCCAGGTCTCTTTGCCCACCTGGGGTCATGTTTCCAGCCCATGCCCTGGGAGGGGCCAGGTCTCTTTGCCCACCTGGGGTCATGTTTCCAGCCCATGCCCTGGGAGGGGCCAGGTCTCCTTGCCCACCTGGGGTCATGTTTCCAGCCCACGCCCTGGGAGGGGCCAGGTCTCTTTGCCCACCTGGGGTCAGGTTTCCAGCTCCCCCCTCCTGGGCTGGGCTTAAGCCAGCACAGAAGCTGACACTTAAAAAAAAATAAATAAAAAAATTTAAAAACAACCCAAATTACCTGACTCTTTCTGGTAAAAGAAAACAACAGCTTCACCTTACAGTTTCTCTCATGGCACCTCTCACTGACTGCCATAATTAGTATTCAGTATCACTAAGGTTGGAAGAGACCTCAAAGATCATCGAGTCCAACCTGTCACCACAGACCTCATGACTAGAGTAGGGAGGACACTAGTGCCCACTGCAGGCTTGAACTCACAACCTTCCCCATTAAAGGTCTTATGTGCTACCAACTGAGCCACACCAGAGACCAATGGGAGAATATGTCATAGAATCATCAAATCAAATCAAATTGTTTCAGCTGGGAAAGACCTCTAAGATCATCGAGTCCAACTGTCAACATAACAGCACCATGGCCATGGAACCATGTCCTGAAGTGCCATGTCCACACATTTCTTGAACACCTCCATGGATGGTGACTCCACCACCTCCCTGGGCAGCCTGTTCCAATGCCTGACCACTCCATTTCTTTGCAGGAAAGAAATTTCTCCTAATATCCAATGTAAACCTCCTCTGACACAACTTGAGGCCATTGCCACTTGTGCCATCACTTGATACTAGGGAAAAAAGACCAACCCCTCCCTCACTACAACTCCTTTCAGGTAGTTGTAGAGAGCAGTGAGGCATCCCCTCAGCTTCCTCTTCTCCAGATTAAACATCCCCTCAGCCTTCTCTTCTCCAGTTTAAACATCCCCTCAGCCTTCTCTTCTCCAGTTTAAACATCCCCTCAGCCTTCTCTTCTCCAGATTAAACAATCCCAGCTGCTCCCCACAAGACTTGTTCTCTAGACCCTTCACCAGCTTTGTTCACAGTTATCACTAAGGTTGGAAGAGACCCTGAGGATCATCGAGTCCAACCTGTCACCACAGACCTCATGACTAGACCATGGCACCAAGTGCCACATCCAATCCCCTCTTGAACACCTCCAGGGACGGTGACTCCACCACCTCCCTGGGCAGCACATTCCAATGACGAATGACTCTCAGTGAAGAACTTCCTCCTCACCTCCAGCCTAAATTTCCCCTGGTGCAGCTTGAGACTGTGTCCTCTTGTTCTGGTGCTGGTTGCCTGGGAAAAGAGACCAACCCCCTCCTGGCTACAACCACCTTTCAGGCAGTTGTAGAGTTGCACTTCTCAGGGCACAATCCAGCACCTCAAGGTCTTTCTTGTACCGAGAGGCCCAAAACTGAACCCTGCACTTGAGATGCAGCCACTTACTTGCCAACCAGCCACGTGGATTTCCAGGGCTGCTGGCGTGAGGTGATGACTTGTCATCTTCTTAGCACTGATGAATGTTTTGTAGCCACAGGAGCGCTTCCGAGCTAGCTAAGTGACTACAGGCCGCATGAATGGAAGCACTTTGAGTCAAATGAATCCTTCATTAGTATCTCAAAGGACAGCCTGTCATTTGAGGACCTCAGAGGAGCAGAAGAGGGGAGGCCTGCGCCTGCCAGTCAGCAAACTGTCAGCGCAGCCCGCTCACAAACTCAGAAGAGCTGCCCTTAAACGAACCACTGAGGAGGCCAAGTGATTAATAGGTTGATCTGCTGAAACTGTGAGTTTCCTAAAAGCATGACTGAGCGGGCTCGTTGCTTACGGGACACGGAGCTGTTATTAACATTCCAATAGCTGGTTTTCGTTAAAGACATCTGTGACTTAGAGCTGTGAAAGCCCTGTTTGGTTTTGCGTTTGTGTCTTAAATAAACGAAACGCTGCCCTTGTATACCCAGCACATGTTTCCTTTAAGGGGGTTGCTTTCAAAGCAGCCAAAGCAAAACACGTTGTCTTGTGGCCGAAGCAGCTGACGGGGGGGGGGACCGCTTTGTGGCCTGCGGGCTTTCATCTTCCGCGAGGACAATGCGACCTGGGGAGACTTCGGGTTCCTTCATGCGACGTTCCTTTTCTGGGGCCAAGATGCTGCTCTGCTCTCACACAGCATGTGGAACCCAGGCATCTGGGAAGTTGCTTTTTGGCAGCCTTATTTCTGATGCATGAATACTGCAGAAGAATTTCTCCCTCCCCACCCACAATGCCACATATGTGCTCCATGCCTGTACCTCTTTCTCCAGCTGTTGGAGAAAGCAAATGGGAACTGTAATCGCCAGCAAATTCTGCCTCAACAAAAGGAATGAGTTTTTGAATCTGTCAGCAGCCTAGGAAAGTCTATGAAATAACAAGCAGGGCAAGGAAACAGGATGGTGCAGTGGTTAAAAACCTACTTGTGGTGGTTTGAGCCTTAACTGGGATTTAAGAGCTCAGATGGGGGGCAAGACTGAGAATCCCTCCCCCTGCTCCCCCTTCCTCCTTCTTGCTCAAAAGAAAAGGGAAGGGCAGAGAGTAGGGAGAGACAAGAGAAGAAAAAGAAAAGGAAAGAAAGGGAGGTAAGGAAAAAAGGGGAAGAGGTAAATCTACCAAGAAATAATTTGGAGTCAGTTCAGTAGAGAGGTAAAGTTTTCTTTAAACAATATATGTGTGTGTGTGTGTGTTAGAATTAGAATTAGAATTAGACTAGAATAAATCAGGTTGGAAGAGACCTTCAAGATCATCGCGTCCAACCTATCAACTAATCCAACACCACCTAACCAACTAAACCATGGCACCAAGCACCCCATCAAGTCTCCTCCTGAACACCTCCAGTGATGGCGACTCCACCACCTCCCCAGACAGCCCATTCCAATGGGAAATCACTCTCTCTGTATAGAACTTCTTCCTAACATCCAACCTAAACCTCCCCTGGTGCAGCTTGACACTGTGTCCTCTTGTTCTGGTGCTAGCTGCCTGGGAGAAGAGACCAACATCCACCTGTCTACAGCCTCCCCTAAGGTAGTTGTAGAGAGCAATAAGGTCACCGCTGAGTCTCCTCTTCTCCAGGCTAAGCAACCCCAGCTCCTCATAGGGTTTGTGTTCCAAACCCCTCACCAACTTTGTTGCCCTTCTCTGGACTCCTTCCAGCAAGTCAACCTCCTTCCTAAACTGAGGGGCCCAGAACTGGACACAGTACTCAAGGTGCGGCCTAACCAGTGCAGTGTACAGGGGCAGAATGACCTCCCTGCTCCTGCTGGCCACACTTCTTGATTCAGGCCAGGATGCCATTGGCCCTTTTGGCTGCCTGGGCACACTGCAGGCTCATGTTCAGCCTACCATTGACCAGTACCCCCAGGTCCCTCTCTACCTGGCTGCTCTCCAGCCACTCTGACCCCAGCCTGTAGCACTGCATGGGGTTATTATGTGTGTGTGTGTGTATATATATACATATATATAAAAAACACAATAATAGGAGGGGTTCACAAGGGTAAGGAACAAGGATGGATAGGGAGATATACAAAACTAACAGTCCTTTGGAGAAGCGTGGATGCAGCAGGGAAAAAAGACCAGGCCTGACCACATGGCAGAGAAGCAGGAAGCCAGCAGTGACTCAGTCCTCTTGTCCAGGCAAGGCAGAAGCAAAAGAGAGCAAATGGCTGCAGTGTCTTCCTTTTTACAGGCTTGCTGGACAGGGAGGGGGAGTGGAACAGGCTAACTCAGTTTCCCAGGGGGAATCCCCCCCTCTGGAGAGGGCAAGGCTCTCACAAACCCTCCCCCCCTGCTTTCAGGATGGGTGTAACCCATCACACTACTGAACCTGAGCAACCTGAATTTGGCAAATTGCTGAGTCACCTAGGCTTGGGTCTACAGCAGGGCTTGGGCCCTCGAGGCTGAATTGTGAGGTTGAAACCCTGCTCAGCCAATGCTGTAGCTATGCTGCTGATGTCCTGTGGGCACTACACATTCTGATGTATTCACAAAACATGCAGTTGTCACACAAGGAGCGCTGCTCAAGTACCACATTCTGAAGACATCCGCCCCTCTTTCCACCCAAGAGTATTAGCTGGACTGCAGCCAAGGGCCACTGTCACCTGCTCTCTCTGGTGCATAGTGATTTGGTCAGCAGGATCAGCTGGAGGAGGTTCTCTGTCCTGAATCTGCACCTCTTAGATCCCACCTCTGTAGGAGTTTGAAGAGAAGGGACACTCTTTAGCTGTTAGGATGAAACTCTTCCCTGAGTGGAAGCAGCCAGGGACATCACACAATAAGGTAGGTTCTCTTTCTTCAGAGGAATGGGGCTTGGGAAAGTTTGGCTGCTGAATCCCCTTCTCCCAGGAATCTGCAATCTTAGACTGCAAATACTCATGACAGAGCAAGAAACAACCCAAAACAGGAAGGACAGCACAGCCGGGAACTCGACCAAAGAGGAGCCCTCAGGATGTCACGAGAGCTGGGAGATCCTCACGGAGGTCTTTGCATGGGAGAGCTGCCTCCTACTCAGGCTGAAGGAGTGAAACCCACTCAGTGTGCCCACAGAGGAGTCCACAGAGCCTGATTCTGGGTGGGGGGAACTCTTTGTGGTTGAGAAAATACTGGCACTGTAGAAGAAATTGTAAATTGTAAATTCCCCTGAGTCCAGAGAAACTCTTGTTTAAGATAGGAGCTTGGGACCCTCCGGGCTTTGTTATAGCAGAACCTCTATGTACACACTTTGGGAGTATACAGACTGCACAGAAGAATGTTAAATCCATCTCTTGGGTCAAGAGGGGAAGAGCAGTAGCAGACAGAATAAATTTCTTGCAACGCTGGGGCAGGACACGGATGGGAAGCTGTTCTCCTGGTATGGGAAGATGTTTTTACTGAAACAGATGAGACTGCCTTGGATTTTCAATTACCAGCAAGCTGGACAATTTCCTCAGCAGATGGGATGTCTCACTTCAGACTCACTTTGGTTACATCAGTATTCAGACCCCACTCAGTGCTCTTCTGGTGAATCATGTTTGTAAACCATACGGTGGAGCTGTTCAGATGTTGGGCAAGGCCTTGTCGGTTTGTGCTGGAAGCCTGGGAGCTATTAAAACAATCCAAAATGAGACTATTTTATAACCTGCAAATCCTACCAATGTCTTCCAGGTTCATCTGCTATCATTCTTCCTTCCTGGGGGGCAGGCTTAGATTGTGGGGTGCTATGTTCCCAGCGATCAGCACAGACTGGGAGGTACCTCATGTGCTAGCTAGAAGGTGCTGCAGCACGTTTTCACGCTGTTCTTCTGAGTCAGGCGATGTCTGTGTAGCGCTCTCTAAACACGTGAGCTGTGTTCTTCCATGCTTTCAGCTGACTGAAAACTGTAAACGTGACGAACATGACATCAGGGCTGCCTGAAGGAGAAGACCCATAGCTCAGGCTTGGCAATCCCACTCCATGCTCATCACTGCACTAGCCAGATTCCTGCTCTTAACAACCCCATCAGGGAGGGAATAAAGAGAGTTTGCAGCTGCTCACAAAGGACCACGGCACGATGCTCTCATCCAACATCCTTCCCATGGATCAGCTCCGGCCCGTGGGCTAGTTGTGAAGCACGCACTCCACAAACCAAGTAGCCTCTGTTTGAAGTACAAGAGCCTGATTCTTTTCTTGACTCACAGCAGATGGAGGAGAAAAATCTACCAGTCAAGGAGTCAATGTAAACGGAGCTGGCAGTGCTTTCCTGAGCCGGCAGACAGCTTGAAACAATGGCTGTGAGCAGCGCGTCCTGCCTTCATTCATCGCACCAGGAGACCGGCCACCGAGTCCCACGGAAACAATGTGAACGGCCATATTCAGGGTTTCACTGCTGATTATTTTAGCAGACAGGATGGGGACAGGGTAGGAGTGAGACCCATATGGGAAGTGGGAATTGCATGGTAGGAAGTAGGGAGACAGCACAGAAAAAAAAATCGGGGAAGGGGGAAAGAAACAAAGACAGGAGGGAGTGAAAGAATGAACCCTCAAGGGCAGACATGATGGTGATAATAAGGTACTTGCTCTTTATCTTTGAGTGACACTGGACACAGCATGGCAGGAACAGGGCTAGCAGGATGAAGATAACCAGGCCATTTCTTCCTTGTTGCACGTTTCACTTGTCTGCTGTGACTGTATCATTTGGGGAGAATTGTTCTCTGGCTGAAGGACACAAACTGCCCTTTCTGCATACCCCAGCCCATCAGCCGTGAGAAAACATCTCTCAGCAAGGCTGAGATCAGGGACCCAGCAGGGGCCAGAAGACCTGGGCTCTGCCAGAGATGGACACTGCCAGAGGGAGTTTATTAGCTGTGAGTGTCTTGGGAGGGACCATCTCCTGGAGGTATCTGTCCTGCACCCCTCTGCAGGAAGACAGGCTCCCAACTCTTCACCGGGAAGGTGAACCCCACCTCAAGGATGGGTAGAAAGGAGTATGTGTGCTCCATGCTGGATGTGTCTGTGCTCCTCAGCGGTGTGTCAGAGTCCCCGCTATGCTAAACTTAATGGTGAGCCACCTTCCCTCCAGCTGTCAAATGCTTAGGATAAGAACAGCTCTATGTTTCTTTCTTCCAAGAGACAACAAATTATCACTCTGGTAAGGCCATACAATACATTTGTACTGGTAAATCAAATGAACCTTGGGCTTTTCTTGCACACCAAGGCCAGCTAACATTGAACCACTCATGTTCAGACTGGTTGTACTGTTTCCTGTACCATGCCTGGAGCTGTGTTCTGGCTGGCTCAAGACAAAACTAGGCAAGACACTACTTTGACAGCGTGGGTGATATATCTACTGCCCAGCTCTTCCAGTGCAGAGGAGCCTAGATTCGAGACACATCACAGCCTCATCTGTACTGCCCTGCTTTTCCCAAAGAACCTCTCGCTACTACCCCAGCTACTGAGTCTGGAACAAAGCAAAAAGTGGAAACATCTTGGCACCCCACCCAAGGGGATTCAAGCAGCATTTCTTCACCCGGCCCTCTCTTTTGTCTCATGAGCTCTGAAATCCGAAGAGATTGCTCAGCTCTGCAAGGTGAGTGACTCCAGTTACTCCTGCCAAGAGAAAGAAAGGAGAACTTCAGCTTTGTACCAGAAGCAGTTGGGATTGACAGCTGCCTGCTATAGCGCAATGGGGAAGTGTCCTTGGCACCATGAGCAAGCAGGATGTTTACTACTGGGGATTCAGAGAAACTATCAGAAAGGGTTGTGATAAGTGGATCTGATAAATTCTACAACCCTTGAGGGCCTTTTCCTAATTTGCCATGTGACTTATCAACCTGTTATTGTCCTCTAGTGCTTTCCACATATTGATGGCACTGACCTTGAAAAGCCCATGGCCTAACATGTGGAATGATATCATTGTGTATGGAAAGACAGCAGAATTCTAGGTCAGAGACTGGAGGGGGAATGTGAATGTGGAGGCTGAACATGCTGGAGACTATTTCCAAGTGCCAGTTTGTGCAGGCCAAGTCCTCAGAGGGATTCATGAAGTGATACCCAGACTCTGGTGCTGCCATCACCACAAGCCAAGCGAAGCAACTGATCTGCCTTCTCTTCTGAGCCACCCAAGGCTGAGCTGCTGCTGAATTGGCAGCATAATGCAAGTGGTATCTAGTTAAGTGACACTGGGGTCACATTTTGCAGAGGGGGAGTAGGGGAGGATGCTTAGTAAAGCTGTACAAGATTGCAGAGCATACCAGCAGCAGAAGGAAACAGACTCCTACATTTGCCATTGCCATTTCAGGTGAGGTTCTTCAAACTGGGAGATTTAAGAGAGGTTTCCTCTGTACCAGAGGCATTTCCCTGAGATCATCTTGCTGCTTATGGAGTCCCTCCTTGGTTTCTTATCACCATTGCAATAAACACTGACCCAAGAGGTCACATTCCCTCCTGATCACAGCCAATGCAACCAAGAATATAGAATCAGAGAATCAGAGAATCAGTAAGATTGGATAAGACCTCAGAGATCGTCGAGTCCAACCTATTACCTGACACATCATGACAACTAAACCATGGCTTCAAGTGCCACATCAAATCCTTTTCTGAACACCTCCAGGGACAGTGACTCCACCACCTTCCTGGGCAGCCCATTCCAATGGCCAATCACTCTTTCTGTGAAGAACTTCTTCCTAACATCCAGGCTAAACCTCCCCTGGTGCAGCTTGAGACTGTGTCCTCTTGTTCTGGTGCTGGTTGCCTGGGACAAGAGACCAACCCTCACCTGGCTACAACCTCCTTTCAGGTAGTTGTAGAGAGCAATAAGGTCTCTCCTGACCCTCCTCTTCTGTATATGTCTTTATACAGGAGAATTTGACTGGCAAGTGTTTAATGTGCCATTCCAGCTGCAGTTGCTGAGTGAAGTGCAAGCAAGGGGGGCAGCTCTCCATGTGCTACCAACAGTACACTCAGTTTAAGTCACTTCAGCTTAAGGCTAAGTATGGACTGGATTCATCAGATCCAGAAGTAGAAGGTAGAGAAGCATTTACTCTGGACTTCTGCAACTAGAAAAATCTTCAGAACTGAGGAGCTGGTAGTTGGTTTATATTGCCTCAGCACAGGGGAGATTACTAACACATCAGGAATTAAAATGAGACTCAGCTCTGGTCTCTGCTCCAAAGAAAATGCAAAGTAAACCCTGCCCTAATCCCAGTTTCATACATGTCCAGTTTCACCACAGCTGCACAAATCTACTTTCTTATTGTCATTAGGGGTCTGCAGTCTGATCCTTGATTGCATTTCTGATATGTTTTCACCCACAGAACAAGAAGCAGGGAAGGAGATCTCTTTTCTCACACCTCAGTTGAAAGTTTGCTGAAAAAGCAAATGCTAATGAGAGTCTATAGGTGGTAAATGAGTGGTAGTGTGGAGCCTGACTTGGGAACCAGCTTTGTGCAGGCAGATGCACACTCTGCTGCAGAAAGAACAGCAGATCCAGCAGTATGGCTTTTGCCAGCCCCCCCCCCCCCCCAGCATGCCTCACAAAATGGCCAAGGAGAAGATGATGGATGAAATGTCCCTATATGGAAAAGCCAGGGGCTGGGCCATTTGGGAGAGGTGGCATAAATGAGATTGAAACAGTCACTGGTCTCCTCACAGCAAGAGGCAACTGAGAGACTTAGCAGTTTTCTACTCCTTGAGAAGATGCCAGGATGTTACCACATCCAAGGAGCTCATCAGGGGTGGAAAACACCCATGTAGTCCCAGAGTTGTGGTTAGTGGTGTGGATGCAGCTCTTACTATACACTGCAGTGAAAGCCAGGGTCCTGATACAGGTCCTGGTGTGGTCAAGGAAGACATCTGCCAGCTAAATACAGTCCATTCCCTCACCAACCTAGGGCTCTTGTAGCAGAAATAGTAGGTCTCCTCACCCGCAGCAAGGCAGCAGCTAGGAGTGGGACAGGACCTGTAACAAAACTTGAGGCCACTCAGACCTGGTGACAGCCTAACTAAGCTGCTGTGTACAACACCTGAGCCACAGCTCTGTGATCCAACCAGGGAGTTGTTTTCCTGGGCTCCTGCAGGCTCAGAAGAGGAATCGGCTTGTGCTTCCTCAAGGGAGCTTATCATGTTTCCAGTGGTTGGTGCACTGGTAGATTCTGCTCCTGTCAGTGGTCCCAGGCATGTATCTCTGCTCTGAGACCATCCCATCCCCCTTCTAAACCTGATGCAAAGCCTTGTCTTCATCATCACATGTTATAATCCACCTTCTGCCATCTGCCTGGATGCAGTCCTGTGCAACCTGCTCCAGGTCACCCTGCTTTAGCAAGGGGGTTGGACTGGATGATCTCCAGAGGTCCCTTCCAACTCCCACTATTCCATGATTCCTCTTCTTTGCTCTGCCCTGGCCACCTATAGCCAGTTCTGGGCTGGTTTTGCCCAGCATGATACCTGTCCCCTGGGTGCAACGTCTGATGTCTAAAAGGGTTTTCAGTATGAACGTCATTGGGCTTGTCAACAAGTGCTTCACCTCCGACTGAAAATGCGGGGTCCTTTTGAGAAAACAAGGTGCTCAGACAGTTTTAGGCTGGGAAACACCTGCCATTCCTTCTCCTCAGTGCGCTCACTGAGGAAGCAGAAGACCCCTGCGGTCCCGCAGCTGCGGGTGTCCTGCCGCTTGCAGGCTGGGCGCAGCGAAGCGGGCACGGGGAGGACAGCGGCGTCTCCTCTGTCCCCGCGGGGTCCCGGTGGGCCGAGCGAGTCGGCGAAAGCCCCGGCTCGGGCAGCGGCCCCGAGGCTGGCCGGCCGACCACTAGGTGGGTACCGAGGGCCGGCGGCGGGCCAGGCCAGGCCGGTGGATGCCGGGGGCCGGCGGGCACGCTGCCCTCGCCCCGCTGCCCCCGCCCCGCTGCCCCGGCCCCGCTGCCCCCGCCCCTCGGCTCTCGCTACTCTGCCCCGGCCCCGCTGCCCCTGGCGTCTTCTCAAGGCCGGGGACAGTGGGAGGCTCTGGGGCTGCCTCCTCTCCCCAGCCCCGCGGTTCGCCGCGGCCGCCGGCAGCTTTGCCGGGCTGCAGCCCACGGCCGAGCCCCCGGCGGAGAAGCGGTGTCCGAGGGGCCGTGAGCCCTGGGCGCGATTCTCGGGTCTGTGGGCACAGCCAGCGGCACCAGATGTCCTGGTGCTGAGGAAGTACAGGACCAAACAGGACTGAGTGATGCCAGCAGCCTTCGTTTCCTCAGGAAGCGCTGGGAACCTGTGAGCAGCCCGCAGCCAAAATCTTCCTCAGAGTTAAACCTTTCCCTAGGAAATGGAGCCTGGGATTCCCTGGCACCTCCGCAGGGAGCTCTGGGACTAATTTAGGCAACCGGTGGATGGTGGTGCTCCTCCGTGCCAGCCTGGCTGAGTGGACGCTGGCCGGAGAACCTGGCTCCCTTCCCTCCGACCTGTGAGACCTCAGACCCGGGGCAGACCCTTTGTTCTTTGTACTGCACGATGGTTCCCCTCGGTATCTGCAAGAGGATAAAAACACCTGAGGAGATGTGTCTGAAAGTCCCCAGCGGCTGGAGGGGAAGCGACCCTGTGCATTCCCTCCTGAAGGCACCTCTGGACACCTGGGCACCTCTGACTCTGGCATTTGGGGAGCACTGAAGAGAATCTCTCCCAGAAGGAAAATGTATGGGATGTCATCAGAAACCAGTGTAGTCGGTGGTTGCTTGCAAAAGCCTAACCACTGAAAGAGTCTTCTGCCAAAGAGATCAAGGTGATAAGTCAGGAAGTTTTCCGTTTGGCAAAGGCAGCTTTGCTGAAGCCACGTATAATCTGATACTCCAGATGTACTCTGTGGACGGCACACATATCCCATACCGCATCTTTGTAGGGCTTGGCTTAAGGCAAGTGAACCAGAACCCAGGCAGAACCCCCAGCTCTACCTTTCTGCAAGGTTTAGTGGCAGCACATGGTCCCTGAGCTTTCTTTACATGGAGACGGGCTGAGCCATCTCTGTCAGGAGGACACAAGCTTTCAGAAATGACTCTGAAGGGGCAGTCCCCAAGGAGAAGGGTCTATTTTTACAGTGGTGATGTGGAGGAGGTGGTGATGCTGGAGTGTTTTCTGGCAGTGCTGGAGAAATTCCTCTCGCCGGCATTGTCCACCTGCGCAGGACAATAATAGCTGATGACTCAGGGCGCCAGGGCTTTGCCACACTTCCATCTCTCTCACAGTTGACTCACTGGCCGGGATGGGATGGGCCCAGCTGGGAAAGCAATGTGCAGGATGTGTCTCAAGTACACAGCCAAAGCAGACAGGTCCCTTTCATATGCCTGCCTGTGGGACCATAGGCAATTAAGAATGGTTGATGCAAGCCAGACTAGCTGCAGGGCCTTAGAAGGGCAGTGTCTCTTTCCTTGGCTTCAGGGAGGTGCACCAGCATCTCCTGGATCCTTGGGGAGGAGAACCTGGGAATGAAAGCAAAGAATGGGGCAAAGCAGCAAGAGACCATGTCTCCTTGTCCTCCTGCAGTCCTGCACTGTGTCCAGAGGCCACATCCTCTGCACAGAAGATGAACAGATGCCCTCAGAAGCACATTTACTAGTGCTAGAAAGGGCGACTGTGGTTGCCAGCCCTTTGATGATCCCACTCCTCACCACTGGATCTGGGAATAGCTGTAGATAAGAATAATGCTATTGGAGTGTCTGCAACTTATACTTACCCAGGACTCATTTTCCCCCCTGGAGTAAATTCCTAATTGTTTACTTCTTCCTGTTCAGACATTACTTTGGGGCAGCATTAAAGAGGTATACTGGTCCTAAGAGTGCATTTCTTTATCATCATGCATTTGGAGTTCCTTTATGGTTTGGGTTTGGGGTTTTTTCTGGGCATTTCTAATGTTGTGAGGGTGTTGCTTTAGTTGTCTTCTTCCCTATTTGTTGTCAGGTTTGCTTTTGTGTAACTCTAATCTTGCTTGCTTTCGTCTAGCAATTAGACAGTGGAAAAAATGCACTTCAGCATCATGTTATGCAAGTGTAACAATTAATTCAACCATTCCCTCCTTGAAGGGAAACAGAAATTCTTCTAAGCATGTAGAAAGTCTGCTTTTACTTATCCTGACCTCAGCCAGGAATGACACCAGCAGATTGCATCTGGGTGGAGTTAGCGGTGGAGAGCAAATCCTGGATTTTCACATGTGCAAACGTGCGCTTCTCAAAGCATCGATCCTTCAGAATATGTCCTCAGATAACCCAGGCTCACAAAGTCAGCAGTGGGGGCAATGAAGAGCTGAGAGGGGGAGGGCTGTGGGATGAACCTCCCTGGCGCAGCTCCGTGGCAAGATGAGTATCTAGGACCGGTTGCACACTGGAGCAGCCCTGGTGGTGCCACCGTGTGATGTAGATCTGGTGGTGGCAGTGGGCTGGCTTAGGCAGCTGAGCTGGAGCAATGTGGAGCTCAGCATGAGTGGACATCCCAAAGGCTTTTCCAGCTCATGAACCAGCATTATGAGACCACACCAAGCTGCATGCAGCTGCAGCTTGCTTACTGTGGATGCTCACACCTTTATACCCAATCTAAACAAAGTGGTTGCCCTCGTGGCTACAACCTCGTTGCAGCCGTGCCTATAGGCAGCCTCATGCAAGCTGAAGCAACCCCCAGCTGCTTGGCAACAGGCCCTGGGTAGGATTTCAGCTGGGTAAAGCTGCTCTGACTCTCATTTTGAGTCTTGAACTGAGGACTTGGTGTTCAAATGTCGGGAGTACCGACATGCTCACGAAGCTTCTTGGAAAAATAATTAGGGCCCAGCAACAGGAAGAGATGTGACAGCTGAGCCAAGGGTGGTAGGCATGAGCTGGGTGAGCACAAAGCCTTCCCTGCCCTGTGGAGAGTAAAAAGCATCACAATATTTTAGGTACAGGAAATCAAGGGGAACCTCTTACGGTTCCCCAAGCAAATGTGTGATTCTTCTGGCTTCTGTTGGTCCTTTGTATGTGTGATTATGCTTTTACACAAATGGTTTCTCTTCTGGTTTAATTGGCCTTTTATGCTGCTTTTGGGGAGTTTAAAACATTTTATTTGGATCTGATACAAATCCCTGATTTCAAGTGCCCCTGGGGTTAACAGCATGAGGCAAGCTGTCATTTTGTCTGAATGGATCAGGCTGAACTGAAATGTAAACTTTGGACAGGCCAAGCTCACTTCCCAGATGTTTCTATGTGCGGGTTTTCAGATGGTCCCACTTCCCAAAAGCAACTGGGGGACGGTCTCGGTGTCACAACGCGGCCAGGAAAATCAACGTAAGCCCTTGCGTGTGGAAAGGCAGGAGATGCCCTTCCAGCAGTTTTTATCAGCCAGCCTCTGAGCAGTATCTCTCCTAATTGCTCATAACTAGCAGACCACAAGCAAGGATCAGCTCTTTGCTCATGGGATGAATGTGTTTATGTTTCTTCTCATGGCTGCGCCCCGAGAGACTGGCTGCCCACGCCACAACGTTTCCTATCTTTGCACTGTCAAACAGTTGCCTACGCTTCTCAGGGCGATCCAAGGGAAAAAGCCCCTTTTTCTCAGTTTCTCCCAGAATTTTCCTTGAAATGAAAAGGCACATATTTTGGATTGTTGTCCTGGCAGGGTTGTGCTTCAGCAGAAGGAGGCGCTGAGTAATTGTTAGAGGTTAGCTTTAAAATGTCCTTTCTGAAGCAAAATTTGTATCTCTTTCCCCATGCTCTGGCCCCCAGTGTGGGCTGTTGTGCAGGTGCCTGTGCCCAGGCCTAGCTCAGACCTCCATGCTCTTCCCAGGGGCACATTACAGCCCAGGTCTCTGTGAGTGGAGAGGAACTCATCAGCTGCCTCACGATTACAAACAGAAGAGACGTCAGGGAGAGAAGTTTTCCTGCTTCATTACTCCAGAAGGAATAAAGGACACACCTGAGATCACAAGCACTTTCCATAGAATCACAGAATGGTCTGGGTTGGAAGGGACCTCCAAAGGTCACCTAGCCCAACCCCCTCTGCAGTAAGCAAGGACATCCTCAACTAGATCAGGTTGTCCAGAGTGGCTTGTTTTGCTGGAGTCTTCTCTGGCTGACAGAGCAGATGAGATATAATGACTGCTGAGAGCCTTTTCCATCTCCTTCATCAACCTGTGATGGGACTCCAGGCTTGTCTCATGGTCTTTTTGGTCTGTGTCTCCCAAAATAAAGAGGCAGGGAGGTGATACTTCCCTTTCTCCCACCACTATCTCCCTTATTTGTTCACAGAGCAGAGAGACCAAAGGCTGTGGGTGTAGGACATGAGGGCCAGCAGGGTGTGTGATGCCTCTGTAGCACAGTGCTTTTATGGAGAAGTCACAGTAGTCACTGCAAAACTGGGGCTGCTTTCCCAAGTCACTGTGCTAAGGAAATGTCTCTGTTACGGTGTAAGAAGCATTTTCAAGACCCTGGGGATATTCTTCCTTTCAAAACCATTTCCTGTGCCACCTAGGTCCACTGAGCCCATCACAGTGCTGGTGCAGTCTCTTCACAGCATATTGCACTTTCTTTCTGCTAGCTCCTCAGGCCAGTCTTCCAGGCTGAGGACTAGGGAAGAGAGAGGAGGCTGGATGACAATGTTTCCTCTTTTATGAATAGGGCAACTGAGAAACAGCAGGAATGAGTGACGTGTCCAGGTCTAGAAGGTTTCCACCTGCAGCCCCAAGCCCTGTGTCAGTGGCCAGAATGACCATCCCAGAAATATGCATCCCTAAACCACTGTCCTGGCACAGCTCAGGAGCCTGGGAGGTAAAAGGTCTCAGAGAGAGGGAGCCTGGGACTAGCTGACAGCTAGCTGGAGAAGCTGACAGGATCTCCGCAAGTCCCACTGCTCTCTTGCAGGTTGAGGTCAGGCTGCCTTGGCTATGACAGCAAGCAGGTCACTTTGTTTTAGACATGGTGGTTTGCTGATTTCCAGCCCCTTCTCTGATGTGTCTCCAGCAGAGCAGCTGTCAGTGACCTCCTCCTCAACCAGGGAGAGCTCAAGAGGGGCTGTATGTTGTGTATGTAAGGATGGGGCTGGCCAGGACATGAAGAACAAGTTCACTTTCAAGCCCTGACTATTTTGCATGACTTGGGTGCGGACAAGCAGCTGTAAAACACTGACTGCTTTTTGCAGCCACTTCGCATCACAGGCAAACCAGAGCATAAGGCTTTGGTTGCAAAAGAAAAGCCCTGATACGAGGGGAATTTCATGCCTAAACCTAGCTTTTTCAACTAATTAAAACACATCTTTACCTCAAACTTAGATTTTCTTATCTCAGTGATTCCTTCAGTCTACCCCAGTGTCCTTCTTGCTCTTTGAGCCAAAGGTGTGGGAGCAGAATTAAAGGGCAGCTGCTTTAATATTTCCAGCCTGACCAGAAACAGGAGGCATCTGACACCTTGCAAAGAGATTGTGACATTTCCAGCTTATTTTCAAACCAGAGATGGTGCCCTGGGCATCTCGAGCAAACAGCAAGCAAGGCTTGTGGCTTTGCCAAGACGCAGTGTGGCAGGCCTGTGGGAGGGACTGAGCAGGAGACTGGGCTGGGTCAGGAAAGATCCAGGTGTCACCAGCCAAAACAAAGGTTACAAATGCAAAGCAAAAGTTGGAACATGAATTCATCTGAGAAACCTCAGCATCACATCAGCTGATTTCTTGATGATGATCACAAAGGCCACCAGCTTGATGGTCACCAGCAAATGCTTGTGCCACCTTCCAGAGGATGGCGAGGCTGCTGCCTTTCCCCTCTGACAGTCATAGCCGAGGCTAAAGCGTGGCGATGAGACACAGGCGGCAGAGGCACAGCTTCCATTAGCTGAGCCTCTTTACAGGAAACAAGTGTTTTTCCTTCCAATGCTCAGGCCTTTTTTTTCCCCTTCCTTTTCACAGGAATGGTGTTAAAGTGCAGTCGTCCGCTGCAAAGTGCTCTTGTGTAAATAGGTCTTGCCCAGCCGGGTCCCTGCGTGCGCTCAGCCGGATCCGGCGGCTCCAGGAGCAAAACCACAGCCCAACTGCTCTCGTACTCCTCTGATCTTTGCACAAGGAACTGTGTGAAACTTGGGCTCCCTTTTTCCACCCTGGGCATGCATCACCAACAGACTCAGGCATGACATGAACTTGACATGTCAACAGGAGAACTGGCCAGTCCCTGCCTCCTGCAAGCCAACTTTCCCAATCTCCTTTGGTGTGTGAATTAGTTGGACTCTGTCTGGACCCCAGCTCTGTCACTCAGCCCAGTGAACGCTGTGATGTTGCTTGGCAGGCTGATGGTGAGCACCCTCCAAATTGCCAGCTACTCAGACTGGGGAGACAGTTACCCAAAGCCACGAGTGGGAAGAGAAGAGGAAAGGGGAAGTTTGTGCTTCCAGCCTCAAGCCATAGCACAGGTGCCCGGTAGAGGAGCATGGCCTTCCAGCCTTCTCCCTGGGCTCAGTGCATGACACTGTGGGACCCTGGGGTGCTGCCCATGTGGAGGCATGTTTGTGTTTGTCACCTCTGTATCAGGATGAGCCAGAGGCATGCTCTGCTCCCCTCCCCCTCTGCTTGTATCCTGTTTTCCCCGTGAAGGAAATCTGGGCAAGTGGGGCGGAAAGCACCGGGGCGTCCCGGCAGCCACCACAGGCCTTGGGCAGCAGAGGCAGGGCTCAGTGCTGCACACCTGCCCCACCAGGCAGCTGTGACCCCCGGGGCTGCCATTCATCCTTGTCCCCACTGCCACATAGCAGTAGCCTTTGGCCAGGAAGCACCCAGGGGTGCTTCATACCCTGGGGAGTGCAGGGACATCAGTGAGGGCTGTGGGGCATGGGAGGTGACATGGGCAGGAGAAGACTCAAAGAGCAGGCATCACCCCCAGCCAGGTGGACTTTCCTCAACCCTGTATCTTGGTTTCCATCCAGATAATCTTTTCCCAACACTGCATGGCCGTAAAAGTGATAAATGCTGGTGCACTGAGGTCCCCAGCTCCCTGTATGGCAACAAGAATTTGCAGTAAAGAACATTATTGTGATGAAGGGGGGGAGATAACAGATTAATCTTCACATCATCACTTAGGCTGGGAAGGTGACCTCAATGGTGTGCAAAGCAAGGGGCAGAACTGGCATTGTCTACCAGAGGAGGGAGCAGAGTTTCCAAAAGAAAGCATATCATCCTTCCAGTGAGTCTTTCCAGCTCCTGGTGTCCCCAGCAGCCATATCTGCCTCTGATGTGGCTCCTCTCAAATCCCAGAGAGATTCACCTGCACAACCTGATGGTACAGCTCCTTGCAAGATGCTCACTGGGCAGGTTTCTCTCCACTGTGCAAGGACTCAGATTTTGCACCCACTCTCTCACACACAAGTTCCTGGGCTGAGAGACAAAAAAGCCCTGCATATGATACACCTGGATACACCAGCTGACTGCACTGCTTTAAACAAGGGCTATGGGAGACTCTCCTGGAGTCTGGAAAGTTAGCTGACTGGAAAGTTAGCAGACCCTGACAAAGAAGACAGATTAAGGAAGCCAAGTGTTAGCAACCCCTTCTCCATGAACACATCCTTTTGTAGAAGTATGCTGGTGCTTCTTATGACACACGGCAAGGACTTGGCCCAGACTGTAGTGGACATGCCCAGAGAAGAAAGCAGTAGATAAGCATAGAAAAAGTAATGTGAAACTTGCTGTCAGCACCAAAAGGAGTCATGATCTGAGTGGTAACTAAGGCACAGGATGAGTGGCTTGGTGGTGACAGCACACCTTGACTTCCAACATGGAACAGTGCAAGCAGGGCTCATCCAAGGAGGAAAGCAAAGCAGAATGTGTGAGTCTGAGGAGCTGTTACAGCCACTGTGCTGCATGGGCAACAAAGGCCTGGGGCCTGGCAAAGAGACACAGCAGAGGAAGATTTTGAAGAAGAAGGGAAGATGATGAAACTACATGGGAAAGGTGGGATGGTGTTTGGGGCCTTTCTTAAGCCAGTTATTGAAAGTCTGTCTGCTTGCAGATGCTTGAAGCCTTGCAGGGTCTGGGGATGCTGCTGGGAGTCATGGCAGAAGGAGGGACTTGGTCCTTTCACCATTAAGCTCTTGAGACAAATAAGGGGAGAGGCTATCTGAGGGGAGAAGGGATTAACTCCTCCAGCCCTGACAAAGGTCTTGTCCAGGTCCTTTCAGAAGAAGTTTACAGGCAAACCCTTAATGAGGGATGTGAATAGGAACATCCAACTCACTGCCTTTTGAGACTTGGGGTTTGTTTTTAAATGTGTGATGTATGTAGCCCAAAGCCTCAGGTGCTGTGAGTGAGTGAGCCATGAGCCACAGGCACCTCCCAGGAGCCGGATATGCTGTCTATAAGTCAGCTAAATAAATTCATGGCAAGGAGACACCGGTTCCGGAAGTTCACAGAGAGATTTAGCTGTAAGCCAAAGAGTCAAAGCCTTCATTGCAAAAGGATGGCATCTTGATCACAGCTTGGGGTTACCTGGGGTCCAGTTTGATTTCCAGAGGGGGTACAACCAATGCAGTGATGAGATCTCCTGACAGCTGTAGCCCCCCTGCCCCCACCCCCAGCAGCTCTGCCTGCTGCACATGGAAGCAGGTCCGGGATGCTGTATGCAGATGAGTGTGTGCAGGAAGAAGGCTCTTCCACACAGGAAAGGTATTTTTATAAACAGGAAGTGTATTCTCCTACCAGATTTACTTCTGTGTCCAGTCCTGGTTGAGGTGGAACTGTCTGATCAAGGAGAAGAAAACAAGAAGCTCATTCAGAGGGTGACAGAAGGGGTTAGCGCATGACAGAAAAACACCCATCAGGCTGTTTCGGTTCCCAGCACTGATTGCAAGGGGGCAGTTGTTCCACCAAGTTCAGTGAGTAGACTTGAGCTGCCCTTGGTGGTAAAAAACACTAGAAGGATACTGCAGTTGGTAAAAGAAATGTCTGGGGGTGCTGGTCAATAGTAAGCTGAACATGAGCCAGCAGTGTGCCCAGGTGGCCAAGAAGGCCAATGGCTTCCTGGACTGTATCAGGAATAGTGTGGCTAGCAGGAGCAGGGAGGTCATTCTGCCCCTGTACTCAGCACTGGTTAGGCCACACCTTGAGTCCTGTGTCCAGTTCTGGGCCCCTCAGTTTAGGAAAGATGTTGAGTTGCTGGAAGGTGTCCAGAGAAGAGCAACAAAGCTGGGGAGGGGTTTGGAGCACAGCCCTGTGAGGAGAGGCTGAGGGAGCTGGGGTTGCTTAGCCTGGAGAAGAAGAGGCTCAGGGCAGACCTTCTTGCTGTCTAGGGAGGTTGTAGCCAGGAGGGGGTTGGTTTCTTCTCCCAGGCAACCAGCGCCAGAACAAGAGGACACAGTCTCAAGCTGCACCAGGGGAGGTTTAGGCTGAATGTTAGGAAGAAATTCTTCACAGAAAGAGTGATTGCCCATTGGAATGTGCTGCCCACGGAGGTGGTGGAGTCACCATCACTGGAGGTGTTTAGGAAGAGACTTGATGGGGTGCTTGGTGCCATGGTTTAGTTGAAGAGATGGTGTTGGATGATAGGTTGGACTCGATCTCAAAGGTCTTTTCCAACCTGGTTAATTCTATTCTATTCTATTCTATTCTATTCTATTCTATTCTATTCTATTCTATTCTATTCTATTCGTGACATCATAACACTTGGTTGACTTCCATGAGACCATCTCTGGTGAGTGGTGCCCTGTATCTGCATGAGTCTGCAGGACTGAGGCCATAAGAGGTAACAACCAAGGCATGAGTGTGCCCATCCCTGGCCATGGTGCTGCCTCTTGACCCATCTGTCATTCCCTTGGAAGGCTCTGCCTCACTCAGCTTTGGGGCTGTGCCTCAACCTGGATTATTTTTATTTTCTTTAATAAAACTTGTATTTTTGGAAAATGCATGTTTTGGGTCACAGAGAGGGGATAAAGTATGTAGTAGAAAGTGTGGGGAGCTGAGACTATGAGGGCAATGTTTGGAAAGAAGGCTCAGGGATGGGGAAGGTAGAGGTCCTCCTTTAGAGGCCTGGAGATGAATGCAGGGAGGGTTGGAGAAGATCAGAGGGGAAGGCCATCCAAGAGAGCGTAGCAGAGGAGCAAGCAAGGTGGACCAGAATTTGAAGGAGTACATTTGTTGTTCTCCAGGGCTGACTTTATCACTGTTTCAAAGTTCTGATATGTGTGAGAATGGAGGAGAGTTGCAATCACACTGTCCTCAGCATGTCTGTAGCCTGGCTGCTGCAGATGCCAGCTGTGTGGGCCCATGACCTGTCATGGCTCCTGACCTTGATGATACTGCATGCAAGTTGAGAAACTTGAAGTGAAACACCACTGTGCATTGCAAACAAGCTTTACAAGGAGCCCTGCAGCAGTGCTGAGGTGTGTCTGCCTCCTGCAGCAATGCTGAGATGTGCCTGCCTACAGCCACCCTCCTGCTGCACACAGCAGGTGTGTGAAGTATCGGCTCCAGGGGCGATTTATTCAGGTGAAATCTCAGGAGAAGATGCTACAAATGTAAACAGGCCATGGATAAGAGTGTCAGGCTGTGTCCACCCAGCTAGTGCTGGGTATGAAGCACCCCTGGGTGCCTCCTGGCCAAGGACTACTGCTATGTGGCAGTGGGGACATGGGCAAATGGCAGCCCCGGGGGTCACAGCTGCCTGGTGGGGCAGGTGTGCAGCACTGAGCCCTGCCTCTGCTGCCCAGGTTTTCCTGGGTGCTGCCAGCAGTGGGGCTGCAAGAGGCAGGAGCTGGATGCAGATATCCTCTATCACAAAGGAAGCTCAGCATGGACTTCAGTTTGCAATCAAAAACTTTTCTGTTTGTTAGATCAAATCAGATCAGCAGATCAAAACCCAGTTCTTCCCTTTGGCTTCGAAGACAACCAGAGGCAAATCTGGGCTTTCCTTTGTCCAACTTTTTCCATCCTAACAAGCCTGATCTATCCAATGATTTGCAGGAATGCTCAGCAGTGTAACCCAGTGCTTGTTGGGACACATCCCTGCAGGCAGACAGGAATCAGACATGCAGAGCACGGCTGCCTGGGGATGTCAGAAGTGCCCTGGAAATGGCACCCCCTGAGAAAGGTTGGTTATTGCTGCTGGAGCATACCTCTCCATTGAAATGACAAGTGAAGTCCAGATGTGACTGGAAGGGGCAATGGCTCTAATCCATGCTGTGACAGTGGTTTCTTCCTCCAGCTGCTTCTCAGGGCTGCTGGTGCCCTCCTCTTACCCACTCTGCCCACCCATCTCCAGCCCTGCAAGAGGCACGTGTGATCTCCAGGCCATGAACCTTGCCAAGGATGCCTGGGCTGCTCTTCCAAAGCAGCTGCAAGTCCCAGCCTGTTTTGTGAGGCCAGTTTCTCTTTATCTGTTTATGTCTAGACCATTTTATGGCTAGATAACTTTAGTGGGAAGAAGCACACATTTCTTACATAGTTCTTCTGATTTCTCATAATCTGAAGGCATATTCCAGAGACCTAATGGCATTAGAAAGCAAAGCATACTTGCTGCATTCAAACTGAAACAGCAAACTAGTTTTCTTTAGCTTAGGCCTGATGACTAAATCCTCTCTAATTTGTCAGTACACTTCCAAGCCACGTGTGGTGGCATTAGAGCTTTTAGTTGCAGCTGATCCAGAGGAGAGCCACAGACAAGATCTGAGGGCTGGAGCACCTCTGCTGTGAGGATGGGCTGAGGGAGCTGCGGTTGCTCAGCCTAGAGAAGAGAAGACTCCAAGGGCACCTTGTAGATACCTTCCAATACCTGAAGGGATCCTAGAGGGAATCTGGAGAGAGACTTTTCATAAGGGTGTCTAGCGATAGGACAAGAGGGAATGGTTTGAAGCTGAGGGAGAGTAGGTTTTGAGTGGATCTTAGGAAGAAGGTTTCAGTATGAGGGTGGTGGGACTCTGGAATAGGCTGCTCAGGGAGGTTGTGGATACCTCCTCCCTGGGAGTGCTCAAGGCCAGGATGGATGAGGCTTTGAGCAGCCAAGTCTAGTGGAGAGGCATCTCTGCCCATGGCAGGGAGGTTGGAGTAGCTGATCTCTGAGGGCCCTTTCTATCCAAGTCATTCTGTGATTCTATGATTAGACAAAATTCCTTGTGGGGCTGGGCCATATCCTCAGCCATCTCAACATCAGCAAAGTCCATGGGGCTTTTCTGGATTACACTTGTCAGAAATGCAAGGACTTGAACTTGCTTCTGTCAGCAGAGCTGCCAAAAGCTCTGGGATCTTGGGACCTGTGGATTTTGACAAAGCACCAGAATGCATTTAAAAACAAAACAGAAAGGTTACTCACTGAGATTTCATTACTTCAGTCACATGTTTGCATACTTATGCCCACCAAAGGTTAAAAAAGCACCCAAATTCATTCTGGGATAAATTCTGCCCTTATTAGTGCCTGTTTAGTCCACTGATTGTCTGCTGAAGTGAACTATGCAGTAGGTGCTGATCTGCAGTGCAGCAGAGTGCAGCAAGAATTGATCCAATTTTATGCTAATGTGGCAGATCTGAGTATGGCTCTACAGGAACCAGTTGGATGTTATAACTGGAGCTGTGCTTTTAGTGCCTGGGGGACTCTTCAAAGAAACAGATAGTCCCAGGTGGGGTTAAGGAGGGGTGAGTGCAGTGCTCTCATCGCCTGCCTCTGACTTTGCAATGCACCTCTTTCCTCCCCAGGACGTGATGTGACATCCCAGAACTGTAGGCACTGAGCAGCCAGACTGACAGCCAGAGGCTCAAAAGCATGAGGAACAACAGCCTGATGTCACAGTTTGCCCCCAGACAAACCAACATTTCCCTAGTCTAGATCTCACAGAAAACATGAGCCAGCTCACTCCAGCACTCAGACTTTTCCTCTTATGTCTTAGTAGCATTCAGAGATACCCAGCCCTGTACCTGGGGCAGAAACTGGAGTCACCAGCCACATCCCCCTCTTTTTCTGTTTTCCTGTTGCTAGCCATGCCAAATTCTTCCCTCTCATACCAGGGTCAATCTGCATGGAGCATGGTATTTCAGCATTGCACAGGGGGACCTGGGAGGAGATAATTGGAGATGCACATGCCCAAGATACACCTCAGGTAGCAGCTGTTTCAGTAAAGAAACAGCTGAGGTTTAAAGGTATGATCTCCTCCCCTGGTACGCAGCAGGCAGCTTGCATCACTCTGCCTGCCTCAGCTGTTACCAGGAGGTCATTCAGGGCATTCACAGCTCTGCTTCTGCTGCTCTTCTACAGGTGCATTTCCCATGCCTCAGGCTTTTATCTCTGCAGTCCTCAAAACACACAGGTCTGTAGGTCTAGAGGCTGACCTCTTATCTGTAAAAGCTGGTGGTCACTGATGATTAAACCTCCTCTTCTTTAGCTGGCATTTGTCATTAAATAAACAGTGTGCTTCCTCTTTCTCTCAATGAAATTAGTGCAAATCAAGAGCAATTCCGGCTCAGTGTCAGCTTAAAACAGAAACCGAAGGCCTGCGATGCTTTGTGTTTGTAAGGAGAAGTTCAAGGAAGAGCAAGGTGCCAGATCAGCAGCCCAGGGGACCCTGGCCTTCACTACAAAATGGCCTGATTTCCAGCAAAGTCCCTGTGCCTAGTGTTTCCTATTGACTGGCCCTGCACCTCCCAAGGGCTGCCTGCCAATAGGAAACTCTAATCTCCTGCACACAGGTAGGGTCTCAGGCACGAGCGGTGCCAGGAAGATTTCCATCACAGGTGCGCGGGGAGCTGGGTGCTCAGGAAACCCATGGCCTCAACTGGGGGAGAGGTTGGCTCACCAAGCCCACCAGGTACCTCTGCTCTCCACCACCATCGTGGCCGTGGACACCCCTCTGGCAGAAACTGGGCCAAAGTCATCAGGTCCCTTCCACAGCTCTCCCCAAAAAGGGACATGAAAAGAGACAATAACAACAACAAAGGATGTAGCTGATTCTCTGCTCTTATTATTAGCGGAGGAAGGGCTGGGATTAATCACCCCTGCAGAAACAGCTGTAAAGGATGGAAGTAGTTGATCAAAGTGGACTTTGTTATTCCTGATGTATCATTCTGCTGAGCAATGAGAACTAGTGTGGGGCATTAGAGCTTCAAAAGGACTTTAATGACTCCAAGGCTTGAACCAAGGACACTGCTGGAACTAATCGAGAAGGAAATCCAGGGCAAGGTGGAAGTGATGGAAATGAGTTCTTTGGTCTGAGGAATTTTTCCACATCTTTCATTTCCTAATTCCATACCTTTGAGGTAATAAAATCTACAGTGGCAGAAAAAAAATAGACTAGGGGGACAATGGGCAGTGTGCCTCTGTGGGACAGCTCTGCGTGGGGCTCGGCTGCACCTGAGTGCAGGAGGCAGCAGAAGGCACAAGCATCCATGCTGTTCACAGTACCACCAGGGTTGGAAGATACCTCAAAGATCATCAAGTCCAACCTGTCACCACAGACCTCACAACTAGACCATGGCACCAAGTGCCACGTCCAATCCCCCCTTGAACACCTCCAGGGATGGTGACTCCACCACCTCCCTGGGCAGCCCATTCCAATGGCTAACAACTCTCTTAGTGAAGAACTTTCTCCTCACCTCCAGCCTAAACTTCCCCTGGTGCAGCTTGAGACTGTGTCCTCTTGTTCTGGTGCTGCTTGCCTGGGAGAAGAGACCAACACCTTCCTGGCTACAACCTCCCTTCAGGTAGTTGTAGAGAGCAATGAGGTCTCCCCTGAGCCTCCTCCTCTCCAGGCTAAACAACCCCAGCTCCCTCAGCCTCTCCTCACAGGGCTGTGCTCAAGGCCTCTCCCCAGCCTTGTTGCCCTTCTCTGGACACATTCAAGTGTCTCAATGTCCTTCTTAAACTGAGGGGCCCAGAACTGGACACAGGACTCAAGGTGTGGCCTAACCAATGCAGAGTCCAGGGGCACAATGACTTCCCTGCTCCTGCTGGCCACACTATTCCTAATGCAGGCCAGGATGCCATTGGCCTTCTTGGCCACCTGGGCACACTGCTGGCTCATGTTTAGGTGGCTGTCAATCATCACCCCCAGGTTCCTCTCTGTTTGGCAGCTCTCCAGCCACTCTGACCCCAGCCTGTAGCTCTGCATGGGTTTGCTGTGGCTAAAGTGCAGCATCTGGTACTTGGATTTGTGGAATGCCATCATAAACTGCACTCCCAAGGTCTGACAAATCTCCTCCTGTCCCAGAATAACCTCTCCTATTGCTGGGCAGCCACAGAGCACCTCTGAGACCTGCCCGGGCTCCCTTTCGTCCTCACTGGCCAAACAGCAAGCACCTTCTGCATCCTTGGAGAGTGTAGCTTTGTGTGGCCCTTCTGTTAGCTGTGAGGCCAACATTCTGGGCTGCTGCTGGGGACTGTAGTAGCAGGCCATGAGTGAGTATGGAGGAGCTCTGAATATTGGCTGTGAATGAGCCACAGGGAACCTGATGCATCCACACTGAAACTGCAGAGACTTGGTGAAGCTCGGCCGTATGTAAGCATAGCCCCATGTCTGCAAGGCAGCTCTCACCCTAAACTGGGAAAGAAATACACAGTCTAAGAGGTAGCTCTGTTAGTGACACATCCACCATGTGTCTCTTCTCCTTGCTTCCTTCCTTGCTTCCTTTCTTCCTTCCTTGTTTCTGTTTATAGAGCGAATGGATATCCAAAAGATAACTTCCTACTAAGCAGTGCTACCTTCTCTGAGACAGTCAAGGACATGTTGCTCAGAAGGAGGCCTTTTCTCCTGCTAACAAGATACTGGTCCTCTCTTGAAAGAAAATTCTTGAGCACATTCGTATCCACACAGACTCTATTTGAGCTCATCTTAGCAGCCTCACTGGGTAAACAACTTGGTGCTTTCCATAAGTCTTCACTACTGCGGGGAGACAGGCTGGCGTCTCTGGAGGGCTCAGATTAAAAGTTCCACCTATAGCAGCAAACCCCTCTCAAAGCACTGCAGTAAGTCAGCAGCCCTGCAGAGCTACAGTTTGCTCCACCCCTGATCAGACATGACATGGCCCCCCTGCTTTCAAATGGCATAGAACCACAGAATGGCTCAGGTGGGAAGTGACCTCAGAGATCATCTGCTCTACCCACGCCCCCACCATAGAGAGGGACACCTCTCAACTAGACTCAGCTGCTCAAGGCTTCATCCAGCCTGGCCTTGAACACCCCCAGGGAGGAGGCATGCACAGCCTCCCTGGGCAGTCTATTCCAGAGTCTCACCACTGTGGTGCTGAAGAACTTCTTCCTAAGCTCCAGTCTAGCCCTGCTCTGCCTCAGCTTCAAACCATGTGGCTGTTCTGAGTGAGGAAAGGGTACAAAGTGTGTCAGGCTCTCATTAAGCTGTACCGTATGTGTCAGTGGATTATCAATCAATCAATAATCTTCTTCTGGCAAAGGCCATGGCATGAGACTATGTGCTAGGCAGGCACCCCTCCCACCAGGAAATTCAGGCATGTACTGGGGATACTCAATCACACTGGACCTGTCAAGGTTCTTGAACAGTAGTTTGGAAACGCCAGACATGGTGCTGAGCTCTCTCCTGTTGGCCTTCCACCAACCTGGGCTTGCAGCAAAAAAGCTCAGACCTTTCAAGGCATGCTATTGACACTCTGAGCAGCAGCCAAGATGGATGAAAAGCAAGAAGCCTATGGGTGCAGTATGCTTCAGTCCACTTTCCTGTCCACTGCTCATCTCAGCCTCCTGCTCAGCAGCGCGGAGGGCAGCAGCACCTACCCCTGCCTGATCCACTGCCTTCTCTTGCTGCTGTTACCAGAAAACACCAGAGGCACACAAGCACCAGGGAGTATCCCCTCTGTCATTTTCTCCCTCTGCTTCCAGCGAAGTCCTATGGCTCTGTTTCTTGTTACTTTTGTCAGGACAAACACAGTGTGCATTTTGTGGTTAGAAGTCAAAACTGAAAGCTTTTCTTTCCCTTCCCCTTCCCCAAACCCAGCAGATGCTGAGTCAACTGTTTTGCTTTCTCAGCCTAAGCATGCAGCAGCACATTCTAGTGAGGGGCATAGCAAACAAGGCTCTGAAGGCTGGCAGAATGAGAAATGGATAACCAGGACCATGTGCCTCAAGAGGGAAGCTGACACCCTGCATGCTGGCCATGGGACTTGTGTCTCAACTCTGTCACAGCACGTGCAGCTCCACATGGTCTTGGGGACCCAGTGGGCTTTTCCAAGTGATGTGGTGCTGGTGTGTTACAGGCAGGGCAGGAGCTGCTTGGCAGGGAGGACTATGTGCATTTTTGGTGGAGGGGAAATACTGCACTGTACTTGATGCCTCATCAGAGGCAGCTCTGCATGCTTTCAGTCTTCATGGAGGGATGGAGCCTTGTATCACAGTATAACTAAGGTTGGAAGAGACCCCAAGGATCATCAAGTCCAACCTGTCGCCACAGACCTCATGACTAGACCATGGCACCAAGTGCCACGTCCAATCTCCCCTTGAACACCTCCAGTGATGGTGACTCCACCACCTCCCTGGGCAGCACATTCCAATGACGAATGACTCGCTCAGTGAAGAACTTTTTCCTCACCTCAAGTCTAAACCTCCCCTGGTGCAGCTTGAGACTGTGTCCTCTTGTTCTGGTGCTGGTTGCCTGGGAGAAGAGACCAACCCCTTTCTGGCTACAACCACCTTTCAGGTAGTTGTAGAGGGCAATGAGGTCTCCCCTGAGCCTCCTCCTCTCCAGGCTAAACAACCCCAGCTCCCTCAGCCTCTCCTCACAGGGCTGTGCTCAAGGCCTCTCCCCAGCCTTGTTGCCCTTCTCTGGACACGTTCAAGTGTCTCAATGTCCTTCTTAAACTGAGGAGCCCAGAACTGGACACAGCACCCAAGGTGTGGCCTAACCAATGCAGAGTACAGGGGCACAATGACTTCCCTGCTCCTGCTGGCCACACTATACCTAATGCAGGCCAGGATGCCCTTGGCCTTCTTGGCCACCTGGGCACACTGCTGGCTCATGTTTAGGTGGTTGTCAATCATCACCCCCAGGTCCCTCTCTGTTTGGCAGCTCTCCAGCCACTCTGACCCCAGCCTGTAGCTCTGCATGGGGTTGCTGTGGCCAAAGTGCAGCACCTGGCACTTGGACTTGTTAAATGCCATCCTGTTGGACTCCACCCATCTGTCCAGTCGGTCGAGGTCCCTCTGCAGAGCCTTTCTACCCTCTAACTGACTAACATCTGTTCCCAACTTGGTGTCCTGCTTATAGCTCAGAGCCCTTCTGCTGTAGGGCTGCACTGTGACTCAGTGAGTGTATGCAGTCCTGCTTCCTCCCTCTCAGTCTGCTTTTGCACTCTACAATGGGCAAGGTGGACCTGGCCTGTGTGCAGCTGTCTGCATCCCCAGGGATGTGACATTAGCTGGGACAGGGAACAGCCACGGCTGCATCCCCTTCCTCCTGCTGTGGAGATATTCCCAGGGGGAGCCCCTGATTGGTGTTGTAAAAGCATCAGGGCACACTGAGCTTCTCCTCTTCTCTTGTGTTCTGGAAAGGGCTGAGGAAGGCAGGTGTCTCCAGCCCCAGTGAACAAAGAAACCTGGTGCCTTCTGTTCCCTTTACCCGACAGCAGGAAGGTTGTGGGGAAGGGGGATCCTGCTCAATCCTTGGAGCCCTTCTCTTGGAGTCACAGCCTGCAGACACTTTAGCAGTCCCCAAAATGCAGCCTTCTGCTGGCAGGAGGGACATGAAGCATGAGCTTCATATGTGCCCACAGCAAGGTCTGGCAGACAGTGTCCTGCCTTGATGAAGCAGTGCTTCCTTCTGCAAAGCCCCTTGAAACACCCCATGGTCCTTGTGGTCAGACAGGGAGAGTTGAGACTCCGTGAATGGGTCAGAGGAAGCAGAGCCCCACAGCCTCAGTGAGTGCAGCAGACTGGGTGGAGTGTGGCATGCTGAGAGGGAGTTGCTTTTGTTATGTCAATACAAATGAATTCAGAAATTCATTTTCTGCTGATGTCCTGACCTCTGCCCCCAGTGTCACCAGCACCTCTGCTCTGCCAAAACAAACACAGAGGCCTGGCTGAAGAAAGAAAACAAGACCCTCCTCAGCAGAGGCCACAGGCTTGACCCAGCTTCACACCAGCACCCTTCAGACTCTGCTATCCAGGTGTGTGCTGTGTTTAGACAAGCAGCTTGGACAAACAGTTCCACTGCAGAGCAGCCAACTACCGCAGGGAGTGCTGGAGTCTCTGTCCAACTCTCCACAGGCAGCCCCTCAGGTGAAAAAGGAGGCAATGCAGCACAGGTGGCATTGGTGGGCCCTCAGCAAAGCTGACACTGGTTCCCAGGAGGATGTCTGGACCTTTAAAATATCCAGTCCTGGTTGAGAGCTGCACCAAGGGAGGCAAGAGCATCTCAGTCTCTCAAAGCTGGGGGACTGTGGGGCATGCTGAGGGCAGCAGCTTTCATAGATGCCTAAGGACACCGTGTCTGACACACATGCTTGGACTTCTGCACATTTGGAAGATGTGTAGAACTGATAGGGCTGCTTTCTTCTCTTTCCCCCTTCCATATCTATATTAAAAAACCATAGAGAAATGAATGAAAGCTAATCATTTTCCTCTTGGCTTATTTTAAGCTGATAAACATATTTACCTGGAGTATCTGCCGCTGTAATTCAAGTTATGGAGACTGGGGACACACCTTAGATGTTTTATCTCACAGTTCAGATTTAGTGACCTAATAATGACACAGAGAAAACCTAGACTGGATTCTGACAGGCAGCTATTTCAAGCCTAGAAGCAGAGCTCCAAGCTGGGCTTAGAATTGTCATCATTCCTAGTGAAAGAAAGATAAATGAGCACTGGAGGAGCATAACAAGACATGTTTGCTTGGATTTTGGAAACACCTTCCTGGGAGGTTTTCTTATTTTCTCTTTCCTTTGCTTTTTTTCCCTCCACAGGGGTGAGAGCACAACATGAGGCACATGAAAAGCCAGAAGATCCAGAAAGAAGGTAGTGGAAAGCGGGAGAAGGGGCAGCAAAGTAGGTTTTAGAGTGAGAGATAAAAGCAAATATGGCAAGGTAAAATCAGATGGATCAACTTAACTGTGTGTCCCAGGCTGAGAGTAATGGGAAATACTCACTTGGGGATCAATCTGACAAAGGCCAGGCCTTATGTGAGTCCTTCAGAGCACAGAAAACTGCAGCCCCTTCCCATCCCCTAATTAGCTTCTTCTCACAACCTAGAGGTGAGCCATAGGCTTTAAAATCTTGACTGCTTCCTGGTCTACTGGCTGCCCTCCCCAGCAGGGCAGCTTCCCTGGTATGCTGCTAGCCAAGTACAAAGGGACCTTTCCCAGGAGAGTTCCTGGTCTCACAGCACAGAAAAAACACCCAGCATCAAGAAAGCAAAACTTGGCTAGCTCCAGCTGGACTGGTGAAAGCCCACTGCCACGACTAGGGAAGCACAGCAATGAGAGGAGGTCTTTGCAGCAGTCTGGAGCAGCAGTGCAGTGAGCCAGAGGTGCCTGGGCTCCACTGCCCTTTCTCAAGAGGCAGACCAAGGAGCAGTCACCTGTGAGATGGCAGAGAAGGATAAAATGGCTGCAGAGGCAGCACACCTGTAGGAGTTTGTGCTTCTGTCTCTCCCCAGAGAGGGCTTGGGGCTCAGAAGCAGCACTGCAGCTGTAGATGAAGCCAGTAGGGTTGAGATCATTCAGGTATGGCCTCAGGGTTGGTTTGCAGGTGCTTTTCATACCTATGACCTCTTCTGGATTGCCAAGATTTCTATCATGTCCAGCAGGCTGTTCATGACTCCTTGGTGCCAGCAGTCATAAGACCCAGAGCAAGCTGTGTCCCTGCACACTGTCTTCTCTGTGCTGGCAGAAGGCACATGCCTTCACCAGAGCCACTGACTCAGCCCAGCTCTTTCTAGCTCAACCTTCACTCTGGCCACCCTGCAGCACTTGCTCCTGCAGTGACTCTAAAGACTTTCCAGCCATCCTTAGTGAGGTTAACATTCATCTCCCACAGGGCAGTTGCTGAGTGACTCCCACAACATGCCACGTGATGAAAGCCCTGGTCAGGGCAGCTCTGACTCTGCCACTGGCCCCCCAGAGCTCAGCCAGCAGAGAAGACCAAGCCACCCATGACTCTGCTGGTGACAGACCCTGATCCTCCAGTGCTGGGGGCTAAGGAGATGCAGCACTGTATGGGCACCTTCAAGACTCATAAGACCACGTGTACTGTTCCTCAAGAGGTTTCTTCTTCATCCAAAGAGAACAAGGCTGCTGCTGCCCACCAAAATACTGACTCAGCAGATCAAAGGACACTTAGGTGGTCAGCCCCAATGTGAGGGGCCCCTGGCCTAGGGAGCAGGGGCATGCAGCTCCCTTGGCCATCAGGCTGCTGACAAAAGAGGCATCCCAGAAGCACCTGGACACAACACACTGGGTTCAGAGTAATGCTGCTCAGTCAGCTGGTCACCTGACTGCTCACCCAGGAGGCAAAGAGAGAGCAGCAGCAGCAGGCACCATGGAGTACATCAGGCAGCGTCCTGCTGCAGGGAGAGGGTCACCTGCCAGGTTGTGTTTCAGCATTGCACACTGGTTTTAGTCTCTCCTCTCTTGCTCTATGGCACACCCCCAGCACAAAGGATTTGACACCAGGTGATTGTCTGAAACTAGAGACACACAATGTTGGTGCCTCTCTGGTTACAGGTATGATACTCAAGCCTTTGCTGGTATTGATCACGAGCATGTTACCCCATGGTTTGCTGGTTTTTTGTTTGCTTGCATAATGGATGTGATGAAATGAAAATACTGATCCACATAACTGTGGTGAGGATGCCCAAACATAACTATCATTTCATTTGAAGGTAACAGTTGTGTGAGGCAGTCTTCACTTTGAATTATTCATGTCCTGAACATGGCATAGCTGTGCACATCTGCTTGGGGTTTCTCTGATTATCAGCTGATGTCTCTTGCTGGACCCAAGGCTTCCCCAAGGTTGGAGCAGAAATACTCACCAGCTGCCTGAACTGCACAGATGTTGCATGTCTGTCTGACAGTATTTACTGCTTGCAGGTCTGTTTTAAATAAATCATGCTCTCAATCTGAGTGTTTCTCATCCTGGTCAAGATGGCTTCCCCAAGCTTTGCTCCTAGGGCAGGAGGAGAAAGGAAGAGGCAAAAAAAGAAAGGAGGTGAGAAGCAAGGAGGCAAGAAAGGAAGAAAGATGGAGATCTGAAGCCAGGCTGAGCCTCATGCTATCCCACAGTTTATTAACATTTGATTAGCATAATGAATATTCAGCCCTACTATTATCCTATTGTTCCTCTTTGCATAGTATGTTAAGTATGAGAAGTTTCTTCTGTGGGGTTTTTCATTGCAAATTTTGCCCTGTGAGAAATGATTTCTTCTTGTCAAAAGAGCCTGAGACTAAGGATTAGGGGAAACATCAATAATAAAGAAAGGGAAAAGGAAAAGATGTCGCAGGACTGTCCCTTGCATGTCTCCTAAAATCCAAAGCCAAACAATTTCTATCATGGGTTTAGAACATACAGGAGACTGCTGACCAGCCTGTGGGTGTAAAGTACATGTGTGCTCTGTGTCTGTTGTTATCTTCCTATGGCAGTAGTGCTAGGTTTCAATGCCCCAGTATCTGGTCCCCCAGTTAAACTCATTGTGAAGGTTATTTAAGAGGTGGATGTCAAACTGAAGCGACACCAGCTTGGAGCCAGGCCAGCTTCTGCAGCTAAAATGCAGATCAGCGCCAGCCCCGCGCCCCTCTCAGCCTCGAGATTTGCCCCTGAGGCAGAGCTGGAAGGAGATGTGGGGAATTGATCCTGAAAGCTCCTGGCCCCCAGGATGATGGCGGGATGCCACGCGACACCTCGGTGCGGCCAGGTGGGCTCTCCCCTGGTGCTGCCCGGGGGAGGCCCCTGGCGTGGTTGCCCTGCGGCCAGGAGCAGCCGTTGCTCAGTAAATCATCCAGACAGTGGGAGGGACGGAGCAAGGAAGGAAGAGGAACCACAAGCCTTGATTTATTTTCTTTAAAGCCCTGGTACTCTGGCTTAGGGCAGCCACAGCCCCACACAGCAACCTTTGGTTGGGGAATGCTGCAGCACCCACAGTGAGGGTCCCCAGCCAGCATTCCCCACTGCTACACAGGGGTCCTCACGCACCAGCTCTTTCACGGGGAGAGTGACTCATGTTGTGCAGTGATGACCAAGTGTGTGGCCAATGCAGCTTTACTGTGGGACAGGAGGAGGTGCACCCGACGCCCCTCATCCCTCTTCTCCACCATTGCCCCAGGCAGGGGAAACAGGGGACAGGGCCATGCACTGGGAAGGCCTCTGGGCAGTTTTTACTTCAGATCAATGGACACACTCAGGAGGGGAAAAAAAAACAGGAGCAGAGGAGCAGCTCGCCAGTGGCAGCCGGAGGGGGCCGCAGGGGCCAGCTGCCAAGGCAAACAAGGAAGCCACCTGATGTGAGCGGGGTCAGATAAGAGAGCGTCACTTCAGGAGCAGGTGCTTCCTGCACTGCGTGCCCAGCCCGGCCCTCTGCCCGCCGCCTGCCCGCTGCCCTCCACGGGCAAGCGCCTGCGCTGGCCGGACTCGGCCCTGCATCTCCCCCGGGGAGAGGGGGTCTCGCTGGGAGGGCATGGCCACGTGTCACTCGCATCGCTAGTCACAGGGTGTGGGTGAAGGGATGGTGGGAATGGACAGCTGGGGACAATGATCATCTCAGTGTCACACAGGGATGGGGAGCATGAGAGGAGTTGCTGGAGGCACTCCAGGGAAGGAAACTGGTGGTTTGAAGGACATCTGGAGTGTCTCTCCACCCTAAACATGAAGTCAACTTTGTAAGATGCTGAGCCTGGGCTGGGATTGGGGTTTGTACCTTTAGGGTCTGGTTAAAACCAACTGAAGTCTTCAGGAGCTGGTTTCCTCTTCTTTATACAGCTGAAGCCTGGACCCCAGTGCTGGTGAGAACTTTGGCTGGAGGTGCCCCAGAGAGACCCAAGTGTGTGATGGGGCACCCAGAGCCAGCTCTCCAAGCCTGGGACAGCCCACAGTGTCCCCTTCCCAAAGTCAAGGCAGGGGGCTGGCTGCCAGGGACTCCACAGCCAGGAGGATGGGCAGCAGTTACGTGGTACACTGCTTCCTGACAGTGTCCTCCTCCGCATGCGGCAATATGGATCATATTAATGAGGAAGGATGAGGTCAGCATTTCTTTTGGGGTCCATGTGTCAGCTGTACTTCAGTAGCTCTGCTCTTTATTTGCTGCCATCTCTCTGTTATTTACCTCCTGGTAAAGCCCCATTTATTGGAGAACATGGGTCCCCCATCCCTTTAAATGTACCAAAATGTTTCCACAGGCATGTCTGAAGATGAAAGGAGGAATTAAACAGGAAACCTAGAGGGTGTTTTTCCCTTCCATGTGCACAGCCAAGATGGGAAGAGTTCAAGTGGGAAGATGAGGGCAGGTTGGGTTGGAAAGGCTGTACAGCTACATGGTCACTTAGTGCCATGGTCTGTAGCACATGCCACACAAGGCAGCACCAGACGTGGGACCGTGTCCCCCAGCAGTCATGTCCTAAACTCTCCCCTCTAGGAAGTCCACAGCTGGTAGAAGATCTATTGCAAGAGAGGAATGTGTTTGGGAGTGTGTGCAGTGCAGCTTCCCCAGGACACAAGTATGTGATGTTGTCCTCAAAGACGTGGAAGAGAAGCAGGCCACCAAGAACAGCAGGCAGCATCTACTAATGTGTTGTTCTTCTTAACGGGACACAAAGTGACTGATGACAGCCTTTTGTTTAACAAGTTAGCGTTTTGCTGTGCCACTTTCTAGTAACAAGGTCTGTAGCCTCCTAGAAATGGGCAGAAGGGCCCTCAGGAGATAAATCTGGGCCTTCAGAAGGTAAATCTGGTCCCACCCATGACTGCAGGTAGACTCCAGCCTGGGGAGGTTATGCTTGGCTTTGGTGTGAAGAGGTGAGAAAGCATTTTCATGAAGAGTGTTTAGCAGTGGCTACAGGAGAACGCAAGGTTTGAACACTCTGCCTGTTCCCCACCACCTCTGTCACCGCTTTATCTAGTGAATTTGGGTTTGCAAAAGAAGGGAAATCAATTAGTAACTGCCAACCCATAACATGGTGGTCCCAGGTTTCCCTGATCACTTACTGTCTGGCAGACAAATATGCAACTCTGAGTGGGAGAGGAACTTTGTTCAGAGGTGAAGGGGTTAATGCTATAAAGGTCTCTGAGAGCCCTGGGTGATTAATTAGCACAAGACAAAGTAGCAGAACAGGGCCTAGCTGAGAGGAGATTTGTACCTGAGGGCGCTCTGCTGGCTGATGAGCAAGCAGATCAGAAAGGCCAGATGCAAGCATTACAGCCACGATTGTGCTCAGAATGTCAGGGATTTCCAAAGCAGAGAGAAAGGCCATTGTATTCCAAGAGAGGCCCAAATGCCACCTCGCTCGGGAAGCCCTGCATGTATTCCTCTGATCACGCAGGCACATCAATGGCATCTCTGCTGGATCATGTTTCCTAAGGGTCTTCTTCAGCTCTAGAGCATGCTCTTTGCCTTGGAGATCCTTGGGGGGCCAGCAGTTTGCTCTATCAACCCACCAGTAATATGCACTCCATGCATTTCTTCCTTGGGTTGGGCTAGCTAGTTCTGTGTCTCGATGTACTCTTTGGTATCAAGTTCTGGTTGAAAGTCTTCCTCTCCAAAGGCATGCAAGTTTAGTGACCTCTTTGCAACCTGCTTTACAGTATCACACTATCACAGTATAACTAAGGTTGGAAGAGACCCCAAGGATCATCGAGTCCAACCTGAGGAGCATGACAGCACACCCTGTGCAGAAGAAAACTTCTAGAGGGCACCTAGTATGAGACAGCAGAGGGTAGAGGCACCTAAGTGAGCTCCTAATGTTCAACATCTTTGTGGGTGCCATGGACAGTGGCATTGAGTGCACCCTCAGCAAGTTTGCTGATGACACCAAGCTGTGTGGTACAGCAGACAGGAGGGAAGGGATGGCATCCAGAGGGACCTGCACAGGCTGGAGAGGTGGGCACAAGCCAACCTCAGGAGGTTCAACAAGACCAAGTGCAGGGTCCTGCATCGGGGTCGAGGCAATCCCAGGCACAAATCCAGGCTGGGCAGGGACTGGCTGGAAAGCAGCCCTGAGGAGAGAGACTTGGGGGTGCTGGGGGAGGAGAAGCTCAACAGGAGCTCTCAGTGTGCACTTGCAGCCCGGAAAGCCAATCAGATCCTGGGCTGCAGCAAGAGAAGTGTGGCCAGCAGGTCAAGGGAGGTGATTCTCCCCCTCTGCTCAGCTCTGGGGAGACCCCACCTGGAGGACTGCCTCCAGTTCTGGAGCCCCTATTACAAGAGGGATCTGGAGGTGCTGGAAGGTGTCCAGAGAAGGGCCACGAGGATGATCAGAGGGCTGGAGCACCTCTCCTGTGAGGACAGACTGAAGGAGCTGGGGCTGTTCAGTCTGGAGAAGAGAAGGCTCCAAGGTGACCTCATTGTGGCCTTCCAGTATCTGAAGGGGGCTACAAGAAGGCTGGGGAGGGACTTCTCAGGATCTCAGGGAGTGATAGGACTAGGGAGAATGGAATGAAACTGGAGGTGGGGAGATTCAGGCTGGAGGTGAGGAGGAAGTTCTTCCCCATGAGAGTGGTGAAGCCCTGGAATGGGTTGTCCAGGAAGGTGGTTGGGGCCCCGTCCCTGGAGGTGTTTAAGGCCAGGCTGGATGAGGCTCTGGCCAGCCTGATCTAGTGTGGGGTGTCCCTGTCCATGGCAGGGGGGTTGGAACTAGATGATCCTTGTGGTCCCTTCCAACCCTGACTGATGCTACGAAACGTTGGTCAAAATGCACTCTAAAGGAAAGAGCTTTTTCTGTGACTCTGTGGTCGGGTTTAGGGGTGAACTCTGTAGAGTAGGGTTAATGGTTGGATTTCATGATCCCAAGGGTCATTTCCAACCTGACTGATTCTCTGATTCTGTGAGCTTGGGGATGCCTCTGGGCAAACTGATTCACCCAAGATCAAAGCCTCAGCTTTCTCGCCCTCAGCCTGAGGAGAGTCTGCACCTCAGCTTTCTCCAGCTTAGCTTTCCATGCCTGTCCCTTACTCTCAACCTCTGATGCTTTGGTACCTGGATACCCCTGGCTGTGCTATCTTCCCCTGGCAGTCTCTCCTTTAAAGAGTTGCTCCTGTGTATTATCTCTGGTCGCTTCCTTTTTGCTCCGTTCCCAAACACCAGGTCTATTCTTGGAACGTCCGGCTCGAGCACTTGTATTGACGTCAAAATTACTCAACAGTTATTGTCAGGAAGGACTTGATTTGCATTTGAATAGGGTGGGTTTTTAATGTCTCAGAAATAAGATGCTGTTGGGACAATGTCTGGAAAGATTCCCCAAGGTAAATGTAAGGATGCAAATTACATGCACGTCTCTTCTTCTAAGGGCTTCTCCGGTAGAGTAAGGGTAGGGGCAAAATCAGCCCCTGCGGAGTGGAAGAGTATGGCTGCCTTCCCCAGAAACCCCCTTCCCACACTCTGTCCTCAAGGCCTGGCAGGGAGAGCACAGTGCTGCTCCAGCTTCCTGCTGGGGAGGAACTGCAGAGCTCACAGGCCCCTCTTGAAAATACTGTGGCAAATGTGAACCAGTCACTCATGGATGTTCCCGAGGAGGAGGGGAAGCAGGGCTTTAATGAGGGTTTTCCTGTTAAACAAGTGACCGATGTCATTCTCTCTTTTGCCAACAAGAACTGGGGCTTGGATGCACCTTGTTCAGTCTGTCTCCCAGGATGGTCCCTCAGGTAAAAGGATGGGTTGGGAATCTGCGGGTCTTAGCCATAGGATCGCTATATCAGCACTCAAACCTGGGACTGTGGGGTCTGCTCAGCCTTCCACATGCCTGAGGAGTCAGTGTGATGTCCCTTGCTGCTTGCTGTGTGGCTGATGCCCCAGATGAAATCCAAACAGCACGGTCTTGTCTGTGCACGAGTGTGAAGGCAGCCAATTACCAACATCTTCAGTGAATGTGATGAATGCAAATCATAACTTGAAGCTTGCTAGCTTAAAGAGATTGCTGCAGGGAAAACACTCAGCCATGGGACAGGATGTCAAGCTTTATGAGATCATGCCTAGGTTTTATTGCATTCATGTAGCTGGATGTCCAGTGCCTTTGTCTGTCTGATAGTAAGCAGAAAGTTTCTCACCATCTATGAACTGAAATGTCCCTTCTCCATCCACAGGAAGGAATCAGGTCCTGCTCTGCTCCTACCAGTTCTCTGTGAAGTCTGTTGCAGATACACTTACATTAAGTGAAAGGCATCATGGGGACACACAGGACTACAGGAATTAACACCACCTAATATTCTAGGCTTTAGTCTCCCTAGTATTAGAAGTTCCTGCCATGCAGAACTCAGAGGGATGAGGCTGCTCTTCTGCAGGGAAAGATACATCCTGGGGCCCACTCAGACAGCTTTGGTCTGTGGTCTCCTCATTGTGCTACCAAAGATTGACCCTTTGGCTCTTGCGTGACTTGATCATGCAGTGCCTCATTTCCCCACCTGTGAGGTGGGGATGACATTTCTGCCTGACTTCATGAGGAGAGAGGGACCAGTGAAGATTACACAGAACCACTGAATTCCTGAACTCAAAGTAGATGCCTTTGAAGTACCAATGGCCATCAGGAAGCCCCTTCAGATAGTACCTGGATGCAGCCAAAGATACTACAGGTAGCTTTTCTGAGAAAGCAAGCTACAACAAGGGTGCTGAGCAGCTCTTCAGAGCTATCCTAGAGCTCTGCACCCTCCCCAGATGTCCAGCTTGAGGGTCTCCCAGGCATTGCCTGGATCACATTGTAGGGTAACCAGGCTTGAAAATTAAAGCTCAGCTTTTCTGTTCCAGCTCTTCTCTGCTCCTCACCCAGCCCACTTCAGCAATGTACTCAGGGCAATGAGCCAAGGTCTTATTTTGTAGCATGCTGTTACCAAGAAGGATGTGAAGCTTTCCAAGCTCAGTCTGATTGCATGTTTGTGCTGAACGTGCCACTGTTTACAGATAAACAAGCCAGGGTCCCATCCGTGTGCTGTGTACAGAGCAGTGTGGGCTGGGCTGACCTCCCAGGTCTTCCTCTCACCCTCCTTTCCACTGCTGGAGGTATTGCTGTGTCTGTTTTCCCTTCTGTGTCTCTGGGGAGGTGAACTTTAAGTCCTGCCTAAAATGTGCAAGACTTGCTGGCAGAGACACTGCTTTGGCCCATTGTCCAGCCAGACCCGCCAGGATGTGTCCCTAGTCAGCACTGTCCACGAGGACGCTGCCCTTGGCAGGGGGAGGCGGGTGCACCGCAGAGTTGCCGGACTTCCAACTGCAGATGCCAGTACAGACCCACGAGGGACACCAATATCAATGCTACCATTCAATTAGCAAGCAAGAGTCAACCAGCCTTGCTCAGAGCAGCTGCTCCTTCCAAAGCCCCTCTGGCTCAGACAGCAGGGACGCATGCCAGGGAGGCAAGTGGCAGGCAATGTCTGCACCACCAACGGAGTGCTCCAAGAAAGGACCCTTCCTCTAATACCAGGAGACAGCTAGTAGCTTGTATGTGATTAAGGACACTGCAGTGCTGTGAGGGTGAGGTTATCTCCAGCACACCGAGTCACCCAGGTGTCTTTGCTAGCCTTCCTTGCCATTCCTACATTGACTGCTACTTGACTGGATGCCTTCAAAGCAGCTTGAGGAGGGGAAATCCCTGTGGGAGGGAAAAAAGGGCACATTCCCAGCTAAAAGCTCCATGCTCAGCCCACCTTGCAGGTGAAGGATCCCAAAGTGCTCATGGAGAGCACATCTGACTGGCTAGACTCAGCTCCCACCTGCAGTATCCCTACCATCCTGTGGAACATACACACAGCTCACACAGCTCCCTGACCCATCCCGTCCTCAACGTCTGTTTGGCTGTTGCTTGCCGTGTCAGCAGCTGCAAACGCTGGGCGATGAGACATCCCATGGAACTGGGAAACATTCACTGCTTGCTAAATCACAGCCTCTTGATTTGCTGCAGGCCAGAGAGCTTCTCATCCCTAACCTCTTCCTGTAGTTTTCCTTGGTAGCCATGTGTCATGTACGCGCCGCCCATGCCGTCACACAAACCACACGCGGAACGTCAGGAGGAGGTTTTGTTTGCCTTTACCCTCTTTGGTAGCGAGATGTAGCTCTGGCTCAGCTCTAGGCTTAGGAAGTGAGTGCACCCCAGACCAGAGGCACGCTCCACCCTTCTCCTGCAATGGTGTGAGCACCCTGACTCATGGTTTGAAGTGGGGATGGGAACTAAGCACCAATTTGGTTTCACTGACCCAGCTGGGGCCTGACGGGGCTGACGTGACACTGCTGTGAGGAAGCCGCTGCCACTGGGTTATGCACTAGTCCAGACGCAGTGGTCTTGAGGGGGAGCTCTCATTTCTGGTTTCCCAGCAAGGTCTGAAGGGGCATTGCTGGGGAAAATCCTGTGATAGCCTGTGCTGGCACTGGCACCAGCACCAGTGGTGGGGAAGTCCTGCGACAGCCTGTGCTGGTACTGGCACCAATGCTGGGGAAGTCCAGGCAGCCAAAGTTTCCACTGCCACAAACTATGTCTTGTGTGCTGGAACAGCCAAAGAGCCTGACAGTGACAGCCAGCAGGATGCTGCTGGAGCAAGGGCAGGTAACAGAAGTGAGCATCCAAGGAGGACCATAAGTGGCTGAGGGATGTTCAATAACATTTCACATAGCCAGGAAGAAACCACGAGCTGCCTCAGTTCTGCTGCAGCTGATGATTCCCCATGCATTTCCCAAACCTTCCCAACTAGTATGGCAAAGATGAGTTTGGGATTTGAGGTGTTCCATGCAACCTGCCAAAGCAAGCCAACTCAGCAGATCCTGCAAAATAGTTTGTTGCACCCTTTTGCTTAGGAAGGTGAGAATACCACCCAGGGGAGAGTTCCAAACATTGCATGACAGTTTTTTTTGTCTGTGATGTGACAGTCCAGTGTTGGCCAGATCATTTTCTCATCAAAAGCCTCAGGCTATTGGCAAGCAGTGATATTGTGTGCATTAACCCTCCTGAAGACCTTGCTGACTCAAAGTCAGGATCTCAAAGCCTAGCTATTTTCTTCCTGACTACTGGTGTAAAAACAGTTAAACTGAGCTTACTTGAGTGGCATGAATAATGGTTGGTTGAAAGAAGAATCAGACATGAAGGCAAAGAAGGATCATCTACTGTCCATGCCATTTTATACCAGCTGAACATGAAACCCTTCACTCTGGAAGTCCAGGATAACTAACTGCTCAATGTAGTAATTAGTTTGTGTAACAGTGGAGAGCAGTTTGCAGACTTTCAGATATCTTCTGGGCACGCTGCCAAAAAAAGCACACACTGAAGACTGGATCCTTCAAAGACTGCCCAGGAGCTAACCCAGACTCCAGGTGTTTGCACTGGTGGCTCTTCACCAGTGCTCTGTACTGTCATGCCCCAGGCCATTGCTTCTCCTTCTCCAGCACTTCTCCTTCTCCTTCGGGCAGGGATTTCCCTCAGCTGGACTTTTTGGCTAACCAATGCCTTGGATGATGCTAGCATTTCAACTTTCCAAATCTGTGAGGAAGGCTAGCAAATCATTTCTTATGAGCAACAACAATGAGTGATTTCCTCCATCCTGTGCTCTCTTTGATGAATGTTTTCAAAACTGTGGTCAGCCTCTGATCTTCCAGGTCAAAATTCAGCCTGCTTTTCCTTTAACTTTGCCCCAATCGCTCCTTTGCTGCCCACAAGGAGCAAACTCTGCAGAACTCCAAAAGGCAGCTGGCCCTGTGGTGCATTTGGCCTTTTTTGGTTATGCTGACAACAGCAGCATTCTCCAGGGTTCAGGAGTTTTTCTCCAACTGCTCTGGAAAGGCACAAATGGATTTACTGGTCAATCCCCCATCACAGACTTCTAAGCAGGCTTGCAACTAGTGCATTTAATTCCACTTGCTGGTGAGGAGTTTGGAACACAAGCCCTGTGAGGAGAGGCTGAGGGAGCTGGGGTTGTTTAGCCTGGAGAAGAGGAGGATCAGGGGAGACCTTATTGCTGTCTACAGCTACCTGAAGGGAGGTTGTAGCCAGGTGGAGGTTGGTCTCTTCTCCCAGGCAACCAACACCAGAACAAGAGGACACAGTCTCAAGCTGCACCAGGGGAGGTTTAGGCTGGATGTTAGGAAGTTCTTCACAGAAAGAGTGATTGCCCATTGAGATGTGCTGCCCAGGGAGGTGGTGGAGTCACTATCACTGGAGGTGTTTAGGAGGAGACTGGATGGGGAGCTTGGTGCCATGGTTTAGTTGATTAGATGGTGTTGGGTGATAGGTTGGACTCGATGATCTTGAAAGTCTTTTCCAACCTGGTTAATGCTATCCTATCCTATCCTATCCTATCCTATCCTATCCTATCCTATCCTATCCTATTCTGTTCTATTCTAGTCTATTCTAATTCTAGTTCTAGTGCTAGTTCTAATTCTAGTTCTAGTTCTAGTTCTAGTTCTATTCTGTTCTATTTTGCTTCTTACAATGCAAGCCATTTTGCAGGGACTAGTCCTTCTGCATCTGTATGCTTAGTGTCTCTTGTGTGTGCTCTCCTCACCTCTGATTAGTCTCTCCTGACCTGATTAGTGTCTCTCCTTGTTCATTATTAGTGAGTCACAGCAAACATTTCTGCTATCACCAAAACTGAATGAAAATCCTCTGCAAATGCTCCTGGATACTCTGTGGGGTAGATTGCTCAAATCTTTGGCAAAACCTAAAACCTACATCTGCAAAACCCACAGATGTGAAGCCTAGGTCTGTTTTACTTGACTGGGAGCTGCTTTTTGCATTCCCAGAGTGTATTCCTAGTGTGCCATATTCAAAGTGGCCATTGTCTTGAAAGCCCTAGGAAATCTAGTTCAGAGTAACCAGATACAAGATAGCTCCCCACAAAGCTTGGATGAATGCCAGCCCTTAGGTATGGTGACTGCCTTACCTCCCAGCCAATTACTACTTTTCATGTTTTATCACATTGACATTAATTTACTTCTGCAATCAATGCCTGATGCTTTCCTTTCTGACCCTGCTGAATGAGCAAAGTCTGAATGGGAATGGAGACCTTCCTCCCCTCAAAGTCCTCTCCATCCCTAGAGGAGATTGTTGCAGGTAGGGGCTGAGCCTCACACTGGGGTCCTCGTTCTCCAGGAGGCAACACCACCAGAGGCCCTGCAGGAGCACGGTGTACTCAACAACACACAGGGAAAGAGAAAACCTGCTAGTGGTGCTGCTAATGCAAGGCCTTGGAGAATTCAGCACCTTGACAGTTAACACTGCACATACAGTTCACAACCCCCTGGTGCCTTGCAAGTGTGGTTAATCACTCACAACCCTCCCCAGCCCTCCTGCCATTGACCAGTCTCTTTATAGCTCTACTAGAGCGTGTTCAAGTTTCTGTCAGAACCAGAAACACGCCACACACTGCTCTAATCCCTTTAGCAGCGCACAGACTCAAGCAGCTCTCCCATAAAAGGGTGAGTGCCACCCCTGAACTTCTCTAATTCGTCACAGTCAACAGGATTTTCCCCCCTCTCTTTCACAGCACAGCAGTAACTTAACAAGGCTTTGATGCACCGGCTGGTCCCTGTCGCATCTACAGGCTGACAAAAGTGCTGAGGGCAGCAGTGGACAAGAGATGCTCAGCTTCAGAGTGAAAACAAGCTTCCCTTTTAGCTGTCTCCACCATCCTACAGCAGAGGGAGAATAAGAGGGCTGAGGAGGAGATCTTCCCCAAATCACCTCTTATCACCCCTTCAGGCTCCCCCTAAATGCAGGTTGGGTGCTTCTGTATCCTGCGAGGCAAGATGCCACCCATTTCCCTCCACCTCCATCCTCTGGAATCATGGCTGGGAGTAAAGTGCTCTTGGTCTAGTACTGTCACCCTCACCAAGCAGCAGGGCCTGGGACTGCCCAGGTCACCTCTGTTAGGTTTACAGTGTGTAAAGGCTGAGACAGATGGGCCTGGCCAGTTGCACAGAAATGCCATACAGGATACAGCAGGGGCCCCGCTGAGCAGCATATTTTTTCCTCTGCGCCTTGCAAATTACAGCCAGCAGTGAGCATGAACAGGGTTTTTTTTCCTCCTGTGTATAGGAAATGTCCCTGCCACAGCTGGTGAAGAAGGAAGAGCTGAGTGTGCTGTGGGTGTCAGCATGAAGGTGTGTGCTCAGCTTGGAGCCACTTCTCAGGCGCATGAAATAATGTAGCTCACAAACATGGCCAGCGAGACCTTCCCATCCAGGGAGGGCACAGAGGCTCCAAACAGCTTCCTGAAACCAGAAGGGGGCTGTGGGCTCACTGTGCCCAAAGTCTTGCAGTAGGTCCCACTGTTTGCATGTATGTTTGTGGGAACACATGCTCATCAGCCTCCAAGACCAGGACTAGGTTTTATGAGGCCGTGCTTGAAACCTCATCTCTGCTACTTGCATAATTCCACCCTCACTGGCAGGCAGTCTTTGCCATCTCCTTTCTGCCTGTCAAACACTTCAGGTTTATCTAACTCCCCTCACTTGCCTTTGAACCTCAGTGGCTTTAGAGAGAAGACAGAATCATGTAATCACAGAATTCACTTGGTTGGAAAAGACCTCTAAGATTATCGAGTCCAGCCATAGATGTAACACCACCACAGCCATTAAACTGCATCTTACACTAACACATCTACATAGGTTTTGAACACTACCAGGGATGGTGACTTCACTACCTCCTTGGACAACCTATTTGAATGCCTGACCACCCTTTCAGATAAAAAAAAAACCCACACCAAAGTTCCTAATACCCAATCTAAACCTCCACTGATTCCATTCCAGGCTATTTCAGAAGGTGAAGGTCAAGCACAAGTGCCATGTGGATTAGGGAGAGAGAGCAGAAAAAAAAAGAGCAGAAACCCCCCCTGGATGAAATTGCTTCTCCAGGAGCACATAGATGTGTAAGCCCTGGGGACCTGGCTGGGGCCATGGCACACAGCTGGGTGGCAGCCTACCCAGGAGAAGCCACAACCTAGGCTGGTCTCTGCTCTCACTAGCAATATGTGTGCCACTGTGGACATCATCGTGTGTGTATGTGTCAATATGAACTTGCTTATCTCTGTTTGGGGTCTGTTGGCCAAGTAATCATGTGACCAACACTGCAGCATGTCCCCATGGGGTGACACTTTTGTACTCCTATCAGTCCCTGTTTACACACACACACACACACACACACACACACTCTCCTGCATCCACATACGGCTGTGTCAGGTTTTGACCCACACATGCCAGGCCTCAGCTTGGCAGGCAGTCCCTCCAGGGGTATTTGGTGCTCCTGACGAATGACAGTGCTGACTGGAGCCCTGCCCATAGAATCACAGAATCACCAAGGTTGGAAGAGACCTCAAAGAGCATCGAGTCCAACCTGTCACCACAGACCTCATGACTAAACCATGGCAGCAAGTGCCACGTCCAATCCCCTCTTGAACACCGTGTGTGCGTTCATCTGTGTGTGGGCACAGGTTTGTCACAGGAGTGGCTGAGTGGCTGCGAGCCTGTTGGGATGGGCACTGAGAGTCTGTGCTCCAGAAACCAGGAGCAAGGGTGACTTAGAGAACACACACTCATCTCAGAAGCAACAATGCAAGCTCCACTTTCAAGCCCTGCCAAGCCCATTTGAGGAGTCTAGAATAGGCTGTGCACACACACGCTATGTTTATGAAATACACATCCAGTTTAGTACCAGTCAGGATGGCTCTTTTCCTTTCAGGATGGTGACCCTGTTGTAGGGAAACTGATGAAACCCTACAGGAGGGACATCTGAGTCATGGGAGCTTCTCATGGAAATTGACTTCCTGGCCTCCTTTTTGCTGTGCACTGAGAAAGAAGCTGAACTAAGGCATGGTGGAGGGAAGCTGCATTAGCATGAGCTCCGTGGAGCATGATAAGCAGTTTTCATTCCTATAAAACATGTGGGCTTTCAGTATCTGTAGCCCTTCCTGCTTCTCTTTTCTCCCCTTTGCCCTCCTCACTCCCAGCCCTGCTGAGGGAGCAGCCTGTGGGTTTTGGTCACACATCCATTCAGTAACTTGCAAGGTCCCATCAGTTATAATTCTTAGACACACAAGCTGCCACTTTCACATACGGAAATTCCCAAAGGTCAGAGGAGGGAAATGGTTAATTCCTTTTATTCAATGCCTAACCTCCCCTCTCGTCCCCCACTTCCCACCCCCACCCTGTGTGAACAGGAAGCTTGAAAAGGAAAAGCTTTCTGAATCCAGCAGCTGGGAATGGAGGAATCCTGGAACTTTATGCTGCAGAAGCTCAGAGACAACAATAAAGGTTTCCCCCCCTATCCAAAGAGCAAGTATATATATATAAAAGGAGTTATCTCTTCAAACAAACACATGGGGGATGGGAGGGGTCAAAATCCCAGCAGGCAAGTGCTGAATTGGCTAAAGCTCTAGTGAGCAGGGGGAGGCCTGTCTGTATCACAAGGCCAGTCATGTAGAAAAGCCAGGGAGAAGCCTAGCCAGGTGATGCTCATACAAGTGCAATTCACATCTTGCTCATCTCTTGATGCATCGCTGAGGGATATGAGTCCAAAACCCACTTCTTTCACATGCTAAGCAACAAGGAGTAGACTTGAAGGTTGCATGCAGAGGTGTTGCTCTCTTTGTAAGACTAGCCCCAGACCCCAACTTGGGGGGGCCTTTCATGTAGGGAAAATTGGGGTGACTGAAATTGGGGCTACCTTTGGATTTTTGCCAGTCTGAGTAGCAAGATGAGGATGATTGGCTTAGAAACTGGTAACCAGAGTGCCTGCCAGGACTAATGGGAAGCCAGACTCATGCCCCAAAGGAGTTTACTTGCTAATGGAAAGCAGGAGGCTGTTAAAACAACTTTCCAAGAAGTCTGCCACTGCAGAGCACATGCCTCTGTTTTTAACCCTGTGGTAGAGATTCTTGGAGATCCTTATGGAGAGTGTTAGGATGCCACAAAGTTTCAATGAGTAATGTGAATAAATAATCATCTGAGAGGCAAAGATACCAAGCTCAGTCACTCTGCACTTGAGGGTGAAAAAGTGATTTTGGCAGGAGTAAGGGGTTGGAAGTTATCTTCCTGCTTGCACTGCACGTAGCCCCACATGAAGGGTCTTTGAGCCCAATGGTCAAAAGGAGCTGCTAAAGTTTATTCCTGTGCCCTCTCTGTGAGCATCTACTTGCACATGCCCATATGCAGGCAGCAGCCCAGCTGCAGTGGGTTATGGAACCAACCTACAGCTTTACAGGAGTTCAGACGCTTTTGATGGAGTGTCACCCTGCAAAGGTGGAGTCTGCTGTGACAGACCTACAGCAAACCCAGGCACCACATCCTTTAAGCCAACCCAAACAAGACCAGTTGTAGGCTTTATTTCAGATGATAGACTGAGGTGCTCTCAGATTTTGTAGCCTGCCACTAGAGTGATGCAAGTATCATAGTATCATAGTCAGAGTTGGAAGGGACCACAAGGATCATCTAGTTCCAACCCTCCTGCCATGGGCAGGGACACCCTGCACTAGATCAGGCTGGCCAGAGCCTCATCCAGCCTGGGCTTAAACACCTCCAGGGATGGGGCAGGAGCAACAGAGCCTGGTAGCTTTATCAAAATTAGTTACTACTCCAAAAGCCTGCTCTACCCTAGCTCAAATGAGCACTGGCAGTTATGTGGCAACAGGAGAGGCAGGGACCTTGTTCTTTACTTCCCTGATGATCCCTTGAACAGTATCACCAGTCCAAGAGACTGTGAAGAGCTGAGGGCTGCTGGGAGGAAAGAGATACCCAGACTGATGCTGTCCCACAGGCTGTGGGACACAGCTCAACCTGAGCGTTGCCTTCCTGTTCACAGCACTTTGTTGTTTTGCCTTTCAAGGCCTCAGGAAAATAAGGGATATGAACCCCCCCCCCCCCTTTCTCAGCCTTCATGGAGTGTACAGGAGCAAGCAGATACATGCAGCCATTACCACCAGCAGCCCTTCAATGTAGCAACCACTTTGTCCTGTGAATTGCAGAATCCTGCTGCTGCCCATTTGTGGAAGGCATCCACAGCTGGAGGTGGCAATGGTAAATGAAAGAATGCTCCAATGGCTGGGTTATACAATCCCTCTGCCTTTGTAACCCTGTATCTCCTTCCCAGAGACCCAGAGCCATGCTTGCACTTGGCTTACAGTGAAATTCATCACACTATTCAGATATTTCCTCGAACTTTTGGATATTCTCTTCTTTACAGATTAGAGGTTCACATCTGCATTATTCAAACGGTGCCACCGCCAGGATGTGATCAAACGATCCCCTGCTGTGTCCCAGGGGAGCCCACCCCACAGGCCATGGCAGACAGCCCCACTGCCATCCCTCCCACTGCTGACAGAGTGAAAAGGGGCATTGGCAGCGCCTGCTCCCCTCCAGCATGCCCCGACTGGGGTGGCTCCGGGGACCGTGGCCAGATGGCATAGCTTAGAGCAATCCCACCCCAGCCCCAAGGCACTGCTGGCACCACATCAGCCTGGAATCAGACCACTTAAAGCCCCCTGGACTACAAGAGCTGTCAGGCTGGGAATTGGAGCACATTTTACCTGGCTGCAGACACACCCCCCACCCCCACCCCCAGTGCAGAAATGTCTGGGGGCATTCTCCCCACCACAGCCATGACGCTATTCACTTCTCTCCCTTGCAGCAGACCCTGGCTGATGCAGAGCTGTGGTTACTGAGGCTGCTGCCTGTCCCAGCCCCTTGCCCGGTGCATTGTTCCGCCCGTGCTGGGTCCATCCATCCATCTGCAGGGTTAGGATCCACAAATCTCTGAGGGCAGGCAGCGTCCTGCTGTGTTTAAAGGGGAAGTAGTAAACGCTGCCTGGGTCATTGTTGATGTAAATACCACATCATATTTGACAACTGCTCTAAGGCAAGGCTTCATTAGTAGTATTTTGCCATCTGACTTCAGGGGCTGCTTTCTGAAGTTTTCCCTTTTTGTTTTTTTCTGTCTTTTCTTTTCTTCCCTCCTCCCCCCCTCCCCCCCCCCCCCCGACTCCCCTCCCCCCCCCCCAGTCTCTTGTTTGTAACATCCCCTTTGAACTTGTGACAATAAAATTTCCTTCCCCACTGATTTTAGTCCTTTTCCACTTGGCACGCAGGGACATTTTCCCTGCTGTTTCTATGGAACCCAAGTCCCCATGAGTCCCTTTTGTTTACTTCCTTGCAAGTAGCCGAGCATCGTCGGTGAGGTCAGAGGGAAGGTGGCTAGCTCTGGGAATAGCACCGGCGATGCTGCCAACACCAGCAGGCTGCAAAATTAACCTGCCTTGACACCTATCCCATGTTCAGGCTCTGACTTTAAAGAGGCCGTGGTTTATGTGTTTCCACTCAGCACCACGCTTCCTGACTGCAGCTGGCACCCAGAGTGAAAGTACCAAAATACGATGAGAAAGTCGTAACATTTGTGCGGCAGCTCAGCCAGGGAAGATAAGGATGATAAAATGCCTTGCTTCAGGAACAGGTCTGATCACCTTTGGGAGGCTGGGCTCCTGTTGTGCCCTCTCTGGAACAGCATCGTGGCACTGGCTGGCTGTGCTGGGCCAGCTCCTTCCTGTACCATCACTGCCATTGCCCCATGGAGGGCCACCAAGGCCAAGGACCAGGAGAGCAGCTCCTACCATGCTCACATCCAAACTGCTACTTGGTTTGTGGGAAGGGGGCAGATTAATTGGAGATGTTTTCCTCTCCATTGTTGGAGAGGCATTATAGGATGTTCAGGATGAGTAATTTGATTCTGTGCTGCAGATACTCTGCTTCTGCAGGCTGAAGGTGCTGCACAGCTGGTGGCATGGGACGGGAGCCCCAGGACTCAGCACAGATCAATGCTGCTGGCTGAGCAACACAGCCACTGCACTCCTGGGTTGAGCTTGATCAGTTTGATCTTCAGATTCATCCAGGAAGGATTCCCAACTAGAACTAGTCCAAACAGGATGAGGAAAGTTGTCATTTCAAACCACTTCTGCCCTCTGAAACATTCTGCAAGTCCATCTCAACCACTGGGAAAGTATTAAATAATCAATTGGATGAGGTGGGTGAGGTAAGATAAAATCTGCTAGCAGCCTGCAAGACTGCTGGTTTCTCTACCAGGTGACTGCACAAAACTCCACAATTATCACCCATGGCCCCTCTCCGGTCCTGCCATGGGCTGCAGGGACAGGTGGCTGTGGAGAGAAGAGAAGAGAAGAGAAGAGAAGAGAAGAGAAGAGAAGAGAAGAGAAGAGAAGAGAAGAGAAGAGAAGAGAAGAGAAGAGAAGAGAAGAGAAGAGAAGAGAAGAGAAGAGAAGAGAAGAGAAGAGAAGAGAAGAGAAGAGAAGAGAAGAGAAGAGAAGAGAAGAGAAGAGAAGAGAAGAGAAGAGAAGAGAAGAGAAGAGAAGAGAAGAGAAGAGAAGAGAAGAGAAGAGAAGAGAAGAGGAGACGAGACCTTTGAGATCATTGAGTCCAACCCATCATCCAGCACCATCTAATCAACTAAACCATGGCACCAAGCACCCCAGCCAGTCTCCTCCTAAACACCTCCAGTGGTGGTGACTCCACCACCTCCCTGGGTAGCACATTCCAATGGCCAATCTCTCTTTTTGTGAAGAACTTCTTCCTGACATCCAGTCTAAACCTCCCCTGGTGCAGCTTGAGACTATGTCCTCCTGTTCTGTTGCTGGTTGCCTGGGAGGATCCCAGAGGATCCCTCACATCAGCTCTCACAGAGCAAAGGTCTTGATGAAACTTTTGAGGGGGTTGTGTGTGGTGTTTCCTTGTCCCCCTGTTCACAGTGCTGAGCAAGGAAGTGTTGCCTGGTTTGCAGACCTGCAGAGGAAGCTGTTGTACCCAGCTAGTTTTAACCACTGCCCTACTGCCTTAATTCTCCCCCTCTTACACACATCAGACTGCATTCCTACCCATCCTGAATGCAACAGAGAGAAGCCTATGTCCGTGGGTCCATGTATTTGGGACATCTTCCCCCTCTCAGATCAGCATAAGTGAGAAGCAGCCTGGCTGAAATTAATGGCTCGGATATGGGGATGCTTTAAGGAAGATGGTGACCACCATAAAAGGTCTCTGTGTTACCTTTCCTCTGCAGACCAAAGCAGGCTGTCTCCCAGGAGGGAGGTGGGATGGGGAGGAGATGCACTGCCACTGCCAGGCTGGGTCTCTGCCCAGGGAGGCAGCCTGGCATGGGGCCAGTTTTTCTCCTCCAAAGATATTGCCTGAACCTTTGAATTTGTGTTTTCACACCCATGTTTAGCAAAATACAGTGAAGAAACCTAAACAGAACGTTTCACTCTGAAAACATTTCTGTTCATGTTCTTTCTCACCTCCAGCTCTGCTGTCCCTCCCTCAACCCTAATTCTTTGAAGAGAAAGGAAAGAGTCAGAACCTGAAAGAAAGCAGAACATCCTCCACCCTTCTGACTGCAGTGCTGATGAACACTTTTCAGTGAAATCACCTTAGGAATAGACAGATACAATCCTTATTGCCACGTGTTGTGCTGTTGACACTGAGCCTCTGCTTTCCAGGAAGGAAACAGGCACATATGGAAACCCCAGTGACTACTCTTCACATCTGTTCCAGGGGGTTTTTGCTGCAACTGCCCATCCCAGGCCAGCTCTCCTTCCCACCACCCATGGGAAGCTCCTGACGGTGAGGAGGGCTCACCAAGGATTGTCATACCAGCAGCAATTTGTTGTTCACAGCAAGCAGAGAGGACAGCTTGTAGGGAAATGTCCAGCCTGTATCTATAATGAAGCAGAAGCCCTGGTAGTGTCTGGTACATGCATTGTCCTCCTCTGCCCAGCGGGGCTCGGTGCCGTGGAGAGGGATCCCAAGCCTCTCAGAACATCTCTCTGGGTTGGCACTGTTAAACTCTCAGGGAGTGGCACACTCACTGGGGTTCCCAACATGGATTTAGCCATGCAGGGCTCACTCCTAATTGCAAGTGTCTAGGCAGTGTCCTCCACAGGGGCATGGATAGCAGGCATGGTACAGAAGCCCTTCCTCCCACGGTCTCTGGGCAGGCACAAGAGAAAATGAAAAACTAAGTTATCTCCTTTAGAGAGAAGAGAAAGTGACTTTGGGCCAGCCCCTGCTGCACACATCAAAACAGTCCTAGGAGTGGAATTTATTTACTCAGGAAGAAGAGTTCAGTATTTTGGCCTTACTGTTGTTAGCCTGGCCTAAGGCTGGGCTGCTGGGATGTAACACACAACTGAACTCCTCATCCCATGGTCGAGTGGCACGCTGCTGAAACACAACAAGGAAAATCATAATCATAGAATGTTGTGGGTTGGAAAGGGCCTTCAAAGGTCACCTAGTCCAACTGTCTTGCAGTGAGCAGGGACATCTTCAACTAGATTAGGTTGTTCAGAGAGCTATTCAACTTGACTTTGAATGTTTACAGTGTTGGGACATCTACCACCTCTCTGGGCAACTTGTGCCAGTGTTCACCACCCTCACTGTAAAAAATGTCTTCCTTATGTCTAGTCTGAGTCTCCCTTCTTTTACACAGAATCACAGAAGGTTAGGGGCTGCAAGGGGCCTCAAAAGATAATTCAGTCCAACCCTCCCACAGAGCAGGATCACCTATACCAGATCACACAGGAATGCATCCAGGCAGGTCTTGAAGACCTCCAGAGAGGGAGACTCCACTTTTAGTTTAAAACCATCGCCCCTTGCCCTGTCACAGCAGGCCCCAGATTTTCCCCATCTTTCTTATTGACCTCTTTAAGCACTGGCAGGCCACAATAAGGTCTCCTCAAAGCCTTCTCTTCTCCAGGCTGAACAACCCAAAACTCTCTCAGCTTTTCTTCATAGAAGAGGTGCTCCAGCCCCCAGATCATTTTTATGGCCCTCCTCTGGACCTGCTCCAAAAAATGTAAGGAGCTCTACCAAGAGTTGCTATGGCTGAGGTAGATGAAAAGACAAGAGTGCAAGGCAGGGAGCGAAGGCTGTCACTGAAATCTCATCTCCACCAGATCTTCCACACTACGCCTGTGAACAGCAAGTCAGCTGGACACGAGCTGCAAGGCGTCAGGTTCACCCAGATTAGCCTCAGAAAAACACAGGGTTCAGCACCTTAAAGATTAAAGCAGTTTGGTGATGGAAATAGGAAGCTTCTGAAGCATCAACTAATCCCATTGCTTTGTATTAGCTCTTGCAAGAATATAGCAAGGAAAGACTTTTCGCTTCCTGAGTTCCTCAATATACTTCCTCTTACCTAATGTCTTTGTTATGTGAACACAGTTTCTGTTCCCATGAACAAGGAGGATGCTTCGTTTTTGGTTTCCAAACGTGGCTGGGAAGTTGGGTTTACTCTTTTGTCAGTAATTACATTCAGGTCTGGCTCTTGTGAGATGGAATTTAGTGAGGTTTTTCTCCTCATAGTCATAGTATCATAGTATCAGCCAGGGTTGGAAGGGACCACAAGGATCATCTAGTTCCAACCCCCCTGCCATGGGCAAGGACACCCCACACTACATCAGGCTGGCCAGAGCCTCAGCCAGCCTGGGCTTAAACACCTCCAGGGACGGGGCCCCAACCACCTCCCTGGACAACCCATTCCAGGGCTTCATCACTCTCATGGTGAAGAACTTTCTCCTCACATCCAGCCTGAATCTCCCCACCTCCAGCTTCATTCCATTCCCCCTAGTCCTATCACTCCCTGAGATCCTGAGAAGTCCCTCCCCAGCCCTCTTGTAGGTCCCCTTCAGATACTGGAAGGCCACAATGAGGTCACCTTGGAGCCTTCTCTTCTCCAGACTGAACAGCCCCAACTCCTTCAGTCTGTCCTCATAGGAGAGGTGCTCCAGCCCTCTGCTCATCCTCGTGGCCCTTCTCTGGACACCTTCCAGCACCTCCAGATCCCTCTTGTAATAGGTGCTCCAGAACTGGAGGCAGTCCTCCAGGTGGGGTCTCCCCAGAGCTGAGTAGAGGGGGAGAATCACCTCCCTTGACCTGCTGGCCACACTTCTCTTGCTGCAGCCCAGGATCTGATTGGCTTTCTGGGCTGCAAGTGCACACTGAGAGCTCCTGTTGAGCTTCTCCTCCCCCAGCACCCCCAAGTCTCTCTCCTCAGGGCTGCTTTCCAGCCAGTCCCTGCCCAGCCTGGATTTGTGCCTGGGATTGCCTCGACCCAGATGCAGGACCCTGCACTTGTTCTTGTTGAACCTCCTGAGGTTGGCTTGTGCCCACCTCTCCAGCCTGTGCAGGTCCCTCTGGATGGCATCCCTTCCCTCCAGCGTGTCCTCAAATTCCTACCTGCTGTGTAGGTTGGGACACTGGGGGGATAGGAGGGGGGCAATCTTGGCATTGTCCAGTTGCTTTTGAGCATAAGGATTATTTTTAGACATGACATCACTATTTACAGGCCTAAATCTATGTGACTTACTCAAGTGATCAAGACCAGATCCTCAAAGACAGTCAGATATTTCATTTCAATTGAAATCCAGGGGAGTACTCAGGGAGCACTCTCTGGCCGAGCCCAGAGAGTGGTGGTGAATGGTGCCACTTCCAGCTGGCAGCCAGTCACTAGTGGTGCCCCCCAGGGATCAGTGCTGGGCCCCATCCTGTTCAATATCTTTATTGATGATCTGGATGATGGGATCAAGTCCATCGTCAGTGAGTTTGCAGATGACACCAAGCTGGGGGCAGGAGTTGATCTGCTGGAGGGTAGAGAGGTTTTGCAGAGGGACCTCGACAGGCTGGACAGATGGGCAGAGTCCAAGGGCATGAGATTGAACACATCCAAGTGCCAGGTTCTGCACATTGGCCACAGCAACCCCATGCAGTGCTACAGGCTGGGGTCAGAGCGGCTGGAGAGCAGCCAGGCAGAGAGGGACCTGGGGGTGCTGGTTGATGGTGGGCTGAACATGAGCCTACAGTGTGCCCAGGCAGCCAAGAGGGCCAATGGCATCCTGGCCTGCATCAGGAATAGCATGGCCAGCAGGAGCAGGGAGGTCATTCTGCCCCTGTACACTGCACTGGTTAGGCCGCACCTTGAGTCCTGTGTCCAGGTCTGGGCCCCTCAGTTTAGGAAAGATGTTGAGTCACTGGAACGTGTCCAGAGAAGGGCAACAAAGCTGGGGAGGGGTTTGGAGCACAGCCCTGTGAGGAGAGGCTGAGGCAGCTGGGGTTGCTTAGTCTGGAGAAGAGGCGGCTCAGGGCAGACCTTTTTGCTCTCTACAACTACCTGAAGGGAGGTTGTAGACAGGTGGGGGTTGGTCTCTTTTTCCAGGCAACCAGCACCAGAACAAGAGGACACAGTCTCAAGCTGTGCCAGGGGAGGTTTAGGCTGGATGTTAGGAAGAAGTTGTTCAAAGAATGAGTGATTGCCCATTGGAATGGGCTGCCCAGGGAGGTGGTGGAGTCACCATCCCTGGAAGTGTTTAAGAAGAGAGTGGATGGGGTGCTTGGTGCCATGGTTTAGTTGATTAGATGGTGCTGGGTGATAGGTTGGACACGATGATCTCGAAGGTCTTTTCCAGCCTGGTTAATTCTGTACTCTGGTATGAGTCCCTCTTGCAAACACAGCACAGCCCCCACTCACATAGGCACTTCTGCAAGCAGAACTCAAGAAGCCCAGTGTGGACTGGCATTTAAGGCCAGAGTGAGCGCAGCACGGAGCTGCAGCAGAGGCGAGGCTGAGAGGAGGAAGTCCCACAGCTTGTTTGTGCTCTCCGGAAGGCAAGCATAACTCACTAAACAAATGTCAGGAGGGGTCACATCCCGCTCTCCTGGAAGCCAGAGGGGAATTAACCTGAGAAGAAACTTGTGTCAGAGATGAAAGACAAGAGGCTGAATTTTAAGGCTATAAATGGACAATTGAGTGTGTAATGACAGAAAAAAGCCACCCTCCAGGACCTGCTGTATAAGAGTTTATCCCTTGCAAACTCTATTACCAAGTGAGGATGTCTGTCCTTTGCAGAAGGTGCATATACCTCAAAGGGTCCCAGTTGCCTCTCTGCAAGGGAACTTCCCCCACAAGGCTCTTTGGAAAATACACTCTTTAAATCCATAAAGCAACCAGCTGCTGGAACCACAGAATTGGTGCCTGAACAACTCTGTCTTCTGCTGGGAGCCCCCTCCCATCCCTTTGTTTCTCCTGTGTGCATGCACCTGCTGTACCATTACCCTCTCACAAACCTTTCTGCACCTGCAGTGGCTTTCCTGCAGCTTTTAGCCCTTTGCTCCGCACCACGTGTGGCCTCCTGGAGAGCAAGGTGGCAGCTGTCTGTGGGGATGGCTGATGCCCTAGGGCTGCTGTGCATCTGCAGCACACAGCAGCAGGGCTGAAGGCAAAACCCACTTCCACACCACATCACAGGTAGGGGCATGCCATCCAGGGGATCAAGAGGACCACTGTCATCCCCACAGCCATTCCCACTCCCAGGGACCTGCAGGGGAGATGATCAAAGCTGTTGAAGCATAAATAGCTCATGGAATTGTCCCAGACTCCCTCAAGCAGTGTGTGGTTGATGCTGTGCCTTGGGTGGATCTGCAGCTGGGAAATACAGACTGCTGCAGACAGTGCAGGTGTGGACTGAGACTTGGGACTGTTACTGGTCCCTTGATCTGGTGCTAGCTACACTTCATTACTTGTTTTGTGTGGCTACATTGATGGTTTCACACAAACCCATGTGCTGGAGCAAGGGCTGGTTCCCCAGAGGCTGTAGTGTGAAGGATGGGTATAGAAGACAGATTTCTGATTATTCTGATTATCACAAACTCTGGTTTGTGAGCTGACCTGGTGATCTCCTGCATCATACATAGGGGTCTTGTGGCAGGGTGAGTCAGATTGGTTTCTTGATCCAGCAGAAAACTCATTTGATACATAAAAAACCCCACAACCCTCACATGAATTCTTTCTGTAGTTTCGAGACTTCAACTTCCAGTGCAAGGGAGGCACTAGGAATGTATGGTGAGGAGCTGGCAGGGAGAGATTAAGCCTAAATGGGAAACTGCACCCCGAGGGTCAGCAGATATTATCCCTGGTCATTGCACAGCCCAAGTCCCCATTGTTCAGGTCTATTCTGCCTTGGTGTAACCCTGCTGGTACTAAAACACTTAATTCTGAGACATCTTGCCAGGTCTTGGAGAGAAGCAGAGGTTCACTGATTGCAAAGCACATTGTCCTTCCAAGGTCTGAACTTGAGCTCCAGGTGTACAGAGTCAACATGATCTAGCAGAATCGAGCCAGCCAGAAGCAGCAAGCACTCTGAAAAATCACCTCCCAGTAAACAAAAAAGATAAGTTTGAAAGAAGGGAAGCTTGTGAGCATTCATAAGGAGCCATGACCTCCAGGGGGATATTAATCAGCAATATCCTTCTACAAATTCCACAAAGCACCTGCTCCTTATCTACAGATTCTACACTTAGTGTTATGCTGGTCAGGATGCACTGACAACTCTTTACTGAAGAGTGAGAGAGTGAACCATCAGGGTGAACTGTGAAACCATCCTGTCTGTCCCTGGCTGACAGCACAGGTAAGGATTTCTTCTCATTTTGTGTGTTCCATGTCTATCTGGTCAGGATTCCCAACAATAAAAGCCTGAGGAGGAATTTCAGGAAGAAAGCAGTCAGACAATAGAGTAGGGGTTAGGGTCCCCCCTTACTGACCAGTCCCAGGGTGTTTGCTGGTGGAAGGGAGGTGCTGATAACCTGGGCAGATATTCAGGCTTCCGTTTGTTTTGCTGCCCTACTTAATCCTTGCGGTGGCTGAGGCCAGCAATGCTTCAGTTAGATTAATGAGCCAAACTAAAACAAACCCGCAGGCTTCCAGTACACACTCTCCCCTTTAACACTGTGAGCTCCACTACCAAGAACAGCAGAGTTCAGCTGCAGCTCACCAACAGGGAACCCTTTTCTCTTCTTCTGGCTTTTGTTCTGCAGTGACAAAGTGCTGGCGCAAGGCTGTGACCCAGATCCCTGGTGATCGGAGCCTGTGTCTCCCCTTGACTCAGACAGGGAAGGGATTGTACATATTCAAGGTTTTGCCTGCTGCTATCACCTCAGTCTCCATTCCCAACCAAGTGCTCCTGGGAAATGCATAGCAACTCAGCTGGCTTCAGGGAGCTGGAGGAACGCAGGGCAGAAAGGCATTGTCTTGACCTTAAAGGTCTACCGTTGGGTGCAAACATTTGTTTAGGCTTTTCGTTTTAAAGTAGCTGTTGCTGTTCGTTCGTGGTGGTAAAGGATGTCCTCTGTGTTTTGTCTGTGGTATATTAAAGGGATCAAGTCTTCCCTTCCTGTGTTCCTCAGAGATTCTGCCCAGATATTTTAGGAAATCCCAGCATTGAAGACTCATGAAACAGAAAGCTGAGTTGCAACAAAAGGAAGGACGGATGTGAGCAGAGGCTGTGAGTAAACAAAAATCCATTTTTGAGAGATACCAAAGGAAAAAATCATCCCAAGGAAGAAAGGGGGAAAAGGGAAGGAAAAGGCACTTCCCTCCTGCCAAGTGTGCACCCCAGCCCCCCTGCTCTTTGGAAAACATAACTTCTCGTCAAAGCAAAATGAAAGGCTCATGGCTTGCACTAAAATGAAGACAGCTGCTTCTGAGCTAGGCCTCTGAAAACTGCTGGTAGACACAATCACTCCTCGTGCCCACGGAGGTGAGCAGAGACTCCCTGGAGCACGGGAGTCAGCTAACCAGGTGGAGAGCACAGGAAAGGCAAGCCCAATAGCTGGAGAGTCATGGTAATTTTGACTATAAAAAGGATTGTTCTTATTATTAGGAAAAGTTTCTTCACTGAAAGGGTTGTCAAGCACTGGAACAGGCTGTGCAGGGAAGTGGTTGAGTCACCATCCCTGGAAGCATTTAAAAGTCATGTAGAAAGTGGTGCTGAAGGACATGGGTTAGTGGCACACTGGGCAGTGTCAGGCTGGACTCAATCATCTTTTCCAAGCTAAACTATTCATGATTCTATGATCCCAGCTTGGCAGGATTGCTGTGATGCTGCAGAAAGTATTTCTGCTGTTCAAAAGCAGATGTGATGGGAGCACAGCTCCTTTCTCCTGTAAATAGGTCATTATCTGTGGTAAAGCACTGCCAGGTTCTTTGTTACTGAAGTCTTCTTACCTAAGGCTAGGGAGCCAAATCCTGGAGAACAGAAAGCAGCTTCTTCACACTGTTTCACCTACCCTCAGACTGGGAATTCCTGTGGGAGATTTGTGAGAGGGTTCTGACCACCAGCTCCACATTGAAGAGGACACTTGCCTGACACTGTGTCACCTCTGTTGTGATCTGTGTGATTCCAACAGGACATGTGTCTCATTTAGAAGCCCATGGGGGCAAGACACTGGCTCCTCTGCTGCCTTTCAGCTACCTGATGAGGCTGCCAAGGGGCCAGGGAGAAAGCTAGAGGGAAAGGAAGTAACCCAGACTCCTTATAAGACATTTGTAGCAGGAGCTTAACCAGTGCTGCTGTGGAGCCCAGTTCAGCCTGTAACTGCAGGTTGGACTGTGGTAGCAGCAGATAGATATGGGAGGAGTGTTGCAGTCCAGAACAGCTTGGCAGAAGACTCATGTAAGCCACCGGAGTGGGACATTTCTGTTTGCTCCCCAGCCCAGGCTGGGGCACAGACCCCTGGTGCTTATCCCTTCTGGATCCATGGGGTCTGTATTGGTTGTAGCTTGCAGGTTCAACACATCCAGCCCAAAGAGAGTCACAGGACTGAGAAGCTGGGAGAGCCTCACAACCTGGCCTCATAGCACTGCTAGGGAAACCCCGGGAGTCCAGAAAAGAACAAGTAAAGAATCCTCTGAAATCTCGTGAGTTCTCTCCTCCCTCATACATTCTTTGCTCATAGGCTTCTCCAAAACTATGAAAATTAGTGAGACTGCCTTCTGTAGTCATGTTGTAAAGGAAACTTGGGGGAATTTCCCCTGTCATGCTGAAAGTCGGGGACCATTTAGGGAGTTATGCTTTGGCAGATGTGACTCTAAGGAAAGAGCTCCTTCTCTTTGCAGATGAGCACCAACTCAGTGGAATTCCACCACAGCCAAGAGCTGCTGGAAAAAATGGAAATGGGATTGAGGCCAAACTTTTCCTAGAAGCAGAGTGCCAGGATCCTTGCACAGCATCTCTTATTCACACTGGTGTGAATCAAGATGCACATTGCAGATAGCATGAGGACACGACATGGAGGAAGATCAGAGCCTGGCTATAACTAACACCAGAAGCTGCATTTACGTCAGCCAGAAACTAGAATCTTTGTCTGGATGTTGTGTGCAGAGTGTTCTGTATCTCTGAGGTTTTATTTTCCTTTTCCTAATCATAAAAATTGTAAAATGAGATTAACATAAAGATAAGAGGCAAGTAAAGCACTGCCCTGGCTGGGCTGAGGGGGCTGGCACTGAATATCTGCCAGCTCTGAAACTCCTTCCCCTTCCTCCTCCATGGCAGAGGAGGGCAGCAGTGTAAGGCAGTGCTGAGGCCCTGTAGTACACCTGCCCTTGAGACACTTCCAAAGTCCTTTCCCTGAGGCCCAGCTGCTTTATGAACCTTGGTTTGTTCTTGAATGGTGCCATGAATCTCTGAAGCAACCCAGCTGAAGGCAGCAGAGCTAAACCTGCACCAGAAGGATGCAGTTTACCCTTTGCCATCATAGAGAAGGCAACACTTCACCAGTGCTGTGAAGCCTCTATTGCAGCTTTTGCTGACTGAAGCAAGAGGGCTCTGCAGTGAACTCTGGTCTGAACTGACAGGAGGTTGGGCACAGGACACCATGGACATGGCTGCATCCAGCTCAGGACCTGTCAGGCAATATGTGAAGTCGAGTGTCCACAGCAGTCCACAGTCCACGTGGATATACTCACAGCCTGGAAGACACCACCCCTGAGCTACAGCACAGGGCAGTGGCAAACAACTCCCAGGGAAGGCACTGCAGAGCAGCACCCTATTACACCCCCAACCCAAGAAGTGATGTCTGTGTTGATCTACCATAGTGAAAAAACAGCTTTCAGGAAAGCAGAAGACTGGAGAAGCAGGCACTGAAATCAGACTATCTACTCACAAAAATCTGACTCCTTCAGTTCTAGAGAAGACACAGCTGTGTTATTTTACTACCATAGCTAGGAGATTATTTATATGTGCAGAACACAACTTCTAACTCACATTTCAGGCATCTGTGTTTACTCTGCTGGAAGCAGGTCAAGCTAGGAAGCGTTCTAGTTGATGCTGACACGTACAGAAAGCTATTCCCTGCTTCTGCTGAGGGCCCCTCAAAAGAAAATACAGCAGTTTGGAAATAACACTTGAAATGACAACTCTGTCTTGTTTCTTCATGTTAGAGCATGGGAGGAGTGCAGAGAAAGGTAATTTGTATTGGCATGCAGAATTTGGTTTGTCTGGAAGTAAGTGGTGATGACTGAAGGCACTGCATAAAGGAACCGCAATGTGTCCTGCACAGAAATATTAGAGGCTTCACATGTTCAAGCAGCTTCTCTGTTGCCCTTGTTCTTGGGGTCAGAGGCAGTGTGAAGGAGTGAGTCCTCTCCAGTGAAACTTGGTGTATCCATGTCCATATCCATCCCCAGACAGAAACACCTTGAGTTTAAAAATCAACTCCTGTGTGGGTGGCAGTTCACCTCCACCTTTATCCCAAGTGAGGAAAGGATAGGTGGTGCCATAGCATCACCCTGCACAGCCCCAGGATGGAGCCAATGGAAATGCAAAACCAGAGCAGGCCAGAATGGGAAGCAGGAGTGAAGTGAGTCATTGAGACTCTTGAACGTGTCCAGAGAAGGGCAACGAGGTCGGGGAGAGGCCCTACGAGGAGAGGCTGAGGGAGCTGGGGTTGTTTAGCCTGGAGAAGAGGAGGCTCAGGGGAGACCTCATTGCTCTCTACAACTACCTGAAAGGTGGTTGTAGCCAGGAAGGGGTTGGTCTCTTCTCCCAGGCAACCAGCACCAGAACAAGAGGACACAGTCTCAAGCTGTGCCAGGGGAAGTTTAGGCTGGAGGTAAGGAGAAAGTTCTTTACTGAGAGAGTTGTTAGCCATTGGAATGTGCTGCCCAGGGAGGTGGTGGAGTCACCATCCCTGGAGGTGTTCAAGAGGGGATTGGATGTGGCACTTGGTGCCATGGTCTAGTCATGAGGTCTGTGGTGACAGGCTGGACTTGATGATCTTTGAGGTCTCTTCCAACCTTGGTGATACTGTGATACATGAGACTTGCAGAGGCCATGGATTAGTAGTCATGAGGTGTTGGGTAACAGGTTGGACTTGCTGATCTTTGAGGTCTTTTCTGACCTTATTGATTCTGTGAGAACTCAGAACTCAGCCAGAGCTTCATGGGATGGTGGCACTAACATCTGCAGTAAACCACATGTTTCTGGATCTGCATACCCTCAGCTCTGAGGCACCAAAGACAGCTGTCACTGTCACTCTGGAGACAGACATCTGTGTCAGTCATCACAAAGCCTGTAGCTACAAGGCAGGAAGACTTCTGGCACCCCATGGTGTGGTCCTGAAGCATACTTGAAACAAATTGCCCATTTCGGGGGTGCTTTCCACTGAGCAACTTGTGGTTGAGCAGTTCCTGTACTGTGTGGGCAGGGCTGGACCCCTCTGCCAGGATCCTCTGGGAGATGCTCAGTAAACAGCCAGCACACTCTTCCCAATGGGCTCAGCATGCAGCCTGCAGAACCAGAGGTGGTCAGGACAGGAAACCTCAGAAACCTTCCTATGAAGTCTTGTTTCCAGGCTACATCACCCTGAAGTCCTTCCACTGAATTAATGACATGCTGATTTCCAGGAAGGGTATTTGTTTACATGTTATTGTTGTCAACAATCAGCCAGGATGACAAAAGGTCTCTGCAGCAGCTCAGTCACACAAATGATTTCAGGGACTCAAAGATAATGGCAGCACAAAGAGGTGTTCCCATGGCCGAGGTGCCCATATCAGCTGACAAGGAATGACAGCAACACATCCACCTCAGCAAAACTCCTCTGTGCCATTCTGGAGATAAGCCCTCTCACCAGCCTTTCATAGCTCTACCTCTATCACACTGCGCTGTGCTTTGCTCTGGGGAAGATAGCCATGAGGAGTGATGCTCTTCACCCCATGTGAACTCCTGTGCTTCAGAGGTTTCTGAGGTCCCCAGCAGAGACTAGAGCCATAGAATCATAGAGTTCTTTCAGCTGGGGAAGACCTTTAAGATCATCAAGTCCAACCATCAGCTTTACACCCCCATGGCCATTAAACCATGTCCCAAAGTGCCATGCCCACACGTTTCTTGGACACCTCCAGGGATGATTACTCCATCACCTCCCTGGGCAGCCTGTTCCAATGCCTGACTACTGTTTCAGTAAAGAAATGTTTCCCAATATTGAATCTAAACCTGCCCTGGCAGAATTTCAAGCCATTTCCTCTTCTCCTATTACCTGATACTTGAGAGGAGACCAGCCTCCACCTCACTGCAACCTCCACCTCACTACAACCTCCTTTCACATACTTGTAGAGAGCAGAGTCCTCCCCTCTTTAGGACTGGGGTTGTTCCCTGCCTGTGGTTCACACACCTCTGTCCTCAGTGCTCCCTGATGAAGATGCACATCCATCTGTCTGTGCTGAGTACAGCAGGGAACTCCCAGGCAGTTAGGCTGGGGCTGAAGCAAATGTCACACTAACAGCACCCTTGCAAAATATTCCCTGAAGGGCTAATCACAGATTCAACCAGGTTAGAAATGACCTCAGAGATCATCAAGTCCAACCTATCACTCAACACCTCATGACAACTAAACCATGGCTTCAAGTGCCACATCCAGTCCCTTTTTGAACACCTCCAGGGACGGTGACTCCACCACCTCCCTGGGCAGCACATTCCAATGGCAAATTACTGTTTCTGCAAGGAGCTTTCTCCTCACCTCCAGCCTAACCTCCCCTGGTGCAGCTTGAGATTGTGTCCTCTTGTTCTGGTGCTGCTTGCCTGGCAGAAGAGACCAACCCCCACCCACCTACAACCACCTTTCAGGTAGTTGTAGCATGCCTTGGGAAGCCAGGGCACAGTAGCTTTCCTGGATCCTAATCCTTGGTCAGGATTGCAGTTACACAAATTGCCCCAACTGTGACATTTGTGGATGAGCTCCTGAGCAACCTGCCATCTCCTATCCACCATGCTGGAGCTGCAAGAGGCATTCCCTCCTCCCCATCCCATCCTCCCTAGATTTAAACTTCCTGGGTTAAGGGCTTGTGGGTGCAACAGCTTACTTGCTGTTAACGTGGCTTAGTGCAACAGCACTGAGCAAAACAAATCTGGTTCAGACACCAATTTGACCAGAACACCCAAGGAGAGAAATGGGATGATTTTTGTCAACCAGAAGCAAACACTGCTGAGGTTATTGCACAGTAACACTCTTCTCCACAGCCATAGCAATCCCTTCACACACAGCCTCAGAAGACAACATTACCCTAATGCTATAGGGCTATTTCTGAGTGATGCACATCAGATTAATACAATCTATTTTACCAGGCCATTTTACTGAGCTTGTTTAATCATGTAGGCCAAAGGTAAAGTGAGAGTGTAGTGCCCACTGTAAATGCCCCTCAGCTTTAAGAACAGGGCTAGAGATGAAAATTCTGTGGTGGAGCAGCCTCCCTGGTGCAGGTAGTTGTGTGGACAAGCTGCTGCAAGGAACACTAGCAATTCCCCACCCTAATCCAGGCACTGCCTCTCCCACTCCCACATAGAGCCTGATCCTGGGCCATTGTGACCATCAGCTTGTCCACTTGCTTGGCTGAGAAGAGCCAGTATCAGATCAGCTGAAAATTTCACTCCATCCCTGGAAGCAGCAGCTCTGTTGCTAGTAAAATCAAATTACTGCAGTAAAATCCATGAGGCTCTCAAGGAAAATATGATGGGGAGATGGTAGATCCAGTTAAAGATGTCCCTGCTGTCTGCAGGGTGGGTGAGACTAGATGACCTTTAAAGGTCCTTTCCAACCCAAAGCATTCTATGTTTCTATGGATCATGTACTGATGTCCAATAAAGTTTGAAAGCCTACAGTCTGTGTGACCATGCTTCACTGGATCCTGGATCCTGTGGTTGCCAGACTCCACATTAAAGAAATAGACTCCTCTGATAGACACCAGCCTTCCTGGGGACAGCCTTTATCTACTGTCTGCTTTCCTCACGGGCTGCCTCCTAAAGACAGCTTACTCTGCCAGGCTCCTGCTGCCTGGCCTCAGCCTCAGCCTGCGGTGCAGCGCTGCCGTTTGAATGTGTGATGCCCCACTGAGACCCTCCTCCAGCAGGCACAGAGCTGGCAGCACTCTGCTGGGAAGTCTCCCTCCAGGGCTCTTAGGAGAGTGCTTTCCCAAGCTGTGAACTAGCTCACTCAGCAGCAGTCTGGATCTGGCAGTCTTTAAATGTCCCAAGAAGCAAATGACATGCAGAAAACAACCTGGGGAACTGCTGGAGGGGAGCATCCTTTTGGGGGTTGAATCAGCACTTTCTCACCAGGTGTCTGCTTTCTTTCCTTGTGACCTTCACCAATACTTCTAGGGCCAAAAAAAGAGTGACTCTTCTCTACCCTCTGCTTGGAGAACTCTGAAGAGATAAGGAGGGAACAGAAACAGGGAAGGTTTAGGGCATGCCTTCTCCAAACACTTTTCTATCTAGGGCTTCCTTCTTCCTGGATACATTGCATGTGCTTCCTCTCAGAGAAGGTAAAACTGTTAAACACCACAGTTCTGACAACCTACCTATAGTGACCATGATAACAGCAAGAAGTGGACAAAGCTGTTTCAGCTTAGGTTGCCCTACCTGCCCAAGTCAGGGTAGATGCAACTCCAGGCAAGGCTGGAAAGCAGGCTCAGCAGCTCTTTGGACACACCTGGATTACATGGGCAGGAACCTCTATTAGCATCCAGTGATGACATTAGGAGCTAATTAGCCTGATGGTAGTTTTGCTAATAGCAAATTACAGAACAACTCTCTTGGCTTTCCAGTAAATGCATGCCTCCATCTCTTCAGCTGCATTACTTCATCCTGACAGAGGAAAACTACTTTCCCAGCTCAATGCCTGAAGACCAGGCTTAAACTATTTAATCCCATAGCATGTCACTTCTGCCCTACAAGGACAGACTGAGGGAGCTGGGCTTGCTTAGCCTGGAGAGAAGGAGACTCAAGGGTGACCTTATTGCTCTCTACAACTACCTTAAGGAAGGTTGTAGACAGGCAGAGGTTGGCCTCTTCTCCCAGGCAACCAGCACCAGAACAAGAGGACAGTCTCAAGCTGCACCAGGGGAGGTTTAGGCTGGAGGTTAGGAGGAAGTTCTACACAGAGAGAGTGATTGCCTATTGGAATGGGCTGCCCAGAGAGGTGGTGGAGTCACCATCATTGGAGGTGTTCAGAAGGAGACTGGATGGGGTGCTGGTTGCATGGTTTAGTTGATTAGGTGGTGTTGGATGATGGGTTGGACACAACGATCTTGAAGGTCTCTTCCAACCTGGTCTATTCTATTCTATTCTATTCTATTCTATTCTATTCTATTCTATTCTATTCTATTCTATTCTATTCTATTCTCTATGTAAACTTTTTTGTAGAGTGAAGAAGGACACCAGAAAGTTTTGAATCATTTTTACATGATAAGTGTTCAAACTGCAAGTAAGTGATTCCATGTGGTGTCAGAAAGACATTTGTCTCTTCTGGATCTGGCTAGCCCATTAGCTCTGTAGCATTCTCCATGCATGGAAGCATTTTCACCACCCAAGTAATATTCATCTGACTTTTGGTGTGCCCATTTAAACCCATCAGTCCCCTCTGCAATGCAATGCTCAAAATCACAGAATCACCAAGGTTGGAAGAGACCTCAAAGATCATCAAGTCCAACCTGTCGCCACAGACCTCGTGACTAGACCATGGCACCAAGTGCCACGTCCAATCCCCTCTTGAACACCTCCAGGGATGGTGACTCCACCACCTCCCTGGGCAGCACATTCCAGTGGCTAACAACTCTCTCAGTGAAGAACTTTCTCCTCACCTCCAGCCTAAACTTCCCCTGGTGTAGCTTGAGACTGTGTCCTCTTGTTCTGGTGCTGGTTGCTAGAGAGAAGAGACCAACTCCCTCCTGGCTACACCACCCTTCAGGTAGCTGTAGACAGCAAGAAGGTCTCCCCTGAGCCTCCTCTTCTCCAGGCTAAACAATCCCAGCTCCCTCAGCCTCTCCTCGTATCTTCAGAATACAGGGTAAAAAGAACTGCTCTCCTCAGCCAACTCCAGTAGATAACTTTGCTTTGTCCCTGAATATCTTGTCCATCCTACCCATTTATTGCAAAAAACACAAGCAAGAACATACAAAGTGTGGAGCCAGTTAACTGCATGGGAATACAACATTGAGATGAGTGACAACTGCTGGATTCCGGATCAGAGAAATCTCTCTCCTTTGCCCCATCACCTAATTTGAAAACACTTCTAACAAACAATAGAGTCTAAGCTGCTGTGTAAACTTAGGTTGCACTAAAAGGACTCAGCAATTTCTCTGTGACTTTCCACAGCCAGAAATCTAAAATGTTGTAAGCCAAGTTCAGAAGGCTTCAGTGCCTAGCTTTCTCCAAATCCCTCCTTACTTCCCCCCCTGAAAACTCAAGTTTTGTCTAAAGAAGGTCCTGAAGAGCATCAGGGAAAGCACTTTGGAGAAGGGGTCCATGGCTTTCTGATAAGATGCTGCAAGGAACCCCAGGGAAGTTCCCATCTTTGCCAACACAGCAGCTGCACCAGCTTCCAGTCTCCCATAAGCAGCTCTGGAGTGCAGTGATACAGTGAAGGTCCAGAGTATGTGCAGGCCATCCAGAGATAAGGAGATTGGCACTTGCCCAAAACCTAGACATGTAAAAAGTATTAAGAGAGACCTGCTGGGAATGTAGAAGCAATGATCTGGGGGGCTGTTTTACATGGGATCCCATAAATCTGAAGTCACCACTCATTCCATCTCAGATACATGCTGGAAGAGGTTATTCCTCCTGTTGTGACAGAGGCCTTCCAGAGCTGTCAGATTCCAGCTTTCTTCTTCCATAGTGCACCTCCCCTCCAGCTCTCACATCCATGTGATGTCCAGCCAGCAGCTGGCAATGAGCATTTCTGAGATGCCTCTACAATGAGCTGATCTACAGACATCTAAAATACTGATATCATACAATGCATCTCATGAACTATAAACAGATGTCTGAAGAAGGGAAACAGAAAGGCTGCTGGGTTCTGATTACACTTCCTTGCTGGCTCCTGGGTTCCTCAGAATGCCCCAGCTGTGCTTCCTAGCTTTAATTCAGCAGCGTGGTGTGAGGTAAAGAGCTAACTAGTTACCATTCACAACCCTCCACATAAGGCTGCTCTCCTGCACTTGCAAACAAAGCAGAAATCAAGCCATAGAGAACTTTTCCAACACTATGCATTCAAATTTTGCACTGGCTTTACCACAGAGCATGCTGACCTGGCTGCCAGCTCCCTTTCAAAGCAAGGTGTAAGATCACCTAACCTCTTCTTTAGTGAGGATACCAGAAGATACCACTTGGCCCTTGTTGTTTCATGCAGCTTGCCAATACCTTGCAGCAGCTCAAAACCTTTGGGGTTATTTGTTTTTAAGCAGTCAATTCAGCTAAACAACTGAAATCTCCTGTGGAAAAACTGTCAGGCTGTCAGAAAGAGAGGAACAACTTCTACAGAAGGTTATTCCTTTTGATACTACAGGTACTGTAGCATGCAGCTAAGAGAAACCAAGTGATAACCTCTTACCCAGCTACATCACAGAAGAGCAGGCTCCCCTGCTCTGCTGGTGCTGCTGGGCCCAGACTCTGAAACCATGGAGCTTCAGGTCCTCTGAGCACATCCTGACACCATGATTAAAACAGGGTCTTCATCACTGCACCCTTCTCAGGTCTGAGTCCACTGCTCTGTTTTGGTGCTCCAGCAAATCTGCGTTGTACATGTTGTCATCTGGCTTGTCCCTGTGAGGTACCCAAATTTTCCCCACCCTCTTCTTTTCCACTCTTTTCCCACACTGACTGGGGTTCCTGTCCAAGTAATCTGCCTCTATCCCCTGTGCTGCCCCTGGAAATAAGTCAGGACCATGTGCCTGTTTGAGATAGGACAGATTTCTTCTCTCACTAGAAGCAATGCCTCCTTCAGGAAGTGTGGTGTCTTGGAAATGCCCTGGCACTCAGACAGCTTCAAGGTAGCTTCTCTGTCACTGTGACCCTGGCAGCTCCCTCAGCTACAGTACTCTTTGAAGAGCCTCTCTGCTCTCCACTTTGCAGCCTTCCCAACCACACCATATGCACAACCTCCTCTTCCAGCCTCACATCTGAGATTCCTGCGCAATGATGAGTGCCTGAGGATGTTCCTCCCCATTTGTCTCTGCCCCCTCTTGTTTTGTTCTCAATCCAACAGTCTCCTCCAAACTCATGGATTTTATCCTGTGGTCCACTGCATCCCAAATGTCATAATTTGTCATTCCTTGACATTGAGTCATTCCCATTCCTGAATAAGGGAGGAACAAGACTTGCCCTGACACTGAAGGGTGGAAATCTGGTCTCACTCAAAACGGAGAACTCTCCAGCCCTTTCAGTCTGATCAAAAAGCTGTCCTCTTTTCATTCAGGGCCAAAGCATCATCTGGGAAACTTACCATTGCTAATCCAGTATTTAATTGTATCAAAATGCAGCATTTCTTTTTTCCTCCTCAGGAACTTTAAATTCTTTCCCGGACTCAGAGTTGAATGTGTGACTTTGTGGTGCCTGGGGTGAGCCTCATCACCCAGCCATAATGCAGGCTTTCTACAGGAGCCACATATCTGAGGCTCCATTGGGAAAACCAGCACAGAATGTGTGATTCCTTTTGGAAATTAAAGTAAATTACAAGACTCACAGAGGGCTGAATTTAAGAAGTGCTAATGCTACCATCCCAGTGCTGGACCTTTTCCTGCCAACAGTATCGCAGTATCACAGTATAACTAAGGTTGGAAGAGACCCCAAGGATCATCGAGTCCAACCTGTCACCACAGACCTCACAACAAGACCATGGCACCAAGTGCCACGTCCAATCCCCTCTTGAACACCTCCAGGGATGGGGACTCCACCACCTCCCTGGGCAGCACATTCCAATGGCTAACAACTCTCTCAGTAAAGAACTTTCTCCTCACCTCCAGCCTAAACCTCCCCTGGCACAGCTTGAGACTGTGTCCTCTTGTTCTGGTGCTGGTTGCTAGAGAGACGAGACCAACCCCTTCCTGGCTACAACCTCCCTTCAGGTAGTTGTAGAGGGCAATGAGGTCACCCCTGAGCCTTCTCTTCTCCAGGCTCAACAACCCCAGCTCCCTCAGCCTCTCCTCACAGGGCTGTGCTCAAGGCCTCTCCCCAGCCTTGTTGCCCTTCTCTGGACACGTTCAAGTGTCTCAATGTCCTTCTTAAACTGAGGGGCCCAGAACTGGACACAGGACTCAAGGTGTGGCCTAACCAATGCAGAGTACAGGAGCACAATGATCTCCCTGCACCTGCTTGGCCACACTATTCCTAATGCAGGCCAGGATGCCATTGGCCCTCTTGGCCACCTGGGCACACTGCTGCCTCATCTTTAGGCAGCTGTCAATCAGCACCCCCAGGTCCCTCTCTGTTTGGCAGCTCTCCAGCCACTCTGACCCCAGCCTGTAGCTCTGCATGGGGTTGCCATGGCCAAAGTGCAGCACCTGGCACTTGGATTTGTTGAATGCCATCCTGTTGGACTCTGCCCATCTGTCCAGTCGGTCGAGGTCCCTCTGCAGAACCTTTCTACCCTTTAACTGACCAACATCTGCTCCTAACTTGGTGTCATCTGCAAATTTGCTGATGACTGACTCAACCCCCTCATCCAGATCATCAATGAAGATGTTAAAGAGAACAGGGCCCAGCACTGATCCCTGGCGGGGATCAGACTAGTCCAAGACAAAAACTGCCAGTGAATGATTTCCTATCTGAAAGGTGAATCATCATTTTCAGTTGTAGAGGAAAAAATGGCTAAAAATTTCAGCAGGAGAGCCCCAGGCACAAAACCTTGAGAAACACATTTCATCATGTCCTTTCCAAAGCCCAGCTGGGTTACATGGGAAGTGGTTTCTCTGGGAGGATCCCTTCCCACTGAGCCATCCAGGAAAAGTGGGAGCAGGACCACCTGTCCAGGCAGCCAGCTGGAAGCTCAGATTTTGATGTGGTTCCTCCAAGCAACGTTTTGCAACAGGAAAGAGCATCTGGAAACTTGAGGACTGTGGCTTAAAAATGGAAAGGTAGAGTTAGGAAAAAGACCCAGAAGATCATGCTGGAATCCCTATGCAGGGCAAATCTTGGTGCTTTCCTGCATTTTCACATCCTCCCAGGTGCAGCACTTCACTTCTAAATTTACCTCTTCATATATGTGGACATCTTTTGGGTTTGGGGTTTTTTTTGATACATTGGGTTCTAGGTCATGATGAGAGAATGGAATGGAATGGAATGGAATGGAATGGAATGGAATGGAATAGAATAGAATAGAATAGAATAGACCAGGTTGGAAGAGACCTTCAAGATCATTGCGTCCAACCTATCATCCAACACCACCTAATCAACTAAACCATTCAACCAAGCACCCTATCAAGTCTTCTCCTGAACACCTCCAATGATGGTGACTCCACCACCTCCCTGTGCAGCCCATTCCAATGGGCAATCACGCTCTCTGTGTAGAACTTCCTCCTAACCTCCAGCCTAAACCTCCCCTGATGTTTGCCACACACATCACCAGAAGCCTAGCAGACTGAAACGACCATCTCTGGTCATTTGCCAGCTGGTTTCTGAAAGTGAAACTGGCACAGAGGTGAAGTGGCAGTGGTTTTAGGCACAGTCAAATGACTGCTCCTCCTTTCCACATGCAGCCCAGCTCACTTGCACAAAGAGACGTGCTTTCTCTCAACAGCAACTTCTTCCCAAGAGCAAAGACATACAGTCATAGAAGCACTGCTTTATCAAATGCAAACAAATTCAGCTCTTGGTCTCCATCTAATCATTAATGCAGTGTTTATCCATCCCATGTTGCAAGAGTGTAATGTGTTCCAAATGGGAGTTCTTGAGGAAAAAAAAATATATAAAAGCCTTCATTGCTAACCCTTCCTCCTCCTCATGGTGAATACTTTCATTAAGAGCTTCAGGAACTGGAATTTCTTTGAGCAATATCCTATCAACATAATCTAGCTCTCCCTTCCACCCCCTGCCCTGCACTCGCATTTCAATTAAATTTACAGAAATCATGTGTTGCACAATGCAAAGACACTTGAGATCTCTCCTTCATAGTATGTGCAGAGGAAAGCCCCTCTCTTGCTTCCCTTCATTCCAGCTTGAGCCTTAGACATTCCAGTAAATAGATCTGGTGTTTGCACCGGAGAGGGACATCAAATGTCCCTCATATCATCCACCCTTTCCTTAATTATTTTGCACCAAGAAGGTCAATGAACACTTTTTTTTTTTTCCTTCTATGGCTTGAAGGGATGTTTGTTATTTAATGTTTATTGAGTAATACCACATTTCCTATTCCTGGAATCTTCCCATTCTTGCAATGCTCCTCTTAGCGTGAGGGTATGTGCCACGTTTCCTCAAAGCCCTGTTGGGCAGCCAGGCAGGAGAGACACCGCAGGCTAAAAACCAGTGGGCGCCAGTGAAAAATGAAATCTCGAGGTTGGAGCACCTCAGTGACACAGCAACAGGACATAAGACCACAATTTTGTTCCTTCTGCTGGATGACTTTGACTGCTTAGACAAAACTGACTGTTTGCCATGCTTTTCCATTGCCTCATGGCATGGCACCAAGAATGTGCTCCATGCAGAGGGAACAGGAGAGAGGAGCTGTCGTGGGTCAGCTTTGCACAAGGCAGAGTCTTTGCTGAACCACGAAATGGCCTGAGGGGGGACAAAAATCCTTCATCATGTAACCTGCAAACTGCTGAAGGATTCATCCAAATTCCCTTTGTTAAAGAGGGAACAAAACAAAATGTAGAGCAGCACCACAGACCCCATGAGTCACAGTCTCATCCTCCATAGTTGCAGGCGCTGAGTACAGAACGATTTTCAAACACACATAAATCATCTGCGTTTGCTTGGAAGGGAGATAGGAATTACTACAATGTTGAACAGAGAAATGTAAGCTATGAATAACAGTTCAGTTCCCCAGATTGCTCAAATGAAGTGGATTGTTATGTTTATTTTTAAAAACAGAACCTTTATTCCAGCTTTAGATTCTTAAGCCTCTACTCAGCAGAGTCTTTCAGGCTCCTGAAGGACCCTGGTTTCCCCTTTTGCACACCACAGGGACAGTACAGGCCTGTCCTTGTCCAATTGTCACATTAGGTCATCATACAGAGAAGTTAATCTATAATCATTCCCATGTCTTTCCCAGATTATCATCTTTCCAGATAGCATTCCCATGAACAGGATGAGTTCAACAGGAAGTGAGGTGGCAGAGAAGTTTTATCTCAGTCATTGAAGGAATCCACTGACTAAAGCAAAGCGTTAACAGAGTGAACAAAGGGAATCCCAGATAAATCCCTACTTCCACCAATCTTATCCAACAGCAGCACTCAAGAATATGCCGGGAGTCCCAGTCCCAAATGGCAAGCTCAGGTTTGTCATGCTGTTGCAGATTTTTAAATGGCTCTGTTCTATCAGATCACCTTAAAATGCAGGTGCTTCAGCTAGAGACTGGGAAAACAACATGGTTGAACCCAAAGGGCTCAGCAGCCAAAGAAGAAGACACACCAGCTTCAGAACTTTCCTTCTAAATAAGGAGGAGTTGGGTGGAATGTGGCTTACCAAAAGGTGAACCATGAGTGGAAACCAGTAGTGAACCAATAATGGAAAAGGAAAAGACTCTGTGTTCTCTGAATAGAACAAAGGAAACTGCGCAGCTCTGTGCAGTGGTGGTGGAACACTCTTCAACCTGTGCAGACCTGAAGAGACTCGCAGTAAGGCATAAGCTTTCTCTTGTAGATGTTGCAGACATAGGTTCCTCAAAGAACCACAAGGTGTTAGGGGTTGGAAGGGACCTCTGGAGATCATCTAGTCCAGCCTCCCTTTGATCAAGCAGGTTCACCAAGATTGGGTTGCTCAGGAATGTGTCCAGGTGGGGTTTGAAAGGCTCCAGAAAAGGGAGACTCCACGACTTCTCTGGGCAGCCTGTTGCAGTGCTCCATCATCCTCAAAGTAAAGACTTTTCCTTATGTTTGGGTGGAACTTCTTGTGCCTGTTTCCTTTTTGCTACCATTGGGCACTACTGAAAAGATTCTGGCCCCATCCTCTTGACATCTCCTTTTTTGATATTGATGAACATTGATAAGATCCCTTCTTGGCCTTCTCCAGGCTAAACAACTCCAGGTCTCTCAGTCTGCCCTCAGAAGAGAAATGCTTATCCCCTCAGTATCTTTGTAGCCCTCACAGCACCCCAGATGTAGCCTGACTAGGGCAGAGTAGAGGGGGAGGAGAACCTCCTTTGACTGCTGGTCACACTATTCTTAATGCACCCCAGGGTACAGTTGGCCTTTTGGGCCACAAGAGCACACTGCTTGGCTCATTGTTAACTTGCTGTCCACCAGACAACACAGAGATCCATCTTCTCCACAGAGGTACTTTCCAACAGGTCATCCCCTAATCTGTACTGGTGCAGGAGGTTATTCCTCACCAGGTGCAGGAGTCTACACTTGCCCTTCATGAGGGTCCCCTCCACCCAACTCTCCAGCATTTCTAGGTCTTGCTGAATGGCCACACAGACTTTTGGTGTGTCAGCCAAGAGGAGTGTACCAAGTGCTGACCCCTGGGGAACACTGCTAGCTACAGGCCTCCAACTAGACTCTGCACAACACTCTGAGCTCCATCATTCATCTAGCTCTCAGTCCACCTCACTGTTCACTCATCATACTCATCTTGATGTCCTCAACAGCCAGTTCAGGGGAAGGATGAAATTCGAAGAGCTGGTGTCTATGTCTGACAGGCAGTGGTTGGTGTTAATGGCCATAAAATCATGATGCCAAGAAGCAGTAATACCTTACCAGTTTAAAGCAGGTCCAACACCAGATTAAAGCAGGTCCAAGACCGGGGAAAAGACCACATCCACTCAGCATCCACACTGTAAATGCACCATCTTGGGAGAACAGGTCTGAGAGGAGCACTCCAGCCCTGAGCCCACCAGGAGATACTCCAGCTCACTCTTCACTCAGGGGAAATCATGGACCCCATATGGTCAGCACACCATGCCTGGTCCTGTTCCCATACTTATTCTCCACCTCCCACTGCATCCCCAGTCTCAGTGACTCTCTGCCCACAGATTTCCAGTCAGCCTCATATATTCTCCGGTGCAACCCACTGGGAGATGTGGAGAAGCCAGGGTGATTCTGCCAAGGGGCCCAGGAAGGCTGAGGATCCTGAGGCCATGTCCCCATGCTGGCAGACGCCACGGTAGTCTTCTCACTAGATGGAGCTAGTGGATGAACGCTGGCAGGTCTGTCCTCCCTCCTGGAGGTGCCCGCAGCCAGCACCACATGGAGAGGGGATGTGATCCCCTGCAGAGCTCCTGGCTCCTTACTGCTCCTCCGTGGAAAAGGAGAGCTTTTGTTAAGCATGGAGGAGAGAAGGTCTTGATGACTAACATTTTGGCTCATGCAAATTCAGAAGAAGATGTAAATGAAGTTTTCACAGAAATTCTGGAGGCAATAGATTCAAATGAAATTGGGGTGGGGGTGGGAGGGGGGAATTAACACTGCTGTAAATCCATCTGCCTCCGGTACAGGAGCAGCCAGAGAGAGGAAGAACCGAAAGCAGTGCTGGAAATGCTGCTGTGTGCAAATGTCCCAGCAGCAATGAGATAAAGCTCTGGAGTAAATTTCCATTGTCTTCCAAAAGCAAAGTAAACATTTGGGAGGTTGCTCAATAGCAGCTCTGCATGGACAGGGAGAGAGCAGCGGTGCAGTGTGAACCTAAACCAAGGCATCTGGGGTATCCAGAGATCACACTAAGTTCAGTCACATTTAAACCAGTTGTGCATTATGCACTAAAAGATAATGCAGGTGAGGGACCCACAGGCCTCCTCCATCCCTGGCTCACAACAGTCTCTTGTGAGGCACCCTGGTTAAACACTCCAGGACCATATGGAGCACATATCCCATATCTTCCCCACTTAGTGATTCATGTCCCAGCCACCCCTGCTCAGCACCCACCCACAGATGTCCCTCCTCAAGGGCTTGACCCTCCCACCACTGGCCCAACACCTTTCTCTCCATGACGATGCTGCAGTTTCTGCTCCAAATCTCTAACCAGCTGGGACATTTCCTGACCCTTTGGTAGATCCAAACTTCTGGGCCATGACAAAGTTTCAGCCCTTCTGCTTTCATAGTGCTTTGCTGGGTGCTGGGCTCTTCACACATTTTCACAGCTTCTGTTCATCACCTCACAACCTCACCGATGTAGCCATGGCTTGCTTTGAAAATCAATGCCTGATCTTTGCTATTGCATTTGCAGAGGTAAAAATGGGAGCCCATAGACACAGCTAAGAAGAAACCCAGGTGAAAACCTACAGCATGACTCAGAATTGATAGTCAGCTCAGAGAAAACCCACTTCCTACCCTAGAAATCTGTCCTGAACATTTTCTGACTCATTTTTTACTGTGACCTCTGTATGTATTTTTTAGATGATTTATGAGGACACATTAAAATGACCAGGGACAAAAATTGGTGGCTAGTACTAGATGAAGCACCAGCCCCTTACTGAGCATGAAAGCCTGGTGAGTACTCCTGGGACTGTTCTTTCTCAGATGCTCAAACATGCTTGCAGGTTTCTGAGAGGAGCTGGCATTTCAGCAAGGACATATGATACACTGGGTGTTAGCCAGACCTCAGTGAAATGCACATTCAGCTTTGGTCAGGTTTTAACAGATTTGGGGGTGGGGGGAGGGGTGGTTCTTTGCAAGTATATACCTCAGAAAGGCAAGTGGGTGGGTGGCTGTGTGCAGAAGAGTGCCAGCCTTGATCAACACTGGAGTAGCAGCTTCATTATCAAATTTGGCTTCCCTCCCTTCATGGGCATCTACACACTTTCTCTATTACAAATCTAGAGAGGAAAACCAGGTCACCCTTTGATAGATTATCTGGAAAGCAGTGGAGTTTGGCTATAGGAGCCAGCAGCTCTTATTCAGGTGCATCCTTCAGATACCTAACTTAATCATTGCCACAAGCAGGTCTCTGCCTCATCCACAAAGCAAACTCAAGCCTGGCAGCCCCCAAATTAGGGGGTCTAAATACAAACTGGTGTCGTTGATAAGCTGAGCCTGCTAAGCTCACACAGCCCTACCAGCCTTACCATCCCTAGTTTCCACCACAGCGAGATTCCTACACCACTAATCATTATGTGGTGCTAATGTGTCCCTAGAAAGCATTTCCTTGTGGTTTGAGTCCAGGGATTCATTGAATCATAGAATTGCCTGGTTGCAGAAGACTGGATCATCAAGTCTAGCCATAAGCTAACATCTCCCTGTACACAGCTGCTAGGCCATGTCCCTAAGCACCTCATCCAAACATCTTTAAACACCTCCAAGGATGGTGACCCTACCAATCCCCAGGGCAAAGAGTTGCTTCCCCAGCCTGCCCGCTGCTTCTGCACATCCCTTGGCTCCCCTGCTGAGAGGAGACAATGCTGCAGCACCAGCAGGTTGGGAAGTGCGGGGTGATGATGCTTCTGCACACCTATTCCCCTTCCAGAGACCCCCACCGAATCTGTAACATGGGAGACAACGCTTCCGAAGCAGTCACTAGCACCTGGGGATGGCTGCAGCCCTGAGCAGCTGGGCAGAGTGCGGCAGCCAGCAGCACCCGTGGCAGCGCTGGGCGCCCATCACCCGCTCCACTGCCACGTCCCCAGCATCCCACCAGGACACAACAATAGCCGAGCCCCAAGTGCCTGCTTGGGGCTGGAGCAGGTGATACGCTTCACGCTCCGCCGCCAGACGCTGGCAGAGCCATTTCAGGCCGTCCCTTTCCACGTGTGCCCCTCTCCCTTCCTCGCCCCGCGGGCCAGCGTGGCCCCCTGAGCCCAGGCCTGTGGCTGCCGGTCCCCTGGCATATGGAAGCTGCGACGTCCCAGAGCGTGGCTGCCCGCGCGCGGGGCTTCCCTTCTGACACTCCTGCATTCAGCACGGCCTGCGCTGCCGGCCCGCAGGGATTCTTACAAAGGGGAGAATGCTTCCTTTCAGCAGCCCGGGGTCAGCGCAGGGCTGCTTCGCGCGCAGAGGTCAGTCATTAGGATGCTCGGAGATGGCTGGGATGCTTGGGAAGGGCAGGGTACTCTCCACCCCCCTGCTTCTCCCAGCGCTGCACATTGTCACGATGATAAATGAGAGAGCGAGGTGGGGAAGCTCTTGACTGCGCGTGGCCTGGGCCCCCGAGGGTTCACAAACTACTGCAAAGCGGCAGCTGATAAAATGGTAACTAATTCAATTAGTGAAATTTAATTTAGGTGGGGAGCGGATGGTGGCTTTGCCAAGACCATATGGGAAACCAGCGGTGTTTCCATATAGAAGAACTTAATTTAAACAATGAACTCATGGGTCTTCATAACCCAGCGGCCAAAGAGCCCCCAGGAAGCCCTGGAAGGAGTTGTACTGATTAACCAGACAAAAGCCGGGCGAGTCCGGGCCAGGCAGGAGGAGGCGAGGGGGAGCGGGTAGCAAAAATGATCCAGGTTCAGGTCGCAAACGTGGCCGAGTTGAAAGAAGTCCCTCCCAGAGTCAGAAAACAGTGTTTATCTCCTCACATATCCCCTGCCTGCTTCCTCCAAAGCAACGTGATCCACGGCTGAAGCCCTGCAGCCCAGCGGGAGACAGCGGGAGGCTCGGACGTGCGAGGTGAGAAGGAAGAGCTGGATACGTGCTCCTCATCAGTGGGGAAACTGCACCGAGGAGAAATGCCAAACTTCTGCAAAGACTAATTAGAGTAAAAGGCTTCCTGTCCTTCGTGGCCCCGCGCTGCCGCGCTCCCTCCAAGAGCACAAGACACCTGCTTGCAGAGCGCCTGACCTTTTGGAGTGGGAAGGCAGAGCGGTGGCGAGAGAGGAAAAGGGGAAGTCTCGTGTCACAGGCATTTCTGGGAGGAGGGGGGAATGGCAGAGCCGGGGGGAGAACTGGCAGTCAGAGCAGCTGGAGTGGGAAGATATTGCCTGTCTAGGAGAATCATGCTGCAAAGTCCGTAGATCATAGCAAATCTCACTTTTCCTAACGGGATGTGAAGAAAAGGGATTTTGGTTTAGTTTTGGTTTGTTTGGTTTGGCATTGAGCCCCAGCGGAGTTTGGAAAGAGTCCTTTGAAGGCATCCTGCTAGCAAAAGCCTTCTCAGCACTAAAACCTTCCCTTTACAGCCCTTTCCATGAAGGGGTGTAAACCTTCATGGAAACCAACTTCTAGGTCTGAAAACCTGGGAAATCCTGCTGAAAAGGCTGGCTTGCTTCTCCAGTTAGGGAACACACACTATGCCACGATCGCTTTGCTCTGAAAGCAACCCAGCACCCCAGGAAACTTAAGTAGCAAGCACCAGACACCTTGAGAGAAAATGCTTACAAAGTAATGCACAGCCACTTGTCCACAACTCTATCTCCCAGGCACTGATTCTGTTGGGAGCAATTAGGGCTTGGCAGTAGGCTGGGAAAGCTCTGGGAGAAATTCCACCTCAATTCCTACCACAGCCTGTCTTGTTGCAATACCAAACAGACCTGCTCTGGTGTATGGCAGACACATCCACAGTAAAGCAGGAGGGCCTACACACCTCCTGGCCAGTGGTGAGCTGGTGCTCCACTGCTCCCTCAGGCACACTGCTCAGACTTAGTGCAACTTGGAGCCTTAGAAGGAAGCTTGCCACAGCTGAAAAGGGGGAGCCAGGACTTTTAATCTTTTTCATCCACTCTTGTCTGTGAAAATTTAAGAAGCAAAGACAGATGAGGTTGTCTGGTGAACTGTGAGACAGTCAGTGTAAGTGTGCTTGAGTAATAACCACAAATCATGTGCTCAGCACTGATCCTGGCCCTCTGCACGCACTCACTTCTAGCCCTGAACTGGTGTCTTTGAGGGTTGCTGATTTGGACACCAGTCAAAGGCAGTTGTTTAACAATAACATATCCACTGGGAAGATTTTGATAGTTTTTTGGCTGGTTGGTTGGAGGTTTTTGTTTAGTTTTGGGGGTTTGTGGGTTTATTGATTTAGGGGGGGGTTGGGTTGTGGTTGTTTTTGGTTGGGTTTGTTTGTTTGTTTGTTTGTTGGGGTTTTTTTGAAAGGAGGAGAGGAAAACCATAGAAACTTCTACGAACTTCTAACACTCTGCTATTTATTCCCAAAACAGCCAAAGTGAAAAGCTCTTCAGCATGGTGTTATGTTGCAGAGCAGGGAAGGAATGAAGGGAAGAAGAGAGCTGCTGGTCTCAGACATGACACAGGGAAAGTTTAAGCAAGTCCCCAAACTGAAGAGGAGATACTGTGTCCCGCGGGGAGCTTGGCCGACAGGAGAGGACAACACATCCTCGATGCTCACTGTATGCTTGGCCTCCAGAGGCTCCACTGTGTGCAAACAACATCTGTCTTGTGTACTATTGGAACACTTCCCTCTGCCACCTGTCCACCCTGTGTAGCTTCCTAGCAATATTAGCTCCCACCAAACACTGACCTGCAGTGAGCCTATGCCTAGAGGAAGCCAGCGGTGGCTGTGGCACATCTCACACACCATGCATTGCCCAAGTGCAGCAAGGGGTGTCACTGGCTGGGGTATTCCTGAAGAGGAGGGTGAGGCTCAGAAGAAAGGTGAAAAAGAGGTATAAAGGCTGACTTGTTTGGTCTCCCATTCCCCACCTCCTCATTTGCAGAGAGCTAAAGCCATTAAACATGGTGTGGCAAGGTCTGACCTTGTATGGAAGATGAAGTGGTAGCAAAAGCTTATTGGTCTCAGCTCCAGCATAGCCTCTCCCAGCACTTCCATCCCCATCTGTGCCCCTTGTACAAGTGTGTGGCTCTTCCTGCCAGGCACATGTAGCTGCATGAACGCTCCCTGAGCTTCTGGCTGGGCTGCTCCAGCTTCTTCATCCACATACTTAGGTTAAAGAGTTATTAGTGCCAAGAAGGTAAGGGTGCAGTAAGCAAAGTCCTCATTCACCACACCTAGTTTCACATACGCCATGGAGGACTTTCTATGGACCCCTTCAAATAAAGGCACCACAGAAGAAGACACATCACAGAATAGCTGAGACCTGAAATTGTGGAGAAGGACCTGGCGGTGCAAAGGAAGAAGAAGGTAAGGCTAAATATGTGGCACTAATGCCTGGAAGACATTAGTGGATGATTCTATGAGCCCACATATGAGGGAGCACCACAGAACTGCAGGATTTGTGCTCTTTCACACACTGGGCAGTTTAGGTACCAGATGGGTCACTATTTTGCTGGCTAGTCATGTTCACAAGGGCTAATCTGGCTATATCAGGACACAAAGGTGTGGCTATCAACCACATGCCAGAGAAGAGGAAGCTCTACATAGGGATTACATCCCTAGAAGATCCCTTGTCAGGCAGAGTCTTCATTTGAGTGACCCCATTGGCATCAGAGACATTTTGCACAGGCAGAGAGATACAATATGCCTACAAAGGGACAGGGTGCAGGGGAGGACAGGAGTTGTCCTTCTTCAATACAAACCTGATGAAGAGGCACCCCAGGAAACAAAAATGGGGCAAAACATCATGTGATCAATTCCTCCCATATAGAGGCAATGGTGGGGAGGGGGGGAGAAATATGTCACAGTGATGGAACTCCCTAAAAGGAAGTAAGGTGAAGTTCATCTTTGGCTACTCTCTCCTGAGCTTTGAGTCCATCAGCACGCAAAAGGTGGGCAGCTCTTCTTGGACACCTGAAAGAACCTGTGTGATAGCACAAGTGTTACTAATTAATAACATGGTGGACGTAAGACTCACAAGAGAGCAAGGGAAAATCCAGAGTGGGGCTTTCTGGGGTTTGTTTCTTTTATGTACTGCTGGAACCAGGAAATATATCAATATGGAAGTTTAGACATGGTCTGAGGTTTCGCGGAACTTGCATCAGAGTGGCCCAGTGCCTAATACTACCGTAACTTGCAAAGCACTTGAGACGCTGGTTTCAGGCAGTGGCTCTGGGAATTTCAGAGAGCTGTTTAAAGGAACATGCCAAGGGTTGGCTGAGGCACTGCTCAGGTTGTGTGGGAATTTCACTTCACCCCACAGATGCACAAAAATCAATGTTGTTGTTTGTGAACCAACGGCAGCAAATGGAGAACTTTTGTCCCTGCTCGTGCATGCTTTTGTCAGAGCAAGAGATAAACTTCTTTGGTCTACCTGGAAAGTCATAACCTTTTTGAGATGGCTGTCAATGGAAACACCTCAAGTTTTAACTGGAGTCACTAAGAAGTGAGACACAGGAAAGGTGAGCTGGTCCTTTTCCAGCGTGCAGTATTGACCAGTCACCTGGGTCCACACCAAGTGGTTCCCAATGGTGATGCACCAAGATAGAGTCTGTGCTCAGCTTTTCTGCAGCACCATACAGCTGTGCAGGAAGAGCTACAGCTGAGAGACCCTGGGCTCCCTGCACCAGACAGCTGCATGTTGAGTGCATCATCACGCTGAGCCTTGCCCATAAGAAGCTAAACTGCTGGTGGGCAGCCTGCAGCAACATGGGTGCCTTTGTTAGCAGAGGGAACTTGAACGCTGCGGAAGCACAGAGGAGGCCAGAGCATTCACACAGACAAGAATAAACTGGGCTACAACAGGACTTGGCAACCAATGCAGAGCATTGTTTGCTTTGCTGCTGTTGGGGGTGCAGAGGAAGGCACAGCGCCTCACAGAGAAGTGATATTTCAGCTCAGTTCTCTGATCCAGATGGCAAACTCAGAGACAAATAAGGTTGTACCTTGGTCTCTGGCTTCCTCCAGATTGTGTTGGCTTGGTTTAGGTTTCAGCTGCATCAGAGGCTGGCTTTGTTTTTGTTGTTTAGCTTTGTCATAACATATTTATTTTAGCTATAACTTGCAAGGGATGGTTCTGCCAGTCAGTGTCCTGCCTTAGGCATTGCAGGCAGCCCTGTCCCACCCTACATGGCCACAGTCCCAGTGGTAGCTTGTGGGATGCACTTCACTGGGTGGGAATCCAGGTTCCACCTGTTTGACCTGCAAAGTTGGGCAGACAGGATCAGGTAAAAACTATGGGCCAAATTTTGAGAAGTCCACACAACTGCAGATGTGATGTTTGAGACTGCTCTACTGCCCTTAAAGTAAAGAAGTTCCTCCTCATGTTTAGACATAATTTCCTATGTTCAAGTCTGTGCCCATTACCTCTTGTCCTGTCATGGGCACCAGTGAAAAAAAGACTGGCCCCATTCTCCTGACACCCACCCTTGAAGTATTTATAAGCACTAGTAAGATCCCTCCTCAGCCTTCTCTAGGCTAGAAAGCCCAAATCCCTCAGCCTTTCTTCCTTAGACAGACGTTCCAGTCCCCTAATCATGTTTGCAGCCCTTTGCTGTACCCTTTCAAGCAGTTCCCTGGTTGAACTGGGGCACCCAGAACTGGGCACAGCACTTGGACTGGATGATCTCTGGAGGTCGCTTCCAACCCCTAGCATTCTGTGATTCACTCCAGATGAGGCCTCATCAGGGTAGAGTGGAGGGGAAGGAGAACCTCTCTCACACAGAGAGAAGCAGAGGTCACAGGCAGGTGGGGCTTTCCCACAAATGCCCCACACGGGACAGGAACCTTTCACAATGGGCCACATGAGCCCAGTAGCCCCTGGGTTATGGCCAGGCTTGCATGCCATTAATTTCCCTTATTACTTTTCCTTTAAGATAACCTCTCTGAATGAAGAAGACAAGATCCCTGGCAGCCATACTCAAGGACTCAGTGTTGACACCCCTACTTTTACTGACAAGGTTCCTATTTACCTAATGCAATAGGGCAGGTCTGACTCTCCAGAGCCTACAACATAGCCTCCTGATCCTTGGGGCATCCTCAGCCAGCACAAACCAGAGCTTGTGAAGGATCTGCCAAAGGTCTTCCTGAATGGAGAGAGGCAGTTTCAGCAAGGTTTCTATGAGAAATGGCTTTTATTTTGCTCAGAGAACTATCCCCTAACCTGTCACTGTCTTTTTCTCCTGTGACAGTGCCTTATGTCCAATGGCAGCAAATGTCCAATGGCAGCTTTGTCACCCAGTTCCTCCTCCTGGCATTCACAGACACATGGGAACTGCATGCTTTTAAAGAACCAGGATATTGCCAAGTCATTTTTGTTGTTTAAATGTTCACTGATGACAGAAGGCAAGAATCAAACTCAGATATACTTTAAGACATCTCAGATGTATCTTAAGAAAAAAGTGGTGTTTTACTGGAACAATCATGGACAGGATCGTGACTGCCTGCAGAGCACAAGCTGCCTGTGCTCTGTGCTGTGCCCTTTCCAGGTAATCTGGCTATCCTTACCACATGGTGCTGGGGAATGCATGGGCTCTGTCTGCTTCTTGAGGCACTCTGCTCACTTTTCCTGCTGAAGAGACTCCAGTGCTGCACAGGTTTCACCAGCATTTCCCTGTGTACCCCAGATGGCTGGAGTTCCCAAACCTGGCTGCCCATCGCCAGGCAGAAAAAGCCTTGCATGTGTTGCAGAAGCTTTCCCTTAAAATGGCTTTATCACTCTCTACAGCCTCCCACAAAGGAGGTTATAGTGAGGTGGGTGTCAGCCTGTTCTCCCAAGTTACAAGTGAGAGCCCAAGAGGAAAAGTCCTCAAGTTGCACAAGGCAAGGTTTGGGTTGGCTATCAGGAAAGATTTGTCAAGCATTGGAAGAGGTTGTCCAGAGAAGTGGTGGAGTGCTCATCCCTGGAGGTATTTCAAAGACCTGTACATGTGGTGCTTAAGGACATGGTTTAGTGGTGACTTGGCAGTGCTGGGTTAATGGTTGAAGTTGATGATCTTAAAGACCTCCTCCAATCAAAACAATTCTATGGCCCTATGACCTCACCACACCGAGCAGCAACTGTTCTGGTATGATGTTCAGAGTGTTTCCTGAAACAAAAGGACATTGTCACAGCCAGGGCTTTGTACAATGCACTCCACAAAAGGAGGGAAGGAAAGTAAATATAGAAAATTGAGGAGATATTCAGTGTTGTGAGAGACACAACGAAAGGAAAACTGCCAGGAAATTACTCTACAATGAGGCCAGACCCAGACTCCTTGGTCCATAATACTTATTCAGGCAACCCCCCCTCTACTACCAGCTGAACTCTGAGCACATAGCACCCTGGGAAGGGGAGCAATCACCACCAGAAATTAGTGAGAACCTTTCCACTGATTTTGAGAGCCAGGCTCTTATCTAAGTAAAGCTTTTAGGTTGCTGGCTATAGGCTTTCCATTTGGACAGTCTGATCCTGGCTGGGTGAATTTAAAGCATGCCTCTCTGCAAATATCCACAGATTTATTTTATAGCCACATATTCACAGCCACTGCACACAGAACCACACATCCATACAGCCCAAGCCCATTTACCACCTTGTCACCTAGTCTAGGTAAGGCACCTTTGCACTCTCTAAAGCCAATGGAAGAAAAAAAAAGAGAGAGATTCCTAAATGCAATTCATCCCATCCCAAGATGAATGGGATCATCAGGGGGAGAAGAGGTTAAATTTCTATTTGAAGATGCCTCCCTGGTCTACCAGGAAGCATAGACAACTGACTTAGACTAAACACCTATCTGATAAATAAAAAGAGGGATGAATCACACTATCAGGGTCCAAACAAATAATACAATGCAGATGTGTGGAGCATCTGGTGAGTGACCAGATGGTGAACTTATCATACCACAGTGTAGTTTCTTATAATACAACTGCAGGCTGATGAAATAGTTGATTTGCTCAGCAGACAGCCTCAGCTTCATTACAAGAGCTTGTCTGGAGCCATTACAATTTGTCACAGGGCCCTGCATATATTTTTAGAGAATAGGATGGTCTGGAAATAAAATACTATGTGCAAGCAATAATTTTTGGTCAATTAATCTAAGGTTCTCTGCACTTGAAAAAGAAGCCTAGAGTCCATTTTTTCCACACTATGTGCAGAAATTGTATTTAATGCCAAATTACATTGAAATGAACAAAACCACACAAGACTACAATACATGAAGCCTACTAAAGATAGCCTCTCCCATCTATTCCCCTGTGCCTCAGAAGCAATGGTTTCATTTGGAAATGGTAAAGCAGATTTTGCTTCAAGCCTCTCTGGGTCAGGGAGGTACCAAAATGCTTCAGCAAAACTGTTTTTTTATGCTGTAGAGACTGAAAATAAAGAGGAAAGTGGGAAATTAGGAGAAAAAGAGGTCCTGCATGAATCGTTCTACCTGGTGGGAGCAGTTCCCTGCAATTTGAGCATGAGCAGGCTACAGCCAGTACCTCCCAGGACAGGGCACAAATCAGGTCATAGAATGGCTTGAGTTGGAAGGGACCTTAAAGACCATCCAGTTCCAACCCCCCTGCTGTTGGCAGGGACACCTCCAACTAGAATGGGTTGTTTGAAAACTCATCCAGCCTGGTCTTAAAGAGTTCCAGGGATGAGCTTGCCCTTGTCATCTGCCCAAGGCAGAGTCATGGCAGATCCTGCTGTCTCCCAGTCCTGAAATGCACATCCATAATAATAATAATAATAATAAACCAGGTTGGAAGAGACCTTCAAGATCATTGTGTCCAACTCATCAACCAATCCAACCCACTTGAACAACTAAACCATGGCACCAAGCACCCCATCAAGTCTCCTCCTGAACACCTCCAATGATGGTGACTCCACCCAGGGCAGCCCATTCCAATGGGCAATCACTCTCTCTGTATAGAACTTCTTCCTAACATTCAGCCTAAACCTTCCCTGGTGCAGCCTGAGACTGTGTCCTCTTGTTCTGGTGCTGGCTTGGAGCAGGCATGGTGACCCCAAAACTTGCTCTCCTTCTTTTAATGCACACAGCAAGCACACATCCATTTATCTATAATGATATGATTCTATGGAGTTGGGGCTATTCTGTCTGGAGAAGAGAAGGCTCCGAGGAGACCTGCTTGTGGCCTTCAGTATCAGAAGGGGGCCTACAAGAAAGCTGGGAAGGGACTTTTTAGGGAGTCAGGGAGTGACAGGACTAGGGGGAATGGAACAAAAATAGAAATGGGTAGGAATGGATGTTAGGAAGAAGTTCTTCACCATGAGGGTGGTGAAGCACAGGAACACATTGCCCAGGAAGATGGTGGAGGCCCCATCCCTGGAGGTTTTGAAGGCCAGGCTGGATGTGGCTCTGAGCAACCTGATCCAGTGTGAGGTGTCCCTGCCCATGGCAGGGGGGTTGAAACTAGGTGATCCTTGAGGTCCTTTCCAACCCTAACAATTCAATGATTCCATGATTCTATCATCTGTGATGCCACCTTCCCTGAACAGATGCAACAGGTGGCAAGCCTGCTGGAGAGCAAAATCCCAGCATGCATGATCCCAAGAAACCATAGGAGGATCTTCCACAGCTGCAAGAAGACCTTTTGCATAGGGTGCAGCTTGCCTCCAAAGAACCAAAAGAGAAGGTGTGCCCTCAGTGGAAGATCCTTCGTGAACAGAATGCCTGGCCACTTGCAAGCAGCTTGTTTTCAGCCCAGGCCAGCCCTGCCCTGCCCCACCATTTGCTGAGAACCTCTGGGCAAGCTCTGCAGAGCCAGGTCCCCCATAAAAGCATCTTTCCCAGGTCCAGCCTGCTTCTGGGAAAGGCTATAAAGATGTGCATGCTCATATGGCGTCCACAGAGGGTCTTTTTCGATATATGCTGTCTGCCCAGGGACTTTTCCAGTCAAGGAATTTTTTCCAGCTGTGTGGAAAACCAGTAAGAGCAGGCACTTATCCAGCATTTTCAGACTAAGTTATGCCTGCGTTGGTAGCTGGCGTCGCTTCATAAAGGAAACATCACGTTGAAAATAGTGTATGAATTATTTGGTCTATTAATCATTTAGTTTGCATAACTTTGTCACTTTGAAAGGCTACAGCCAGAGCTCAGAAAAGAGAATCTTTTGGGGGAAATGCAAACCAGTAGTTCAGGTAACTGCTGATTACATCTCCTGAGTCATGCCTCTCCTCTGAGCCCATGGCCTACTACTCTTGCTTTGCAGCTGCTGTTCAAGTTTGGCCATTCTTCCATTCCTCTCTGCTTCCCTTATGGAGCTTTGCCTTGTAATAGCCCAAAGGGGAAAAAGCCTTTGGACTGCCACAGTGGTAGGAGTGAAGATGTGTTGGAGATTTCAAAGACAACATTTGAAAATCAGGGGACATCTGGGCTAGATAATAGGACTGGCCTCCAAAAGCCATTCTAGTCTTGAGAGCAGCTCCCACTGCTGCTTCTGTTCAGACCGTGTCTCTGCAAGTGCTGTATCTCACACCTTAACAGACCTGGGACTTAGAGGAAAACTCCCTTGGGAAGTACTCCATGGGCTTTGTTGGTGTGTGATGGCTGATTTGGGGAAGCAGTTTTCTTTTGGACAAGAGGATGTCTTGAAGGATGAGATCTGACAGTCCTCTAGCCAGAGGCATTACCAAACCAACAAACGGACCTGGGGTTTGGTGTCTTCACATGTGTGAGTGTGTGTTTGGGGTTTATTTTGACCTGCAAGTCTCTATGTGGCAGGAGGGATTCTGAGGGCTGCTCTAGAGAGTGGAAAGTTGACAGTGGGAGTGGAAGAAGTACAAAGAGAAGGATGACGATGAGCCAAAGTCTCCTCTTAAAAGCACAAGAGAGACATAAAGTCTTACTCACAGTTCCTCCCTGATCTTTATCTGTCTTAGGCCCATTTTAACAAATGACAACTCTTTCAATTACCTTCTGCTACCAAAAAAGAAAATAATTGTAAATATTTTGAGACAAAGTAGCCTCAACCCAGCAATATGCCTTTGGAACATAATTTTCTTGCATTTCCCATAGAGCAGTTCTAAATGACACCAACACCTTTCTCCTTGGCCACACCTCGAGTCCTGTGTCCAGTTCTGGGCCCCTCAGTTTAGGAAGGATGTTGACTTGCTGGAAGGTGTCCAGAGAAGGGCAACGAAGTTGGTGAGGGGTTTGGAACACAAGCCCTATGAGGACAGACTGAGGGAGCTGGGGTTGCTTAGCCTGGAGAAGAGGAGACTCAGGGGTGACCTTATTGCTCTCTACAACTACCTGAAGGGAGGTTGTAGACAGGCGGAGGTTGGTCTCTTCTCCCAGGCAGCCAGCACCAGAACAAGAGGACACAGTCTCAGGCTGCACCAGGAGAGGTTTAGGTTGGATGTTAGGAAGAAGTTCTATACAGAGAGAGTGATTGCCCATTGGAATGGGCTGCCTGGGGAGGTGGTGGAGTCACCATCCCTGGAGGTGTTCAGGAGGAGACTTGATAGGGTGTTTGCTGCCATGGTTTAGTTGTTTAGGTGGGTTGGATTGGTTGATGGATTGGATGCGATGATCTTGAAGGTCTCTTCCAACATGGTTTATTCTATGTAATTCTATGTCCTATCCATTACAACTCAGATGTCAAGAGGAACGGTTAACCTCCATCACTCATCTCAACATGTCTTCCTTGCAAACCTTCAAGCAGTCCAATCTATATTTGCACTCCATTTAGCCACACAAACAGCAAAGTATAATTAATAACTGCAGTTGTCTCTCTCGTGGCTTCACTCCCCTTTTGACTCCTGCTGGAATAAATGTAGAGACATTTTAACTGACATAGGAAAAGTAAATTGATGGATGAAAGGTGGTGGAGTCACCGTCCCTGGAGGGGTTCAAGAGGGGATTGGATGTGGCACTTGGTGCCATGGTCTAGTCATGAGGTCTGTGGTGACAGGTTGGACTTGGTGGTCTTTGAGGTCTCTTCCAACATTGGTGATTCTGTGAAAGAAGAGCCAGGCAGAGGCTGTCCCTGCGGCTCCTTTATAATTGTTATTTCTTTCTCCTCCACGTATTTTGCCTTTCTGTACACCCCTCCTGGTACCAGCCAGCATGCAGGGCCAGGCACGGGGCTGCAGAGCTTTAGACACACCACAGCAGAGGAACACTTCAGCTCTGACTGCTTAACCTTATGCAACCTGCTGACACCCCGCCGCTTCCTGCAGGGAATATGGGAAAAGGGAAATGACTCCTGCTCTGGTCAGCCGGTCTCACCAGCCGGCCAGCCGCTGCCTGGGCTCTCACATCCCCACGCAACAGCAGTGTGCTCCCAAACCAGCTCCTCAGCACCATGCGCCCAGGAGGAAGGCAAGCAAGGACTGACACCACAGGGGTGGTTTCTCCAGCAGTGTCCCCTGAGAAGGGTCACAACTGTCCCTGGGGCTCCCTTTAACTGATAGCAAGAGTTCATTCAAATGGTTAAAAACCCTATCTTAAGAGGGAAGAAGCATGTCCTTCTCTTCACTCACAGAGGCTGAGCCCAATGACACCTTCAGGACATGAAGCAAAGCCACCTTCCCTCAGGGCTCTCCTCTTGTGCTCTGCCATTCCCAGGAAGAGAGACCTGAGAGCATGACAACGCTAGATGAATACATAGAATACATAGAATAAACCAGGTTGGAAGAGACCTTCAAGATCATCGCGTCCAACCCATCAACCAATCCAACACCACCTAAACAACTAACCCATGGCACCAAGCACCCCATCAAGTCTTCTCCTGAAAACCTCCAGTGATGGCGACTCCACCACCTCCCCAGGCAGCCCATTCCAATGGGCAATCACTCTTTCTGTATAGAACTTCTTCCTAACATCTAGCCTGAACCTCCCCTGGCGCAGCCTGAGACTGTGTCCTCTTGTTCTGGTACTGGCCGCCTGGGAGAAGAGACCAACATCCGTCTGTCTACAACCTCCCTTCAGGTAGTTGTAGAGAGTAATAAGGTCACCCCGGAGTCTCAAGGCTGCAGCTCAAGGCTGCAGAGGAAACCTTCTTCTCCAGCCTACTCTCCATTCTGTCTCACAGATCCTTCCCAAACCCCAAAGTGTGGTCTGTGCATTTCCCTTCAGAGATGGATCACATTCTTATTAATTTTACAGTAAATCACTTCCCCATTTCCTTTGTTTATGCTAGGTGGATTCGGTGGTTTCCATCTCCATGTGACGCAGCACTTGGCACATGAGCACAACCCATACCATCACTTCATTATATGCTTTGCTGACCCTCCAGCTCTAGGAAAAGAAGGTAAAAGGGCTGGCCCCACACTGTCATTTCCCTTCACCCTCCTGCAGCAGTTCAAATGGAAACTGCAGCCTTGCATCTCTCGGTTCCTTCCTCCTTCAAGCAGGATGGTCCCAAATGCTAGTGCAGCACAGCTCAGGCATGGGCCTGCCAAACATGCACCACAGCTTACCCAGCACTGCTGCTCTGTGTATCATCTACTTCTAAACTATGAACCTGGGAGCTATGCTAAGCTATGAATCTTCTAAGCTACTCATCTGGGAGGGCACTGTATCTTGGAGAACACCTGATTGTGTCCTCAAGAAGAGTGGGGATGAATACCTGAAGCCAAGGCTGATGGGTGTACCTGCAGCATGCTGGCTATAAATAAGCTTGGCATCAAGAGTCTGATCTTCTCACTGTGCAGACACCCTCTAAGAATCTAAAGAAACCAGCTTGAGTTTTGCACTTGAGCCACCACAGTCTCAGAGCTTTCTCCCCTTCACAGCACACAATGGCTTCGGGATGGTCAAGCACAATAGTGACAGAGGATGAATCCAAACTATGAATAGGTCAAATGTACACCAGGGCACACATCCCCTCTTTTCCCAGGGCTGGAAAGGGAAAGAGGAACTCCAGCCTCAGTGCTGCAAAGCAAAGTTGTCAGAGCTCAGCCGCAGGTATTAATCCAGGCATTCCCCACGGGCCTGGAGCAGGCAGGGAGCAGGCAACAATCTTGCCCATATCCCCCCAGGCAGAGGAACAGGTGCCGTCCCCTCCTCGGGGTGAGTCACAAAATTACCATCTAGCCCTTTATCCTCCAATAAAGTCTCTTTCTCTGTTCTCACATCTCTCATTCTCTCCAGCATTGCTCCAAAAGAAAATCAGAGGATACTTTCTGCTGCCCAAAAAGCCAGGCAAAGGCAGCATCCTCCCCCTGCCCTCCTGCTCCCCTGCCCACTCCCCCTTCTCCAAGGGCTTTGAGCCCCTTGCTGAGAGCAAACAGCTGGCCTACACTTTTTTTAATTTCTTGGCTTCCTATGGCTTGGGTCCCAACCTTAATATGCTGTCAATGCCATTTTTCTTGTGTGCTGAATAGCAGCCCTGGAAAGCACCATCTCACTGCAGGCAGAGTGTGCAGCGAGGATCCTGCCATGCCCCTGCCAGGCGCTTTTCTTCCTAAGGACCTGGTCAGTGCCAATCCCCGAGGGCACCCATTGCAGCAGGTTAAGTGTCTCCATGGAGATTTCCCCAGCTCCCTCTCCACAGTCCCTCCCTCCTCTTACAGCCTTCTGTTTATTGTAAACAGCATTCCCATTTCAGCTGGAGCTGGTAGCTCTCCGCTTCTCCCTGGTCACCTGCCCACCCAAGTCGTCTCGCAGCCTGCTGTTGCCTGGGAAAACAGCAATGCCACCCTTTGAAAATAACCCAGACATGGCAGAGATTTCTTTTCAGTCCTGGGTTGCTTTTTTTCCCCCCACCCCCTTACTCTCAGATTTGCCTGGGTCTCTCCTGGCAGCTGCAGCCTCATGCTGCCAATGAGGACTGTGTGTTTGTGCATGAAGGGAGTGTTCAGGGTGAGGCTGTAGGAGCGAGGCTATGGGATGCAATCTCTGAACCCCACTTCTTCCTTCAGCCTCCTTGCCCCTTTGCAGGAAGAGCACTGGTGTGCCCAAAGGTGGGCTGCTGGGTAGCCATACAGCCCTTCCTCTTACCCACATCCATAGCATGACTTCATCCTACTTGAGCAATCAAGCTCCCTATAGTCCAAAGGTCCCATCTCCCATTCAGTACCTTCCATCTGCTTTCTGATGCCCACTAGAGCCAAGGGAGCTCCATAGGGGAATGGCATTTCTGTTATGCTCCCTCAGTAGTAGTAGAATCTTACCTTGCCTTAGTGGGGTCAAGAAAATCACCTGTGGCTGGGAAAGTGTCCTCTCCCAGAGGATGCTTTTAAAGAGACTTGGAGACAAACACAGAGGAGTAAATGGAGCCGTGTGCCTTCCTCACTAGTGCAGACAGCTGCACGTCCCCAGCGCACTGGTGCTGTTCCTCTGATCCTGGCACTGTTTTGAGGCCGTATCCACACACCAGTGAACCATTCCCAAACAATTTCTCCAATGTATTTGGCACAATCAGACTTTTCTCCAACATGTCTGCCACAGCACCTACTGTTCATTGCCAGGGTGTTTTTTGTACTCACACCCAAGGAAACCTGCCCTCTCTCTTTCTGCAGGAACAGCTCTGGCAAGCCCAGCTCCCTGCCCTCCTCTCCAAGCAGGCTAAGGCAGAAGTGGGAGGGGCATGCTGGGAAGAGTATGTGCACCTAATACTCAAGTTACAACTGGTCTTCATGTGGCCTTGAATCCATCATCACATTGCTTAGTTCCTCAGTTTCCCTCAGTGGTGCATGGAAATGACCCTGGTCTCCTTTCAGAAGTATTTTGATGCCTCTAGCAAAACACAAGCTGAATAAGCCTCTGCAAATGAGTAAGAGGCAGCAGCTGTAGTGTCCCATAACAGGTAAGAGGGCACATCCTTGGAGCTTACCACCACCACAGCAGAAAGTAAAAATCTTTCTACAATTGCCTTGGAACAGAGCTTTGTCACCCAGCTCCTCTTAGGATAGCCCAAATCAGTAATGGAAAGTGTGACTTACCACCCTTCCAGGTTCACCCTGCTTTGCATCATCCAGACAGCTCCCAGCGGGGTCTTTGCTGCTTCTGACCCACAGCATGTTTATCTGACCTGGAGATTCACAAAACACAGCTGCAGGGAGACCTGTGTAAACTCCTGTCCAGCAGCCAGCAGGAGGGGAACCCCTCCCAGCACCTGGCACACACCACATGCCACCTAGACACTGAGTGTCACAGGTGTGTAGGAAGTCCCACATAAAACACAATCATGATAAATTGAAGTGTGTGTGACAGGGATGAAGCCATGACAGTTGTTTCTGAACTGGGATTTGCACAGGAAGCGATGCTGATAGACACACACTGAGATGGAGGGAGGCAATCCTGGTGGCAAAGAAAGTTCTTCCTATAAAACCATTTCAGAAGGACTGGAAGAGCTTATGTGCCTTTAATCACTTCTTCCAACTAAGTCAACCAAACATTCCTCCTTTGTCTCATCTCTTTTGTCACCAAAAGGTTCAGGGGTAAATTTCTGTGCTTCAGTGTTGCAGAGGCCCAAGTACTGCAGATCCCACCAGGGTGTTTGGTACAGATCACAGACTCCCAGATCACCACAACAGGCAGATGATCAGTTTCCTCACAACACTGACACACCTGACAGTAGTTCTCTCTTAGAGCTCCAGCAGTCTTTGGGTAGATATGAACAACTCAAGCACTCACATAATGACTCCACAGCCTTTACCCTGCCAACAGATATCCCACTTGTCCCAGGACCATTGCCACCTGTCAGGTCTCCAGTACATCTTCCCTACAGGAGCTACAGATGCTCCCTTTCGACGCAAGAGGGGCAGCCAAGAGGACACATCACCGGCAACAAGGCATGTGGAGAAGCTCCTCCAGATCTTTGGAGGAAACCCAACACAGTATCACAGTATCACAGTATCAGTAAGGTTGGAAGAGACCTCGAGGATCATCGAGTCCAACCTGTCTCCACAAACCCCACGACTAGACCATGGCACCAAGTGCCACATCCATTCCCTTCTTGAACAACTCCAGGGATGGTGACTCCACCACCTCCCTGGGCAGCACATTCCAATGACAAACGACTTGCTCACTGAAGAACTTTAGAATACATAGAATACATAGAATAAACCAGGTTGGAAGAGACCTTCAAGATCATCGCATCCAACCCATCAACCAATCCAACACCACCCAAACAACTAACCCATGGCACCAAGCACCCCATCAAGTCTTCTCCTGAACACCTCCAGTGACGGCGACTCCACCACCTCCCCAGGCAGCCCATTCCAATGTGCAATCACTCTTTCTGTATAGAACTTTTTCCTAACATCCAGCCTGAACCTCCAGCCTAAACCTCCCCTGGTGCAGCTTGAGACTGTGTCTTCTTGTTCTGGTGCTGGTTGCCTGGGAGAAGAGACCAACCCCCTCCTGGCTACAACCACCTTTCAGGTAGTTGTAGAGAGCAATGAGGTCTCCCCTGAGCCTCCTTTTCTCCAGGCTAAACAATCCCAGCTCCCTCAGCCTCTCCTCATAGGGCTGTGCTCGAGGCCTCTCACCAGCCTTGTTGCCCTTCTCTGGAAACACTGGAAACACTGCCTTTGGAAGAGTGGTATGCAGAGGTCTCTCTTCCATCCTCACATTTGTGCTCCTACAATGATCTCACCATAAAGGTAAGGAAGTATTTCCAGGGAGGAGGGGAAAAACTGAGATCTCTCAGATCTTTTCACTTCCAAGTAAAAAGTAATCTTCCCTGGTCTTACTGTTCCAGGCAGATTCTTTCTGGCCTTTCACCAATGCTTTTTGCCTGATCTGTGCTCAGATCTGTGACACACTCAACGTGTTCAGTGGAAGCTGTATTTTACTGTTATCCAAAGAATGCTTTTAAAGGAGGGTGTTTGGTGTCAATAGCAAAGGAAGCAAGACCTACAATTTAATAGTGTCAGAAACTGACCTTCCTTGGCATTAGCTGACCAAACTCATTTGTTGGTCTGGATCACTCCTTTTTTCTCCAGAATGATAGTGCTCCAGCTGCACTCCTAGGGCTCCTTGTACAGCATAAGCTTTGCCCATCAGACACTCATACAGGCCTCAGTGAGCCTGAACAATGCAATCCTCCAAGGTGTGTGTGATACTCAGGAGAGCCAGGAGCTTTTCTGCAGCAGTGCACTGAAGCTTTGACCATTTGAGTTGGTCTCTTCTCTCAAGCTACCAGCACCAGAACAAGAGGACACAGTCTCAAGCTGTGCCAGGGGAAGTTTAGGCTGGAGGTGAGGAGAAAGTTCTTCACTGAGAGAGTCGTTCACCATTGGAATCTGCTGCCCAGGGAGGTGGTGGAGTCACCATCCCCGGAGGTGTTCAAGAGGGGATTGGATGTGGCACTTGGTGCCATGGTTTAGTCATGGGGTCTGTGGTGACAGGTTGGACTTGATGATCTTTGAGGTCTCTTCCAACCTTTGTGATTCTGTGATAGCCTCCCTTCAGGAAAGCAGCACTCAATGGAAGTGGTAGGAAGCAGGAGAGATAGTGCTGACCAGTACAAGTCTTTGCACAAGCCATTAATGGCTGAGCAAGTCAAGTCCTTCATACACCTAAAGCAGGTCCATAGCCCAGTGGTGTCTCTCCTAGCCATTTTAATGGAGGGCAAGTCATTCTGCCTGATGCACTAGCCTGGTTGATCCAAACTGCACTGTTTCATGGAGTAATCCATGAATTTCATGGAGAATTATCCCCTTCAGGTATAGAAAAAAGTGAAGAGAATGGATGTAAAAATGAAGCACAGGTACCAAAAATGGTGAAAATTTCTGAGATCATCTTGGCCTTCCCCCACACTTAGTCAATATAGGATTGTTCCCTGCTGGACTCCAGAACAATGCTACTTAACCCAGATGCAATCATGCTGCAGGAACTGCCAAACACAATGCAATGAAGAGCAGAGAATGAGCTCATATGAGTTAATCCAATTCCTGCAACAAAACAACCCAGGGCTCTGGTCTCCATCTTGCAGCGTCCTCCTGAGCCAACCCTTCTGTACGTATGCACCACTCAAAAGTGGGAGCCACTGCTGGGCTGCTGCAATAACCTGGAGCTGGCACAATGCAGAGCAACAGCATCCACAAATGTTCTTGCTACGAAAGCCATTGCTTTGTTGAGGTGGAATCCACAAAACTTGTTATTCACAAGCATTCAGGGAGCAGAGCTTTACTTCCAAGAATGCTCATGGAACGGAAATCCATTGTGTAGGCCAACATGAATAGACCCAGCTTGTATGGGAAGCACCCAGGTGGCTAGTGAGAAAATAGCTTCTTAGCAAATACAGTTGCAAACAGCTACCAGTGATTCCCAAGCAGTTAGGAGGCATCCCCATCTGCGAGGCATACGTCACACAAGCAGAAGTCCAAAACAATGCCATATAGCAAGGGGGCCACAAGAGCAGACAGCCACAGCCCAGCAAGCACAATCACAGGATCACAATGAGAGGTTGGAAAGGACCTCCAGAGATCACTGAGTCCAACCCCCAACCAAAGCAGGACCACCTAGGGTAGTCCACACAGGAATGCACCCAGGTGGGTTTTGAAAGTCTCCAGAGGAGACTCCACAGCCTCTCTGGGCAGCCTGTTCCAGTGCTCCATCACCCTCACTGTGAAGAAGCTTCTCCTCATGTTGAGGTGAAACCTTCTATGTTCAAGCTTGCATCCATTGTTCCTTGTGTTATTACTGTGCACCACCAAAAAGAGATTGGCCCCATCTGCTTGACACCCACCCCTCAGATATTTATAGGCATTGATGAGACCCCCTCTCAGTCTTCTCAAGACTAAACAGCCCCAGGGCTCTCTGTCTGTCTTCATAAGATGGATGCTCAAGTCCCCTAATCATCCTCATGGCTCTCCACTGGACTCTCTCCAGCAGGTCCCTGTCTCTCTTGAACTGGGGAGCCCAAAACTGGACACGGTTAAGTACTTTCCATGGCCCACAGAATCCATCACCAGCCAAAGCACTCACACTCACCATTTGCAAGACATGTCCAGAGGAGCAAAATTACACTTAAAGGGTGAAGAAGAGCATCCCAAATATTCCTTGGACCAGTGTCCTCCAGTGACTTAAAACCAAAACACTTTCCTGGAACTGGCCTGGGTAGCAAATCCATCTCCTCCCCCTTCTTAAAATCATGTAGCTGATAAAAAGCAGAAAGACTTTCACCATTATTCTGTAGGTACAATTATGTTTAATTTGCAGAGCAATGAGCTCTTAGTCAAGAAGTCCACAAGCACAGCTTGCTCATTACATGACTGATACCTCACAATTCCTCAGCCAGAGCCTGGAGGGCAAATATGAAAATGCATTCTGATGATTTTGATACTGGGATGCAACAGCACACACAAAAACGTGGCCACCAAATGCAATGTACTGTAAACAGGAGCATAAGTAAACCAAACAAACAGATGTCAATTCATCTGGGTCAGAAGTTGACTCAACATGACATTTCCTTTTCTAGTGAGGAACACAGGAGCAAAAAGAGCCTATTTATACCTACTGCTATATATTTGGGGAAGTTTATTCCTAGCTCTCTTGGCTATTTTTGCAGTTAGGCAGTCCTAAGAGTTTGGAGGCTTTTCCCCCTTTCAAGGTCAGGATTTTAATAGAATAATAGAATAAACCAGGTTGGAAGAGACCTTCAAGATCATCGTGTCCAACCTATTATCCAACCCACCTAATCAACTAAACCATGGCACCAAGAGCCCTATCAAGTCTCCTCCTGAACACCTCCAATGATGGTGACTCCACCACCTCCCCAGGCAGCACATTCCAATGGGCAATCACTCTCTCTGTGTAGAATTTCTTCCTAACCTCCAGCCTAAACCTCCCCTGGTGCAGCTTGAGGCTGTGTCCTCTTGTTCTGGTGCTGGCTGCCTGGGAGAAGAGACCAACCTCCACCTGTCCACAACCTCCCTTCAGGTAGTTGAAGACAGCAAGAAGGTCTCCCCTGAGCCTCCTCTTCTCCAGGCTAATCAACCCCAGTCCCCTCAGCCTCTCCTCATAGGGCTTATGTTCCAAGCCCCTCACCAACTTTGTTGCCCTTCTCTGGACATATTTTCTTTCCATTTGACTTGCTGTATGGCTATGACCAGGGACCTCACCACTTAACTCTGTCCCAAAATCAAATATGAGATGGGGCTGGAAACAGCAGCTCTGAGTTCAATGCTACCAGCTTTTTAAAAGCATCTGGGATGACCTCCCTTTCTCCCATGTTTGCTTAATCCTCCTGAAGGATGCTTTGCAGCTGTGTCTCCTCCAGCAGCTCCCTGGGGAGCCCATTTACACTGTTGCTCTTGAATGGCTAAAGTGGGAACATGCATCCTGTGTCTCACATGCTCACACACACAGCTCTGCAAAGCCCAATTTTGGCTAAAGCTTCTCTTGCTCTGCTTGCCTCGTACAGAGTGAGTGCAGTGCTGATCTTGGGCACATCCTTCATGCTTCCTGAGATGGGCATGGTGCTGTGGTCAGGACTAAATATATACATGAGGATCGCTGTGCTGAAGGCTACCTACACCAGGGAAACAGGGGAACAATGAGAGATACTCAATTCCTTGGGCAGGTGTCCATCTGGAGCACTCAAAGCATTATGCACAGGGAATAAGAATCACAGAGAGGAATAAGGAGGAGAAGAGATTGACCTACTCATACTGCAAGCCGTCTGGCTGCAGGGTACCTGTTTCCAGCACCAGGTCAGACTAGAAGTGCCACAGAATCCTACACGAAGTCACTCCTCTACTACAAGCATCAGAGTGTGGCAAGCATGAGCAACATGTTGTGAAATCCTACTGAGACAGCCAAGGCTTGCCCTGGGCTAGGCACCCTGCCATGGTCCTTTGGGAAGGCAGCAATATGAAAGCCAAGGCTCATTGTGGGATGTTATGTCTGGCTGCATTAAGGGTGTTGGATAAATCAAGAAGCAGGCTTTTCTTATAACTAGGAGAAGAGGGAAGACTGGCCAAGGCTAGCAGCTCCCCAGAGCTCCCTGCCAGAGGGATGCTGAAGCACTGAGCAAATGAAATTATAGTCATCAACAGCTCATTGGCCCTGTGAGATGGGCAAGTGCAGCTAAGCCAGTGCTGAGAGCATAGCAAGGGTCTGTTGTAGGTCTCCAACAAAGTGGTCCTTCAACCTCATGCCTCTAGGTAAAGCCATCCTTCTGAGCCAGTCAGCTACAGACATCAAGTAGAAAAGGAACCAGAAAGAGGACCTGCACTGTACAATAGCAGCTCAGCTACACACAGCTCTCTGCATCACCCTGGTGCTTCCTCTTGTGCCCCTGGCAAAGGGCTCCTCAGACTCACAGCTCACTGTGGCTGCAAGGTTGGCAGGAAAGGCTGACCTAACCCTGCACCAAGCAGGCCCTCAGACCTATTGTCTCAAAATCAGGGTAATGATGGATGCCTAGGATGTTTCATCATTTCCCAGCACTGTTACGAGGCCCACATTTAAACCTCATCAAAAACTTTTTGGTTTCCTTTCTGATTTACATGTGCCTGGAGTGCTGGCCATATACCCTCCAACATTTGTTCTGCTGTTCTGAAACAAGTCATCCATTCTTTTGATGATGAGTGGTGGTGCTGTAGAACAAACCTGTTAATTAACTGTTTGCATTAGCAGCAAGACTCCAGTGAGGAGCCTGCCACATGGGACATGTCTTTCACCTCCTCCCCATCCCTCTCACCCATCTACCCAAGCTCCATTGCTCCCTTCTCAGCTTTTTCCCACACTTGCCACAGGGTCAAACAAAATGAAAAGCTGGGTGAATCAGCAGTAGAAATCAGGGCAATGAGCTTCCAAATGCATTTGACACAGAAGTTAAGAAGATTAAGAAGCTGAGGGACCCGGGCTGAGATTAGATTGAGCCCCTGGGTGTGGGGAAGCCCCGGGTGAGGCTGGTCAAGGCCATCACAGCCCTGCGGTGCCCTTGGGGTCTGGCATGGTCACCAGCCAGGTCCTCCTGTCAGCTTCTCTTCCCAGAATGGTGTCTACCTGGGACAGGACCATGGCATCTTCCTGTGCAAGGGCAGCACAGGTCTGCATACATTGACAGCCACGGTGTGATTGTGACATTTGGCCCTCTTCTCTATTTCCCTTCTGTTGAAGTTTTCTCACCACACTTGTGCAGAAATGATACTCAAGGTTTCCGCTCCTGACTGGAACTCTTCCATCATCGCCACAGCAAGAGCTTACAAGAATAGTGGGAGCCACAGCACCATCATTTGGGAAAGAGATTGTGCAGGACGACTTGCGTATTTCGGTGGCTAACGTAATCACGCAGCAATTACAGCTCCCTTTTTGGGCCTGGTCCAGCTGTTTGTCCAAGATGTCTCTAGGTGCAGCTGTTCTCACCACCAGATCGTTTTAGTTACTGCTGAAATTGTGCCATAATGCTGCTTGCAGACTTTGTTTTTCTTCCTTGAAAGCACCTGCTCAAGTTGCACGGCCGGTTTTGTTATTAGATAGCCAAGAAAGGCAAGAGCTCCACTCTTCTTTCAGGCATTTCACAGGATGAGGGCAAGCTCTCATTTTAGAGGCCACTCTCTTGTAGATTAATTTCTTAGTATAGCTGAGGTCTGCTCCCCAAACTTGCCTTCTACCTACAGGACATTTGCAATGGACAGTATGAGTTAACTTAGCCCATGCAGGCAGGCTGGCTTAAGACACTGTAGATCATTGCAGTGAGTACAGTGTAACTATCTGTAGGAGCTTTGGCAGATAATTCAGATAAACCAGAGAGGGAGAGGACGTTCCTCTCACCAGAGGATGAGATCTCTCATCTGATCTGTGCTTTTGATCCTTAAGTAGGGGTTTAAGCCATTCTTTGCACAGGTTAAAATTGCATGAAGGGGGTAAAAACTGGTGGCTCCAGCGGTGACCGGAGCAGGGCAGTTTGTGAAGAATAATTCTGCTGTTCAGCTGCAAACAAACAGAAGCACACGGTCCCAGCGCCATCAGTGGCAGGCAGGCCCAGCAGGGCCTCCCCTGCGGAACGGGAGGAAACGAGCCGCGGCTGCCGGAGGAGGCAGCTCGCTGGGGTCAGGCGGCACGTGCAAGCCTCTAACGCCGGAGGTCCCAGCGCCAAGAAAAATATCTTGGCTGCGCTTCCTCCGTGCTGGTGGTGGGCAGGACAGCCCCGGTGGTTTCCTCCAGACTGGTGGGCAAGCGGGCAAACAGGGACGTGTGCTGCGCTTGGAACCAGCCGCCTGCCCACCTACACTTTCCTGATGGCACAGAGCTCTGCAGCTGTATGCCAAGCAGTGGCTGTTGTGTTTTCTGTTGGCACTTGAGCTTACTCAGTGATGGTGGACCCCTGTGCAGCATCCAGGCTGCCCTCAGCCTTCATGGCCAGCCTGGCTGGTGTCCCAAAGGCTGGGAGAGGGTGTGAGAACATGTCTGGGAGGGACATTCCGATGGGTTTGCTCCATGGACTGGCAGACTCCTCTGGCACCCATTCATTGGTAGTGCACTGCACAGCTTCTGGGATTCATACCCAGAAATTACAATTACAACCATGGTACCAAGCACCCCATCAAGTCTCCTCCTGAACACCTCCAATGATGGTGACTCCACCACCTCCCCAGGCAGCCCATTCCAATGGGCAATCACTCTCTCTGTATAGAACTTCTTCCTAACATCCAGCCTAAACCTCCCATGGTGCAGCCTGAGACTGTATCCTCTTGTTCTGGTGCTGGCTGCCTGGGAGAAGAGACCAACATCCACCTGTCTACAACCTCCCTTCAGGTAGCTGTAGAGAGCACTAAGGTCACCCCTGAGCCTCCTCTTCTCCAGGCTAAGCAACCCCAGCTCCCTCAGCCTCTCCTCATAGGGCTGTGCTCCAGACCTCTCACCAACTTCGTTGCCCTTCTCTGGACTCGTTCCAGCAACGATAGGTATAGCAATGATGGGTTGGACACGATGATCTTGAAGGTCTCTTCCAACCTGGTCTGGTCTATTCTATTCTATTCTACTCTACTCTACTCTGCTCTATTCTATTCTATGAGAAAACACTCACAGCCTTCCCTTAGATAAGAAGCCACAAACAAATCCGAACCAACAAGTGAAAATTCAATTCAAGGTTTACTCCAGGATGGACGTCTTGCTCCGATAAATTAAGGTGTTTTTCATTATTCAAAATAAACACAGCAATGAAAGTGAACCATGTCACCATTCATGCACTCCAAAAACAGCTTTAATCTGCTTGGGAAAATCTCTTTTTTTTCCCCCCTAACAGGAAAAAATATTAGTTGTCCAGATAACAAACAAAACAAAAATCAACTGAAGGGCATCAAGAGACTTCCTGAAATTGAAAAAAACAAAACAAAACAAAACAAAACAATGTTTTGTGTAACAAGTTTAAAAACAAAAAAAAAAAGAAAGAAGAAAAGGAAAACACAACAAAACACACAGCAAGCAGAATGATTCCTCCAGCTTCTTCAGGTCGTCCGTGGTCTCAGGAACAAGAGGAAGAAATACATAAGCAGTTGAATGTTTTATTTAACCTTGCAGCGTTTTACAGCTGTCCTAAGCCTCTTCCCTTCTCCCTTCCCACCCCCCTCCCCACTCCCCCCCCCCCGGAAACCATTTGTCTTTCTAGTGCCTTATTTTTAACAGCTCAGCTCAGCCCCAAAGGGACAGGCGCAAAAACAACGAGAGAACCTCATCCAGCAACTTTGGGGTTCCCAGGACTGAAATAGCAAGTCAGATGCAAGTCAGGGTTGAGGCTGGTTTGCAAGAAGGAGTGATGCCTCCTGCTTTTTCAGAAGGGAGGGATGGAAGGAGGCAGAGCCATGATGATGGGCAGCCCAGTTCCGCACCAGCCCTGTGACTGGGAGATGTGGGCTGTGCGGGGCCATATTAGTGGGGAGGCTCAGGGACCCCATTCATCCCATGGTAAATCAGCCCCTGGAGATGCATAGGGAAGTTTGCACAATGTCTGCCCAAACTCTGCCTGGATCCTCGCCAGCACTGGGAAACTTTCATTCTCATGAGTTCACAAATTCCACCTACAAGAGCCTGATTGAAACAATACGGGAGGCGGCGCGGCGTCCCCCCCACGGCCCTCTCGCAGCCACCGCGCTGTGAAACCACAGGAAATCATTAGCTGTGCCGGCGAAGAACTACTGGATCCCAGCAAATTATTCACATTTGATGTATTTAGAGCTTTGTTGTTGTTGTTTAAAGTTATTTATGGTTTCCACAGGTTCATTTGTGATGTTGATTTATGCAGTCTCCAGTGTTCGGCTGGGTAGGCCAAGCGCAGCGACGTGGGGTTCGAAGGCCTCCAGTGTTACAGTTACCATGGTTTAAGTAACACAGTTGCTTGCAATAAGGCAATTAAGCCATGAAATTATATCTGCTCCCCAATAAAGACACATAGAGGCAGTTCCCACCCTCATGCATTTATAAGCTGGTTTTGAACATGGTGTCCAGGACGCTGAAAGGCACTTGCTGCGAGTATTTACGGCAGGAGAAGTCAGTCCATTGAATGTTTGCAAGAGCAATCCCTAGACAGGTGTAGTACTAGCCAAAGCAAATTGATTTAAAAATGTCAACATGCATTCACAGATTATTTGCCCAGCTCAAGCACTTATGGCAAATGTCAACAGATCTAGGAACAGGGTTCAACTTGCTGGTAAGGAAACCTCTAACCTTCAGCAAACGCCTGCATCACAACAGAAAAGAAATGACGACCTGCTGACGAAAGGAAACACTCCAAGGAGGGTGATTGGGAGAGAAAAAGCACTGTCAAATCCACATTTTCTGGAACCACTCCACCAAGGCAAGGTTGGCATTCTGTGATGCTTTCAGCGTATTTGATGTCCCTTGCCAGAACAAGGTCCCTTTGTTCAGCAGGGTGGTTCCCGGCAGCCCAGATCTGGCCTCCGAGGCAGCCACCGGGTGAAAGGGGCACATTTCCCATCTGGGCACTCAACACATGGGAGTCTGGGAACATTCCTAAAGCTCACCTGCACCCTTTGGCAAGGTGACACTCCCACATTTCTCCTCCACCAGACACAGCACTTGCCCGTGTTCCACCAATGGACTGATCCATCATGCCAGGCTGTTGGCCAGGAGTAAGAAACTCCTTAATGGATAAAGCAAGAAATATACAGCATGTCTGTGGGGCACACCGTGCTGATGCTGAGCTCCACAGATGCAAACCAGAGGACTTGCCCCTACCAAGGAAACTGTCTTCAGGACAAAAAGTAGCCCAGGGTTGGATTTCAAAAACTGCCCAGTACAGAGCTCCATCCTAAAGCAGGGCACCGGCAGCAACCAGCAGCCCAGGGGAGCTCAGGATTAGCTGCAAACCCCACCACCCACTAACCAATCTCTCTCTCCTTCTAAGCTGCCCATCCAGGGCAGGGAGCAGCCCAAAGCAGAAAATCTGTATGCAGGAAAGGGCCATTCACCCACTGCTGGCAGCCAAACAGCAAGCTACATGAAACTGCCTTCTTAACTGCAAAGGCTCAACCACATCCCCTCCTAGCTGATGGAAGCCTTTGCTTTGATGGCTTTTGTAGACCTGGTGCACATATCCTGCTCTCGGGCACTGTTCTGTGAGGACAAAGCTACCCTGAGCCCACCCACCCAAGGCACAGCCATACTCCTGCTGTCCCTGTGGGGAGTGAGCTGGCAGCTGCTCACATCAATACTGAACAGAGTCTTCCCTCTTTGTCCCCCTGAGTTTCGTTACAGCATAAGAAATATGCCCCCGTATCTGCCGCAGTCCCTCCTGTGGTGATCTTGGCACAAACCAGCCTTGTGCCGACTGCATCTTCCCTCAGCCCCATGGCTTTGCTTGGCTCAGCCACAGGAAGGCTGATTCTTAATCTTAGTGACACCCTGTTTACACCAGGGAACCTGCTTTGATTGCAGTTGGCTTTCAGCTTGCCTTCACCAGACCTGCCTTGCACCGTACCTAACCCTCGGCTGCAGGCACTGTGGGAAATGTTGCCCTCTGTCCTGGCTGCAGCCACCAGCTGCCCACAGGGGTGCACAGCCGCAGAGACAAGCAGTGCCCGGTTGGCAAGGAGAGAGATTGCCTGGCTCTGCTGCCTCTGTTTGCCTGGCTTTCCCAAACCAGGACTTCATCCTGCAAAGCCACCAGGCCCATCTTGGAATTGAAATGCACTCACTCAGCCACACCATATCCTGACAGGATGTCAGCAGTAAACAGTAGGTAAATACTCCTGCTTTATCATCAGTTAGTATTTGTTGTTTTTAGAGACCTGGGATAAAATTCCCACTGGAAAAAAGCAGTGCATATGACAAAAGTAACTTCTATTTTCTGCCTGTGCGAGAGCCATGCGACGAAAGCCATTTCCTTCAGTGTTATTTGCCCCACAAAAGAAGTTTTATTTGTGTCAGGGGTTTTTAGATCTTTTGTATTCATCTGCTTAATTCTTGGGAAAAGATTTAGTCAAGAAATTCATTTTATAGATCAATAGAGAGCTAGCCCTCTTCCCCACAAGCTTTTTGTCTGCCCTCCCCGAGGCAAAATGAGTCAGAAAGCCCCACAACCATCACCCAGGAGCAGAGCAGGCACCCACCCCCGGCTCACACTACTCAGATTTGGCTTTGGCAGATAACTGTGGGTGGTATTGGGAAGGCAGCTTTCTGCAAGAAGAGCATTCCTGCAAAACTGAAGGAGCAAGAACGTACAGCAGGCAGGCCCCTGCTCCAGCACGACTGAAACAAACAGATACTTGCTGGAAATCACTGGCAGCGTTTGTTCGGCAAAGGCTATTGTTAGAAAATAATTGATATTAATGTTTGGGGTTATCTCCTCTGATTGTATCAGCAAAATATGGTATCATTCAGTAATTACTTTTAACGTGATTTTCATGGGAGAGCAGTTGAAGCTGGAGAACAGAGTTGTCTTTTTCAACGCAGCAAAATACTGCCTAATTATGAATTAAACCCCAGGCTGAGGCAAGCTCACAGCCTCTGCGAGCAGCACTTTCCCATTACACTTTGGATAATTCTTGGTAATCTTTTCTCTGTGGAAGTTAACACTTTTCGGGGGGGGGGGGGTGGAAAAAAAAGATCAAATCAAAGAATATAAGGGCTGCTAGCCCACAGAACACTGCAATGATACAATAGCTGCTGCTCGGAGCTCTCTCGCCACCTGCTTTTCCTTGTTTTGTTTTCTAGCCTCTAATTACTGAGCAGAGTCAATTCCTAATGAGGCAGTTTGATTTCCTGTTTTTCATACTTCTTGAGCCACTTAAAGAGCCAGTCCAACATAAAAGGAACCCTTTTCTAAACAGATTTTAAATTCATTATAATAACCTTGGTGGTGGTGGTGGTTGTTGTTGCTCTGCTTGTGTGTGTGTGTGTGAGAGAGAGAGAGCTCATCTGAGCATTCCCCGGCTGCGTTTCTCATTTAATGTTGCCACACTAAACAACCCCTTTGTAATGTTGGGGTTTTTTTTTCTTTCAATCCCCCCTCCTGTCCCGTCCCACCCCCAACAATGCAAGCTGGAAACTCTTGTCCAGGAAATTGTAGCCACAGAAACACTGTGTCTGGGACTGAGGAGGAAAAGGCGGTGATGTCATGAATAATTGGGCTGTGAGAAAAGATGGAGCATGAATAAGGAGGGAAACATTCTGACGTCTGTCTTTAAAGATGGAAGATAAACACTTGTTGTGAATGGTACACACTGGCTTCTAAAGGGGCTGGTAGAAAGATGAACAGTATTAAATGACTGCTCAGAAATGTATGAATGATGCTAATGAGGTCTCTCAGCCCCCTCCTAGCCTCAAACACACATAACGCCTCTCACTTCACATCTCAACCCTTCTCCTGTCACTACTGCTGGCACTGGAGAGCTGCTGCCATTCCTGGGATTTACACAGATCTTAGCCCTCTCCTCGCTCTTCACTCTGTTCCTGCCTGCTCCTTGGGACTCTGCAGCCTGTACAGCCCCAGCCTGCAGTTCTGGGTTGTCCACACACTCTGACCTTGCCAGAAAGGTTCCATGGAACACTACTCTTCCGTAGCTGGCCACAGGGATCTCATGCACAAGGTGCCTCAGCGCAAGGACTGTAGGAAATGCTGCCAGGAGGAGCCTCCTGGCACAGCAATGGTCCCTGCCATCATCCACCTACATTTCTCCAGCTCCAGTCTCAGGATAGTGGTCACTGAGGCCACTCACCCAAAGCACCTAAAGATTCTACTACTGTGAGAGCTCCCCAGCAGCCTGCTCCTTCCATCCTCCAGCCTGGAGCCTTCCCAGAGGAATTACCTGTGGGATGCTTTATGCAGAGCAGTAACAGAAACCAGTGTTGAGAAGGTGGCCAACAACGTCTGTGTTTGCATGACAGCCACTCAGAGAGTGCCCAGTCCAGTTCAGCCCAGAGCCATTATGCTGGGCCACTTGACAAGCTCACAGAGTTCCTCTCTGGAGGAGAATGCAACAGGCTCGCTCCAGTCAGCCCTGGAACAGCTACATTCAGAAATGCTGAAGCTCCACTATGAAAACTATGTATAAAGCTCATTGAAAAAAAAATCCCAACCCATTGCCAGCAATGTAAAGAAGCCCAATCCATGCTATAACTCTCAAAATCCAAGTGAGCCTCAGCTGGGGAGGGCTGCATTCCAACCCCACCCAAATCATAAAGCTGAGAAAACTTCAATGGGCTCTAGCTTCTGGATTATTATTATTATTATGACAGGGTTTTCCTCTCAGGATTCAGACTCTCTCTAAATGGTGGGAAAAAGGGTTTTATACAACCTCCAGTCTCCACATGACAAAGTGACTGCCTATTCCTACAGTCATCTGAACAGAATAGACGGAATAAGCTATTGTCTGTGCTCAGAAGTCAGCGACTGCACCGGCACTTGATTGGTCCAGGATGTAGAGGAACAAAAAGGTCATTGAATAAAAGAAGAACAATACTTTTCATGAAACAAATGAGCTTTTGCTAATTTATAACATGTTTGGTTTGGGTATCATATACATCAAAATGATGTAATTAGTAAATGTCATTTTCTGGAGAGAGAGAGCTCAGCAAGCCCTTAATGATGGGAATTTCCTGCCCCAGACTGGAGTCTCTGGACTACCAGGGCATCATAAAGATGCTGTATTTCACTAATAATTAGAATAGGCATGAAGTGGGACCTAGATATGTGACAAGGGGAAAAGGAAAAAGTTCACCTACTGCAAAGGTTAGTTGCACTCGAGGATTAATGAGAGAAATACAATGGACTAAAGGCTGATTAAAAACTGTCTTGCATATTACACACCCAGTATTTGAAACCTGGAATCTGAATTGGTCCTACTTCCAAGTACCAACACTGCTCAAACCCATCGCCACATGGCTCCAGCCCAGAACACTTGGCTGATAATTTTTCTACAATGGGCACAAGCAGAAATTCAGCTCCTGAAGGAAAAGGCAGACCAGGAGAGAAGCTTTGCTGGTTGTACTGTGCTCAGCTGAACACACTAAATTGTGAGAGTGATTTTCAGCACAAGTACTCCACAGCCTCAATGCAAATACCAGCTTTGGAAATCTGAAGGTGTTGCTCTCCTGCACGCACACAGACACACACAATCACTCTCAACACGAGGCAGGTTCATACCAGAGGTCACCCTTTCCAGGTTTGAGGGCAAAACTGCTCTCTCAATGCTTTTTGCTTTCAAGGGAGTCAGAAGCACTGGAGACCTCATGCAGGAGCCATTTCTCAAGCAGTGTCATCCCAGGTCGCGCAAGGCCATCTCTCAAGACTCCTGATGCTAGCAAAGCCAGACTTGCCGCAAGATGTGAAGGACCTAGGAACATGGAGAGCCTTCTCATTAGGAAAAACAGTATTTTGACTTTTTTTGCAAATTAAGCTTGAAATGAAGGTGTGGTTGGACTTGTTCAAGCCCACAAGAAAGACCAGCTGGCTGAAGCATTGAAAGTCACAAGGTCTAAGTCCCTTCTTCAGATATGCATCTGCCCTCTTCAACTAAGTTCATCAGCTGCATCTGGAAGACACCCAAAAACCTCCTTGCATTTCTTCCTCCAGGTCCTGAAGCCACTTCTGAGATGAATGTTCTTATACAGACCAAGTTATTTCTGCTTGCATTGTAAAGGAATGAAGAGACATAGCAAATACCTAGGGGTCTACCAGATTCAGAGTCTGCCACGAGGGTTATGCCCTGACAGAGATCCACTGATCAGTTTTCTTTTCATAAGCTGTTGACCCTTTCGCTCCAGAAATTTTCCACTGACTCCTTCCTTTTGGAGGCAAAGCTCTTGCTGTAGCATGGAGATCCTCAGGATACCTCAAGAACACCGCAGCAGGCTCTGTTTCCCAGGGCTTGCCAGAGACCAGCTGCTCTCAAAGTGATGTCAGTGAGGTAGGGCGCCGGACTGAGGCGAAATTCTTTTCTCATGTGAAAAATCCAACGGGCAGGTTTATGAGCAGCAATCTCCTCTGGCAAGGGCCACGGCATTCTCTGAGCTGTGCGATAAATGTTGTATTAGTTCATGTTTCCTTCTTTGCAGGAATTACTCAGGCACATGCAAAACAATAACATAACTTGGGAAAAAAAAACCCTCCTTGATCATTTGTACCGCAACTATTTTCTTTTGCCGCACAGCAAACTGAATCAAAGGCCCAAAGGGCCAGCAAAGACTAATCAAAGCCTCCTCTGCCAGTAATGGGCATGTTTGAGCTGGAAGTGTTTAACTGCTAGGGATTTTTGCCTCTGTTAGCAAAGAAATGACACCTTTAAATGTGACATTCTTCTCCCCAGGAAATACCCTTACATTCTCTGCTAGCTCAGAAAGGAAAAGGCTTCAGTGTGAATAATTTACTTCACACCCGCTTCTTTCCTTTCATTTGCTTTTCCAAAAATTCCTCCTGCTGCCAATTTTGCTACCTTTTCTGAAGATTAACCCAGTAATTCCCACATTTGTGAGCAGCCCCAACGGAAACCTGCTAAATTAATAATCTTAAGTCAACAAAACCTTATTCTGACGGAGCCTGGCCGAGCCAGCTGCGTTCGTGTGACTGCAAAGAGAAAAGGCTGAAGTTCCCTGGAAGTAAAGTTAAAAACCATAAAAGGATCCCACACATTCACTGGCCCACTGTACACAGACAATCACAGAATTGCTTTGGTTGGAAGATAACCTCCAAGATCACCAAGTCCAAACTTCAAGCTAAGACCACTGTGGCCATTAGACTGTCCTGAAGTGCCATATCATCCCTCTGTGCTCCCAGCAAAACAGCATAATTGTCTTTGTAGGGCTGGCGTACAACAGCTCACAGTATCACAGAATCACCAAGGTTGGAAGACACCTCAAAGATCATCAAGTCCAACCTGTCACCACAGACCTCATGACTAGCCCATGGCACCAAGTGCCACGTCCAATCCAGCTCATCTCACTCAATCTCCACCATGGCTCTGGTCTGAGCATTCACTCCACCTTTCCATCTTGGGAGGATGTATCTGTTTCCAGAGACTGGAGAAAGCAGCATACTGTGGCATTGTCCAGCCATGGGAGCAAGTTCCAGGACACACATTGTGCACTGGTCTATTTCCCCAGGTTGTTTCCAGGAAAGTGGCTCAAGGTTAACACTCCTGATCTGAGGTGAAGCAGGGAAGCCAAATACACTGGAGCATCTGGACTCCAGCAGCCCCCAGGTAGAGCAGGACCATCAGCATGGCAGTGCTGCAAAAAGCAGAGAGCAGCGAGGCACTCGCCCAAATCCTGCAACCCCAGCCAAGTGAGATACTATTCCAGTACTACCTTTGCCTGCAGACATAAGGATAATCATAAGGATGCAGCCCTTCTTGCACAGCCAGGCAGACACCAGCATATGACACATCACAGCAGCAGGTAAAGGTGTCGGCTCACAGACAATCCACCTGTTTCCACTAAGCTTCTCATTTACCTTAAATGAGTGCACACCGCCCACTTTCAGTTCCTCTAAGGTACATTCAAGTTTAACTCTGCCTTGGGCTCACCAGAAGAACAGGTCTGTGATCTCAAAGTAGTATCACCTCTCTACAGCTCTAGCTGAATCATGCCACAAGCAGGCTTCAGAGAAATGAGATTAATGGTCTGAGTGGGTGTGGAATGAAAGGGAACTTGTTGTAAATATGAACAACCTACAGCTGCATGTAGGTGTAAAGCTGTGTGGGTGACAATGCACCAAGGAAATGAGTGGCTCTTGTTTATTCCAGTGGTTTCCTAAATTTTTGATGCCTGGGTGGACAGAAACAATAAAGATAATTCCAGTTAAACATTTGTTTGCTGTCTACCTAGAAACTATGTCCCTGAGCTAACCAAACAGCCTCTTCTCATCATGTCAGTCCAAGGTCATATATACTGCCAGTAACTGCATTACTCAAGTCTTGTGTTTGGATTTGGTAGATTGTGTGTCCTGACAGATTCCTCACCCAGCTGCTGGTAGATGAGGATGGAGCCACCACTCCATGTCCTCAAACATTTTGTGGCCCTTTCCTACAGATGGAGGGACCAGAGCCTTGTGCACAGCTTCAACAATGACAGTATTGCAGATCTGAATTGTGGACAGATGAGTTTCATCCCCAATTCTTGTGCTAAGAATATTCTGATATTCCACCTGCCCATTCACAAAGAGGCATGTGAAAATGACAGCAATCATCAAAAGGCTTGGCCTGTTAAGAGCTTCACAGATTCAGTGGGCAGAAGGGACCACCTTTAGCATAACACAGGGCCATCGAATGTCACCTGGGATTCAGGCTCCACCTGTGCACAGTGCAAGAGAAGGACTTAGATAACCATGCTGCTTCTCCAGGGCACTATTGGGTACTGCAAGTCTTCTGTGTGGATACATACATGGCATTGATGTGGTGAGGGTCTCTGCATGCATTTAGAGTGATGGAGCATCAAGGACAAGACACTCAGCATTAGATGTTACCAGTAAGCTCACAAGCAAACTCCACAGAATTCATCACATATCTACAAACCTCTGACAACCCTGGTTTGGAGAGAGAGGAAGCATACATTAACCATAGGTCTAATCAAGAAGTCTCATCTGAACACTAGCATGCACACTCCCACAGGTCCACACACCTGATTTCCAGGAAAATAGCCACAGCAAAACAATCATTGCTCCCAGAGTTTTCATACTTGGGTTTTCTGATTTGTGAGCTGCTTTCCTGATAAAGAGCTGGCCCAAATGGTCAGCCTTTATCTCACCTCCACAAAAATAGCTTCCTTTGTCAGACTAGCTTTCAGCACTTACAGCTACTGGAGAGCTAGATCTTCCAAACCTCAAAAAACCTGTCTCTGATCAATGCAAAACATAGATCTTGATTTGCATGTTTGAATTAGGCTTACACTGTGCTGGATGCTGCTCTGTTCCCTATTGTCCCAATACTCCACCTCTTCAGATGTCTCAGTAGCAGTCCAGTGCCCCAAATGCAGCAAGATCTCACCTAGATGGAGAAGAGGAAAGCAAAGAGATCTAACGGGACAAATCCTGATAGGGAACATTGCCCTGAATTCAACCAAGGGAAGTCTTCCCAGTGATGTGGCACTCCATTGGAACAGGATGGAGACAAGTCTGGAAAGGAAGAGAGTCAAGTACTTTCTGACCACCCCTGCATGACTTGACCAGGTATGAATATAAAATCTGCACTCCACATTTCAAGAACATCTAACACAGCAATGACTTCTGTAACTTACTAATCTTGAGGTCAAAGCAATGTAAATTCACCTTCTGTTAGCAGCTGAAAGCTCTAGTTCCCTCTGACTCTGAGGCTTTCTAGAGTACAACTCCCAAGCCTAACCACTGCTGGAAATCAGCAACTCAGCAGTCTGTGGCAAAAATCACCAGAAGGGCCTGCTGGCTCAGTGAACTGATTATGGCTTCTCTTCAGGTCACCACCCAACATGTTAGTGACCAAAAGTCACTGGCACCTACCTGTCTTGCATACAATGAATTGGATGGTTTCTACCTCCCTGCCAACAGATACTGATCCATACACAAAGCTTGCAAGCATCTTTCCTGATGGGTGCAGTACAAACTTCCTAATGCTACTGGCTACCTCTCTGTGGTCACATGAAGGAACATTAGATGAGCAGCACAGGATAGCTTGCATTGCAGCTGCTTGTGGTATAGAGGATCCATTCACATGATGAGAATTATTAACCTCTAAAGCTGCACATCCAAAGTCTCTTAGGACATTGAATTCAAGAAGAATGAGAGTGGAAAACCACAGGAGCCTGCTCTGAACCATGACACAGTGACACAGAATTTGGTGGCTGCTTTCATTGGTTTAACAGTATCTGAGAGGATTATGGGTGACACATTTCCAGGCCAGTTAAGCTCTATACAAATCACTATGAAAAAAAAAATGGCAGTACTGAGCTGTTGTTAGAGGTGCTTTGGAGTCCACAGCAATACTGCTTAGACTCTTCAACAGAATTCTAAGCAACAAAAACTTATCAATCTGTTATTTCAGGAGTGAAATGAAACAACTTTGGTGTTGATGCACCACAAACCTCAACCATGCTGTGACTGTTGCTGTGTTTCACTAAGAAAGGCTCTGTTCTTTAAGTATTGCACTTGTACAGAAGTTTTTGTTGGTATCTTCAAGTCCAACCACTACCTAATTCTACTAAGTCTGGTGTTAAATGATGTCCCTTAGTGGCACATCTCTTCATCTTTTAAAAACCTCCAGGGGTGGGGATTCAACCATCCCTCTGAGGAGCCTGCTCCAGTGCTTAAGAACCCTTTCAGTGAAGAATTTTCTTCTGTTTTCCAATCTAAACCTCCCCTGGTGCAACTTGGAGCCATTTCCCCTTGTTCTATCACTCCTTACCATGGAGAAGAGACAGGCCCTCACCTCATTACACACCCCTTTCAGGTAGCTATAGAGAGCAAGAGCCTCTTTTTTTTCCAGATTAAACAACACAGTTCCCTCAGCTGCTCTTCATATGACCTGCTTTTCTGCTCTCCCTTGCTGGTTGCCTCTCAATGATTGCACAATCAAAATAACATTAATAGCAACATTAAAGTCAGGCTTGATTTCCCTACTTTGTCTGCCCAGTAAATAACAGAAACAAGAGTCAGAGTGGAGAATCTGTTCAGAGAACTGATGCCAGCCAAGGCACAGCAAAAGCATGCAGTTGACTGGGTTTTTTTTTTCCCCAAAATGATTGCCTTCAGCAGAGCAGATACACCCCAGTCTGGGACATCAATCATAGGTCTCTGTGCCAAAGCAGCCTTCCTGGGTACCTCTTTAGACCCAGACCCCCACCCTCAGTCCCCCCTCCTTCTGCACACCATACAAAGAAAGTGCCTGTGTACTTTTTTTCCTCTATTCTTAAGCCATTTTTCAGCTTTCCTTCGTTCTTTACACTGAGGTCTTTACAGGCAATGTCACCTCACCTATGCAGTGCTTATTCTCTGCTCAAACATCCTGCAGCCTCTGACCTCAGCTGCAATCTCCAAGCAAAACCATACCATACTACAGACCAAGACTAAGCTTCTTTACAGTCACACAACCTGTCTTTCTCTGGCTCACTGCTTACCACTCTTATCCTGCTGAGGCAACAGAGCAGAATTTACACTAGCAGTTGTATCCCTGCCGGACTTCTAGCTCCAGAGTCTCCTGTCATTGCTTCCCTGCCAGAGCTCCACTGGTGACAGTCACTGCTGGAGAGCCAGCCCAGGGAAAGATGTCCCTGGCTATTTTCCTGCCCTGTTATCTACATTTGGTCTGAGAAAAAGTAGATATCATGGTGTTTAAAATTCAAAGCAACAGGACAGGGACTAGCCTCCTCTTCCAACTGCTACTAACACAGCTGATGGGAGAAGGAATGGGAAACAACCAAGAAAATTACTCATAAAAGTATTGCCAAAAATCCCAAATGAAGAAACTACATCTAGGAAAACTTTAAAGCTGGCTTTAGTCCTTGCAAATAAAGGCTCACTGTTTTCATCAGTTGGAAGAGATAGCAGAAGTTAATCAGCTGTGAGTTGTTTCTAAAATGAAGCAAGCAGCAGCACCCATCTGCAGAGGGGCTGCAGAAAGCACAGAATGAAACACAACAGGAATAAGAGGCCAAAACTCTTACATAAGAAAACAAGCAGGCACACCAAAGCAAGAAGCTGTACAATAGATTGTGTGAAGTGCCTTCACTGGACAATCCATCATGAACAGCAAAAAATGTTCCCCAACATGCAAGATAAAGCCTCCCAGTTCGGTGATAGTCTCCAGAGGCCTGAGCTGCCACCGTGTCCGTTTCAAGACAGAATGCTAAAGCCTCTACTGGAGAATAAAACACATTGGACATCTAAATTGTTATATATCTTGGCATCTGACCAGCAAAATGTCCATGTAAAACCGTATGCCAGTAAATCTGCCTTCTGCTTTTAAGCTGATTATTCAAGGGTTAACTGTGAGATCCCCTAATGAATTAATATAACCCAGACATATTTTAAAGCTGTTGATTCATCACGGTATCTATTTTGGAGCACTCAATGTATAAACAATAAGTGGAAATGCTTAGTTCATTCAGTTTGGTGCGTGCCATTTGAAACATTCTTTCCTCTACCTTTGCTGCTACACTCCAGACTTTGTGAGGAGCAGACCTAAACCAGAATCTTGCAGTCGACTCTCCTTCCTTCATAGTCGAAAGGATGCTCAAAATTCAGTCCCCAGAGCACAAACTGCTTTTACCAATTAACACATTCAGCATCATGATTGTGGTACAGATCCTAATCCAGATCACGTTCTGGGCTGTAGCCATGCCTTTTGCTCAGGTGTACTGCTGCAGCACAAGGAAGGCTTCAATGGGAAGAATGTCAACATGGAAACAATCTACAAGGTTGTATTTCTTTATACCTTGTAGCTAGCCCTGCAGCTTTGTCATAAAGATTGGGATCATGCCAGAACCAAGATACATCTAATCCTAATCTCAAACCAATGTCCCAAACACTGGCTAGAGGCTCATGCTCAGAGGCACACTCTGCTCCCAGCTCTGCCACAAACTTCTATGCATCAGGGCAACCCATATTTATCCCCTCTGTACTCAAGCACTGTAGAAAGGGACTAATTTCACCTTGCTTTAGTTTTCTAAAAATTAAGGGTCCCCTCTGACTTAGTGATGCAGGTTTCTCCAGAGTCACTGGAGAGAGAAGTGTTTCTGGGATGAGATGATTCATCCTGCCTACCACAGAGTCCCCTCCCAGGATAAGTGATATGATCCCAGTGTTGACTCAAGAGGAAGCAGAGATAATTGATATGGCCTATATACCTATTACAGAGTGTCTATGTTTAGCTAGTCTATGGGGCTAGACTACAGCAATTGCTCTATTACCTGATGACCCCTCCCCAACAGACAAGAGGAATCAAGAAAGAAGACCCACAGGCTGAAATAAAAATAGATTTAAAGAAGCAGCAAAACTGATACAAATCACAAAATAAAGTAGGTAAAGCTACACTCACCCCAGCAGAGGTGCAGCAGTCACGATATCCAGGAAGACAGACCTCTAGAGAAGGAAAAGGGTGAGGAAAAGGAGCCCAAGTAGGAGACTCTACCAGAAAACTCAACTCTCTCAAGCAAACTTCCTGCTTTATACTGAGTATGATGTTCATGGTCTGGGATATACCTGTAGCCAGCTCAAGTCAGATGTGCTGGCTGCCTCAGAACTGCTAACGGTCTGCAGCCCATGACTATCCCAGAAAACTCAAGACACACAGCTAAAATAAACTGAAGCAAATCTCATCCTAAGCTCTGAGAAGAAGGGTTTCCCATCCTGGGTTTGTGTATGTATGTACAGGAAGAACCACACAGAACGGTCCCACACCTCACCCCAGGCTTTTCAACAAAAGGGTATGTCAGCCTAACCCAACTATTTCATCACTCCATCATGGCAGTTATGTCTCCTCCAGGACGGGACCAAAGCTGCCATTTGCTCTTCCACAGGTGACCTGAGGAGGCATTAGTTGTTGTCTCCCTTAAGTAGCCTCTGAAAAAGGCACCCAGAGAGAGAAGACACCTTGATGCAGCAGCACAGCTCTGTATAAGAGCATTAGAGAGCTGGATGTGAAGTCCCCACAGTTGCTCAGCTCAAGAAAGGCTCCCTTGTAGGCTGTGAATGAGCAGCTCCATGACCTGCCATGAGCACTGGAAGGAAAGAAGTTGATACCTGTGCCTTTGCATACCATAGGTTTACATCAGGTAACATTCATAGGTGAAGTGTTTAGTGCTCATCCATTTGGGGCTTACCGTGTCTGTCAAGCACCAGATTTCTTCAGTCTGCTAAATCACCTGATGAAACTTTTGATTTAAAGGATATAGCTGGGAGCCTGGGCAAACAGAGCTCTTACCAGCCGACTAGATCTGCAGTCACCTATGACTGACAAGATATTTATGCTGATGGGTCAACAGACAGACAGACAGATTCATTGATTTTCTTCTCCCTTGTCCCATTATCTAAGCCCCTATGTCATCCACAGCCACTGGAGTGAATGTTCATTTCTATTCCATTGTCATACTAACTACTGCTCTAGTTTAAGTATTCTTTTGAACCCCAAGAACAATGTGAGCAAGGCGCAAATCCATCCCGCTCCTCCACGGCTAAGTAGGGCCATTAGACAGCAGAAACAATAGAAACACAGCGGGTGCTCTGTGTTTGCTCCCTGCATGGCCGCACACAAAGACAAAAAGCGAGGAGGGCTGGATGGGCCAGGGATGGGTATTGGATACCCTGATGCACTCATCTTCCCAGCATCCCCAGACCACAAAGGAAAAGGGGTTTTGCATGGGCCTGCAGAGGCTTCATCAGTCACCGGGCACAGGACCTCATTGTCTGGTTTGTTTTGTTTCTCTGAACAGTATGTCACATATTTACTTTCCTCTTGGAGGGCTGATGCTAGCATAAAATCATCACCACGTTATGTCAAAATGTCAGCGTGCCACATCGCCACATCTCCACATGAGGCTGCCTCATGGGCTCCCGCTAGGATCTCTGCATCCAATCATTTCCCATAAGCAGTGTTTGCAGGATGCAAGATCTTCTTAAAATAGGACAAACCCAGAAATCCTGGAGCCGGTGGCAGCCCTCGCTCATGTCTCTGTCTTGAGTGACTCCATCTGGACAATCTAGGATTGCTTTTGATGGGCTGTGGAAGCAGCTGGTCCTGGTTAACATCTATTTTACTAGAAGTAAATATAAATGCTAGGGATACAAATTCAGGATGGGCTTTCTCTCTTTTCAGTCATTAGCAAGTTTTACCTCCAGGGACAGGACTTCAAAATGGATTTTCTTTCTCAAGTGGCCAGCTGTATTTCCAACACCTTTCATTTTTACCAGTATGCAGCTCTGAGAAGTTAAAACTGGCTTACTGCAGCTTATCCTGGTGCACAAGCAGGTGCAACTTCACTGGTCCCCACAGACCTCCTCCTGCCACACTGTCCTCCACATCCCACCACAAAGGTCCTGGGCATTCCATGTTTTCTGCCCAATGCTGGGCTACCAGGAGCATAAGGGAAGCAGGAGAACCCAGTGTAACCACCATACTTGATGATAGCACACCCACTGCTATGAGGTACCAGCCCAGAGAAGGTAGGTACCTCCAGGCTGAGGCGACCTCCACCGGGTGCAGGGTTGTATGCACTTCCAAATGCCCCACCCTGCTCTTGTCTTGGTCCTGCTCTGCTGGGACAGCCTGCACGGTGGCTGCACTGGGGCCATAAGCATCTGATTCCAGGCTTTGCTCTGCCAAATCTCACATGCCAGAAGACTGAGGCTTCTTCCCCTGACTGTCTGAAGTGAGCACCACAATGCTGGGTCCCTACCAAACATCCCGTGGGCTCGGTGTGGGGGCCGGGAGAGGAGCGACTGGTCACACAGGCGGAGCATGGATCCACGCCGCTCCCCAGGGGAAGGGTTAAAACTGCCTTTTACTGTGTTTCTGTGACAGATCTCTTTACTCAGTGCTGTATAATATAGCCCCAAACATATTCTAAGTAGCCAAGGGCTGCCCTGCCATCTGTTTGAAGACACAGACCTTCTGATGCAGGAGTTCCCAAAGCCTGGCCCATGGGACATTCACTATGGAGCCTGCAAAGGACATTTTTCCCCTTTAAGAAGCCAGCCTGCCCCTGTTTTGTTATGCTGCTTCAGGCCAGTGTCCCATCCATGAACGCTGACCCACAGATGACTTGTGTATGAACAAAAATGTGGGAACCTCTGCTCCACGTGAGACATCTCCAGTCTCTCCCACTCTCCCCTGCCAATCTCACCCACAACTCTGAGGTTCAAAACAAGAGAGACATTTGCTCACCTCCTAGGTACTTACTCTCAGTTCCAGATATAGCTTCCAGAGGTGCTTTTTGTGAGAAATCCCCCTTTTCTCCACCTCTCTAAGGTACAAGTGCCAAAAACCTGCATGACTTTCTTCCTGACTTTCAAAGGAAATTAGGCTTTTAGGCTTTTACAGCCAGGTGCATTTGCAAAGGGTGTCCATAACCTGCACTTAATTAATTAATTAAGAAACAGACCCACAGAGCTGAGATAGGTACATACCTATAAGTACGTGTAAAGATTTTTACACGGTTCATTTTATGTACTTGTTCATATTTAAAGCAATAAAGGTGCTTGTCAGTGGCTCTAGGCACTCCCAGCACAATGAATCATGCAACAAACGCAGTCAAACAAAATGCTTGCAATACTGAACTTGGACAGCCCAGAGCTGCTCCCTTCCTCCACAAGGAAACTGCCCAGGAACTTCCCCGTGATGCATTACTCACTCTGCTTTCTCACATCCCCAGCGATGCTGTTTTCCCTTCCCTGAGAACTGCAGGGTGACAACCAGAGATCCACCTTTCTCCCTCAGAGTTCCATCTTTTCTCCATCACCAATCCACTTTCTCCATCCAGATCTACTTTTTCTCCATCAGTTACATTTTCTGCATCGGAGGGCCACCTGGCTACAGCCCAGCTTAGCCTGGACTGTGTCACGGGCCTGTCAAAGGGAAACCTGAGGAGTGCCCCAGTGCGGGGCAGAGAAGCACATGGGTGACTACCCACCTGTCTTTGCTCTTGCTGCTGGGGACCATAGCATTGCTGCAGCTCAGATGCCCAGGAGGGGAAAAGGGGGGCCGGGGGAGAGGGAGGTGGCAGCAATGTGGCCCCTCGAGAAGGGCTGCTCCTCCTCTAAAGCAAACAGAAGGATGGGGCTCCTCATTCTACAAGGTCCATGCAAGGGAGGCCCAAGGCAGCCTTACCCCATGCCATGGCATGACAAACCACGGCAGGGAGTTGTCTTTGTGTCCTTGAAATACAACATCCCATACAACATCCAAAGTATTTATTGGTGAGTAAACCAAAAAGGAACCAAAACTGTCACCAACTGACCCACAGGAATCCCTGTGCACCACTTGCACACCTGCCAGTGGGCTGTGGGTCTGCCGGGATGTTGCTCCCAAGGCATTCCAAAACTGCAGCATTAAAGAAGGTGGTGAGATTGGTGGGGCTAGTGTTAAAAATATTTGACCAACCACCACAAAAGCAGCACTTTTAAATATTTTCATTAACTTGCAGCTCTGCTCGCTGGGCTGGCACAGGGTTTCTGCCGAGGCAAAGCCTGGGGCTGAGTGGCTGCTCTGGTCGGGTGCTGGGCTGGGGTAGAGGTTTGGAGCTGCTGTGGCATCTGGCACGAAAAAATGTCCCGGGAAGCTGTTACATTAAATGGCCAAATCGATTTATTGAATGGCAGGTGTTAGCTACAAACAGATGGAGAACATAAAGGCGTAAGCAGGCATTTGTATGGAAAAGAAGCCATCGATTTGTAGCGGGGGGCTCAGCGCTGATCGTTACAGCCCCCCGCAGCCCCCGGGTTCCCGGTCCTGGCTGGACGGGACGGGCGCCGAGGCACAGCGGCTGAGCCGGCGGCTGGGGGAAGCAGCCCGGCCCGGGGCCGGTGCCGGTGCCGGTGCGGGGTGGGGGGGTGGGGGGGTGGGGAGGGAGCCGGTCCCCACCCCGGTGCCGGCGCGTGCCGGGGCCGGTGCGGGGCGGCAGATGAGGCACGCGCCGGGCTCATTACAATGAGAATGGGGCAGGCTGGAGGGGACATGTGGCAGCAACAGTTTGCAAATCCCCCCTCCTTCTGTGCCAATCGGGAAACATTTCCAAACATTTGTACCCCAAATCGACCACATTAACACCCCTCCGAGCGGCGCTCCCGGGAGGGATGCTCCGCGCCACGGACATTTAGGCAGAAACAAAAGAAGCAAGAAGGGGATTTTAATTTTTTTTCTGCTTTTTGCTTTTCTTTTTTTCTTTCTTCTTCTTATCTTTTTTTTTTCTTGGTTTTTTTTTCTTTTTTTTTTTTTCTTCAGTCTTTCTTTTCTTTTTACTTCCCCTCCCTTCTTAGAGTTTCCCGGTTTGTGTCAGCACTAAATCAATGCGCAACTTTCTAGCTGAGGGGTTTCAAAGCCATCGTGGAATCCGGCTTAGAGTGGGGCTGAGCACATTGAAAGGCTGGAAGGAGAATACTGAATGGAAGACGTGGAAGGAGAGGCCAACAGCACCCTGGCATGTGTCGGCAATAGTGTGGCCAGAAGGACTAGGACAGTGATTTTCCCCTGCACTTAGCATTAGTGAAATTTCATCATTAAGTACTGTGCTCAGTTTTGGGGCACTCACTCCAAGAAGAGCACTGAGGTGCTGGAGCATGCCCAGAGAAGGGCAAAGAAGCTGGTGAAGGGCCTGGAGAACAAGTCTTATGAGGAGTGGCTGAGGGAACTGGGGTTGTTCAGGCTGGAGAAAAAGAGACTGAGAAGAGACCTCACTCTCTACAACTCCCTGAAAGGAAATTGGAGCCAAGTTGGTATCTTGTCCCAAATAACAAGAGATAGGGCAAGAGGAAACGGCCCCGGGTTGTGCCAGAGGAGGTTTAGCTTGGACATTAACAAAAATTTCTTCCCCAAAAGAGTTGTCAAGCCCTGGAACAGGCTGTCCAGAGCAGTGGTGGAGTCATCATCTCTGGAGAGATTTAAAAGATTTGTAGATGTGGTGATGAGGGACGTGGCTAAGTGGTGGAGTTGGCAGTGGGGGGCACTGGCACCGCAGGCACAGGAAAAGGCTGGGGCCAGATGTTCCCCCCAGGTTAGAGGGGCTGGAAAACCACAGAACTCCCCCAGACAAGCTTGACCCGGCCAAGCCGCCCTGATTGTGGCTTCTATTGCCTTGGGGACAGCCTGGGATACCAGGGAGACAGGGACAGCCTCTAGCTAGGGAGTGACCTTTCCCAAAAATCCCGGGTGGCACCACTGCAGGGCCAGAGCACTAGACAGGTCCTGCCCCACACACAGGTACGAATGCTCCGTATCTGCAGGACCTTGAGAGCAGCAACCATATAGAAAGCCCTCGGTGGTTGTGACATTACTGGGAGCCCCCTCACGCCACTCCCGTGGGAGTTTCCCCCATGAGTCGGGTGGGCACAGCCTAAAACGGTCACAGTAGGGAATATGGAACTAGCAGAAAGAGAGGAAAGATGGGTGATGGCAGGAGGCGCGGTGCAGGTGCTCCCGGATGAGTTTGTGCGAGGTTTCGGAGTCCTTTGCAGCCCCCCTGCCCCTTCCCAGCGTCTGCAGCCTTAGAGCAGCAGGGCATGGGTGACAGAAAGGAGCCGCGGGGAGGCTGGGTACACCCCGTGGGGAAGAGCTGGATGTGTCCCCAGGGAAACGTTGGACGTTCACCCCGAGAACAGGCAAAGGAAGGCAGCCTGGCACGGGGGCTCGGGGGGAAGGGAAGGCTTGGGCAGGCTGGCAACTTTCACCAGTCCGGAATTAATTAACGTTGTCTCGTTAGCGAGATGCGTTTGGCCTGGCCACGCTTATGCTGAGCCGGGCCAGGCTGGAGACAAACCGGTAGCAAATAAGGCGCGAAAGAGCTGGAGAAAGCGCCCTGACCTCGAGTGAAGGGAACGGGAGCGATGGGAAACGGTGGGGAGGCGGCGGCTAGCCCAGGATCCGGGCAACCCCTGCCGCCCCTCGGAAAAGCTGAGGGCTCGGCGGGCCCCGTTATCCCCCTGCCCCGATGACCTGTGCCCCTCGAAAGGAGCCGGGGCTCCGGAGGGGGGAGTCTCTGTGCTGTTGCTCTCCGGAGTGACCCGGGATAGCACCTTGGGCACAGGAAAGGGTTTGCAGGAGTTGCGCTTCTGGTCTGCTCTCGGTCGACTTTCAGACTCAGCTGTTTGATGCTATTAATGCAACTTTTTTTTTCCTTCTTCTTCTTCTTCTTTTTTTTAATCTGAACTCCTCGTGTGTGTGTCAACATGCAGCAGGTGGTTCATTATATTCCCCGGTTATTATTTTATTACAGGCTCTTTTTATGGCTGCAATCACAATAATGTCCTGGAGTTTCGAGAAGGGTTTTACGTCTGTTTCTGCACCACTCACTCGGGCTTCTGAAAATATTTGTTTTCTGCGGGGACGACACGTGAGGAGCTGGAGCGACTTCTGCTCCTCCTGGGAACGAGGGAAAGGGGGTGCGAAGTTTCGGCTCCAGAAAGGGCGACCACCCACCAGCAAGGTGGGTGCGGGGGGCGGGGGGGAAGGAAATGAGGAGAGCTTGTGGAGCTCGCACCCCTCTTAGCAGGTTTTGGGGAAGGCAGAAGCGGGAGCACTTCCCCAGCCGCCAAGGTGCACGCCGCCAGGATAGCAGAGAGGTTTGGCGGAGCTGTGAAAAGCAGAGATCAGCTTGTCTTGCCTTAACCTACATTAGCTCCGGGTCCATATGGTAGATGCTGCCTGTGGATCCTCAGCACCAAAGCGAGGCCCTATTCTTGCACGCCGCCCTGCTTGTGCCAGATGGTGCCTGGACCAAGTGGCCATGCGTGGGGTGGCTCTGGTTAGCCTAATAAACGTCCAATACAAGTCAAAAATCAAAACACACACATACTAACATCTGCTAGAGCCTGCAGTACCCAGCTAGCCTTTCAATACTGAATTAAAGAGCCCCACAGCCCTTCTGTTCCCCTAGGTTAGACACTCATTACCATTTATCAAGCACTGATGTTATCTGGCCTCTCATTTTATTTAGTACCGAAGCTATTAGCATCAGATTTGATTTTGACAGTTGACGCTGCTGCTGGTAAAGCCGGGATCTGGCCGGGCGGATCGCTGCAAAATTCCGAGTTCATCAGCAGCGACACATTCCTCCTTCCCACTTGTTTACGAGGCCGAGACAAAAGAGCTCCTCGCTTGTGCCTCTGCCTTGCGGTTTGTCTCCATCACGGCCACGACTCCAGCGCGTGCCCGCACACGAACACGCATCCTCGGGCCACCAGCTACAGCCCCCCCGACACTGCCCTCTCTTGTGCCCCCGGCTCCAGCTTTCTCCGGCGCAGAGGGAATCGGGAGAAGTTTTAATGCCCTTTTGGCGGAGACCCCGATTTCTGGCCCCACACCCGCCCACGCGTGTTGATGCGGTGGCACCGTTCAAGACGGCGACCGGTACGGCTTTTGCTTGAGGAGACATCAGCTCTTTTTCCGTAGCCCAGTAGTCGTGCCGTGCCCTCCTGGCCCTACCCCGGGCGCCTGCCCGCACACGGACTGTAACCGCATCCCGGAACAAAGCTGGTTTCCAGGAAAAGGGGCCGCTTTGCTGGATATGAACGGAGAAACGGGACGGCTAGGAAAGTTTAGCTGGGGTGCACCCTCCCCATAATGTCTCGCCTCCAAACAAGCCAGGTCCCTGGCTTTCCTTCTTTATTCATCACTCCCCACCTCCCTCCCCACCCCCCCCAAAAAAAAAAAAAAAAAAAAAAAGAGCCCAGCTTGGGGGATTAACGCTGCAAGAAAAGACCCTTGGGAGAGCACCGGGGCCGAAAGGGGACTTTCGGCGCGTTGCGTCTCCGCGCTGCTCCCCAGGTGATCCACGCCGGAAAGGTCCGCAGCCCTGCGAGCCGGGCACTGGCATAAAGGTGGCAAGACCTCATTATCATACAGCTGAGGGTTTATCTCTCCCTCCACCCCCCTCCGGCCTCCCATCCATTTAACAAGCTGAAATAAAAAGCCACATGAAAGGCCTTCTCTGTGCTTGGCTTTAATGAGGGACACGCGACCCAACAATAAGCGCACGCTGCAATCAGGCCAAGGGCTTTACTGGCACACGCCAGACCGCAGCCCGACACCGGCCACTGCCAAGCAGCTTGACACTGCCCCCGGCCCCCTCCTCCCTTGCCTGCAAGGGCCCGACTCTCCCCCTTGCCCGTGTTTTTGGGGGGCCGGGGCAGCAGCAGGAAAGGCGGACTCCATCCCCACCGGCATCGTGCAGCTCGCTCCGACTCTCTTTTGCCACCCATTTCGGCAGGGCGTCTGAGAGCCCGCAGATCCCTACTGTGCCTGTCTTCCTGCCATCACCCACTCGCCCCCTTCCCGCGTGGCATTCGGCACATCCTCGTTAGCTGGGCTCAGGGCTAGCGCCGGGCCGGCAGCAGCGCAAGCAGCTGCGCCCCAGCGACGGGGCCGTCCCAGGTGCCCGCCCGGCGGGCAAGCACCTCTTTACTTTTACTTTCCTTCTGGGGACAGCCCTTGCTGGGGCAGGGCAGCTCCTGCCTGACGGACCGGCCGCGGCAGCGGGGCTCCGCACTGCCCCGTTCACAGCCCCGGTAAGCGGCTGGCGTGATGGCCGGGGTACACACGGAGAGATGGGGTGGGGGTAAGAGAGAAGCAAGCAAGCAAACAAACTGACAAGCGTGTTTTAAAAACATTTCATCCGCTATTGTTCGTCCGCCGAGGAAAGCAGGTCTGTGGAGAGGCGTTTGATTTTCGAGGGAACTCTCGCAGGGTGAGCGCCGTAAATATCTCAACAGATGCTCGGCTTGTTCGTAATCAGCTCGGCTCCGCGGCAGGCAGCGCGGCCGCGGCGACGGCGGCAGCGGCAGCAGGGTATTAATTCTGGATATGAGGGCTCTCCGCAACATTTGGTTCTTTTTTTCCAGAAAGGAAAGATGGAAAAGGGGAGGGATCGCCCGTGAGTCTGACTGACAGTTTACATAATGAGCTTGTGAGGATGCGAGGCAACTATATAAACAGCTCGAAGGGAAGCAAGTTTTCCATTTACTGAGCTGCGAGCACCGGTGAAAGGAGGAGCGGTTCCACACCAAGCACTGCCCTCCGCCTCCCGCAGCAGAACCCACCCGGCTTTGGAGTTTATAAAGGCGACGGCAGCGATCAGAGGTCGGCGGTTGGCTGCAGGATTAATTCCCAGAAGGGGACGGGCGGATCGACACCTGGATTTTACCTTCGATTTCTGCTGGTGCTCGGGGAATATTTGGAAGAGCAGGTTGCTCCGGGAGAATCGCCGTGACGCCTCTTTTCTCCCTCAACCCAGAAGCGCTTGCTTGGACCATTTGAGGAATACAGGAGGAAAACTAAACCCACTTAAGAACTGGCAGCTTGAATTACACAGAATGACAGCCTTGCGCATCTTTGGCTTGACGTTTCTGTTAATGATTTTACAGCAGGTAATCGCACATCGCACAAAAAAAAAAAATAGGGTTCGCGAAATGTAAAGTGGGTGATGGAAGCAAGTTTGCATGGCAAAGCCGGGGTAAGGTCTGATTTGGCTATTTTGTGTGTCTCCCCTTTGTGCAGAGGGTGTCCGGCTCTGGCGTCTTTCAGCTAGAGCTGCACGAATTCGTGAACAGCCACGGGTACCTGGCCAGCGGGAAGCCCTGCTCCCCCCACTGCAGGACCTTCTTTCGAGTCTGTTTGAAGCATTTTCAGGCAGTGGTCTCCCCGGGAGCCTGCACTTTCGGCAGCATCATCACCCCGGTTCTGGGAATAAACTCCTTCAGCATCAAGGATACAGAGAGATTTGACAGCCCCATTAAGTTGCCCTTTAACTTCACGTGGCCGGTGAGATTCCACTTTAAACTCAACTGTGGTGGTGGGGCAAGAGGGCGGCAAGGGAAGGCTGTTTATCTGCAATGCAAACAGGCTGCTCTCTGCCTTTAGACTTAGTGCCAGAACTTCCTTTAAGGGGGGAGGCGGGAAAAATGGGGGGGGGAAAGGAAAAGAAAAAAAAAAAAGGTGTGTGTGGGGAAGTATGAAAACCCGCATCCAACCCAGAAGCACTTGGGATAATAAATGTAAAGGGAAACAGAAGCAAAGGGGGTTGTTGTTTGTGGGGAGGGATATGCTCCGCGGTCCGTAGGAGGGAGAGAGGGAAGGCGCGTAGCCGCGGGGCAGAGCGCCGGGTCGGCTCGGCGGGGCAGGGCAGGGGCGCGGCGGTGGAGAGCGGCGGTGGGTGGTGCGGTGGGTGCCGAGGTGGGTGTCCCGGTGGGTGCTGTGCTGACGCTGCTTTCTCTGCCCTGTCCCCCTCTCGCAGGGCACCTTCTCGCTGATCATCCAGGCCTGGCACGCGCCCGCCAACTACCTGCCGGAAGGTGACTACGGCCGCACGCCGACGGCAGGGGGCGCCCTGTCGGCGGTAGCATCCCCCCTACATCCCCCCCCCCCCTCCCCGCCCTGGCTCCCCTCTCTCCCCCATGGCCCAGCCCGCAGCAGGCTAAGGGCCGCCCCCCCGGCCCAGCTGTTTATGCCATAACTGCCGGGCCGGCCCTGGTCCCACCAGCGGCAGGAGCCGGTCCCGCAACGATATCCATCAGGGGCCGCTTTGATTCTGCCCCGGCCCTAATCTCCCAACACAATTGCGTTTCCTCCGGTTTATTTTTGGCGTGGGAAAGCGAGGCGGGCTGCGGTGAGAAAGCCGGGAGGCTGCCAGCGAGCCCCGGCCGCCTTTTCCTGTATTTTACACCTTGCTCGAATTCCGCCCTTTGGAAAGGAATAATAGCTTTGGGATGTTTTTCTGAGCGGAGAGGAAAAGGATATTTCACGGCAGCCCTCACTTTTCAAAGGCCCCTCTGCTGAACCCCCCTCGGCCGGGGTTAGCACTCCTGCCCTGCACACCCCGGCGGCCGCCTGCCTCCGGGGACAACCTCTACGTGCATACATACATACATACATGTATACACATAGGCCTGTGTATAGATATGCGAGCGGGAGGTCCTCACTCCACGCACACAATCCCCCCCGGAGGGATAAGGGTCGTCGTGGTGGGTGGGGGAACGGGACCCGTTGCTGCCAGTGTCTACCGGCGGCTAACGCAGGGTCTGCTGTCCCTGCAGGCTCCCGGCCGCCCTCTGAGGAGTGGCTCATCAGCCAGATGTCCATCCAGCGGTCGCTGTCGGTGGGCGAGGGCTGGTCGCAGGACGTGCAGAGCGGCCCGCAGACCCAGCTGCGTTACTCCTACCGGGTGGTCTGCAGCGAGAACTACTATGGCGAGAGCTGCTCCCGCCTCTGCAAGCGCCGCGACGACCGCTTTGGACACTACGTGTGTGAGGCGGACGGCAGCTTGGCCTGCCTGCCCGGCTGGACCGGCGAGTACTGCACCGAGCGTAAGTGTCCACCATGCTGCCATTGTCACCCTGTGGCCTTTAAGAACATCGTGTGGGCTTCCAAAACCTCCACACATGAAGGGGCATCACCCAGTTTGGCTTCCCCAGGTGTTAGTGTGGGGTAGAGATGAGACCCAAGAGGTCTTGGAGGAAGCACAACGCCCCCAAGGCATCAAAGAGCTAATTCAATGAACGGATCCAAAAACCTTTGTCTGGTTCTGCCAGCTGGCCTGACCCTGGTCATAGCTGTCTTTGCAGTCAGTCCTTAAAATACAATGCCTTTGACAGCCTCGTAACCATGCAGTGCGCACGGCTACCCAGTAGGTGCCCGGGGCCATGTTTTCATGCTGACCTTTCCACTCCCTGCTGGAGAGAGAAAGTTGCACACTGAGGACTTTGCCCGCTTTGGCTGCAACTCCCAGCACAGTGCTTCACCTCTGCAAGCATTAGCAACAATGAGCGAGGTAGCAGAGAAAGGATCTTGGCTGATATCCCTGAATCAGCGATATCTATTCCAAGTTACAATGCTAGCAGCTTGCCCACACAAATGCTTCCACCGTTCCGCTGCCAGAGGAGATGAGACAGGTGTTGCGGTATAGCAGTGGAAATCTTTACTGTGAGCTCAGGGCCCTGTTGGATTTTTCAGTCTTTTGTTAGCAGAAGCCAAAGCTGCCTCCTCTTGCTCCTTTTCTAGCAAGAGTTGCAAGAGTTCATGTTTGTTGTATAAACAGAAAAACTAAAGGAGAACTCATCAACTGTTGGCTCTCCTTGTTTGCTTCTCCTGCTTCAGAACTCCTTGTACCTTGAATTTTTAAAACAAAGCTCTGAAAGTGCAAAACTCATTTTCAACATAGTTTTGGAAGCTGGCATTTGCCCCTTTGAAAGGGTATTCTGTGGTGCCATGTGTATTTACCTAAACATTTCTGGGTTTTCATGTTCTCTTTACAGCCATCTGTCTGTCTGGGTGTACTGAACAGAACGGATATTGCAACAAGCCTGGAGAGTGCATGTGAGTAGATGGCAATTGCAATCCGAACTTCAGTTAAAATATCACCTTGTAATAGAAACTTAAACTCTTTTCCATGTCATTAATGTTTTAATCTGACTTTTCTTTTAGCTGCCGTCCTGGTTGGCAAGGCCGCTACTGTGATGAATGCATTCCCCATATAGGCTGCCGCCACGGGACTTGTAAAACACAATGGCAGTGCATATGTGATGAAGGATGGGGTGGCCTCTTCTGTGATCAAGGTTAGTTCTGAAGGTTGTGGCTATGGTGCTAGGCTGGGTACTCCTCAGCACCAGACTAAGGAATGTGACCCATTGGATCTGGAATTAAATTTCCACAAGGTCCATGTTCTTAGACATCAGTTTGTACCAGTTCTTAGATACCAGTTCTTGTAGTGATCTTGTTTGAAAACTACTGAACTGCTTTGGTAGCTGCAGTTTTTCTCTTGGAAAAAAACCCAGCAACCTGGATGAGTGTTGAACATGCAAGTTTTCTGCCTGCTCAAGCGAAGTTTAACTTATTCCCCGTACAGCTCTAACAATTTACTGAACGGTTACCAGCAGCAGTAAACAGCATCATTTGGGCCTTCCTTATTTTGCATACAAGGAAATTAACTCATGTGATAAGTCTGGAGCATGAGAGAAAAATCATGTAAGCAAGAATGAAAAGTACAGGTTCCATTTTAAGGTACACCAGACCACTTCCACCTATTCAACCCACTGAATCACTGAACCGTAGCCAGCTGAGCAGTCATGTCCTCAAGGCCATATATGCACTGCTGGCACTCAGATCATGAAGGGCTCAAGGCAAACCAAGTGTTCTCAAGACAGTTATAGGATTAAGATGGCGAAGTCTGAACTAAGCAGGTTTTTGTTCTGCTTGTAGTTATCTATTAACAAGTTGTATTCCAGTTACTCTGTGGTATTTATAGATACAATAAAGACTTTCTGTTTCTGTCCTATGAACTTGTGTGCTTAACCTCTGACTCAGATTTAAAGTGGGGGGGGGAAAGGACTATCAAGCTTGGCAGAACATGTGGATGGTTTAAACTACTAACATTCGTAACAAGAGAGCAATGTAAATAAACAATAAAAGATCTGTAGTGTTTGTTTAACTCTCCAAGCCAAAACATCTATATTTCCTCCCTGCCTCCCCAGAATGTGCCCTGGAGCACACCTTTCAAAGATGGGGCTCTCTCTCTTCCTGTGACACGTGCACGGTGTCCATAGTGCCACAGCGTGTCCTTTGGACAACACACACTTACGAACCCGACATTATGAAGTGCGTTTTCCAACCTGAGGTCTAAATTCATTGCAGCTAGTGGCTTTAAGCACACACAAAAAAGGGAGGGTATACCCAAGCACTAAGAAAGTGAAATTTTTGCCAGGTTTCTCAAAATTCAGAGCTTACATATTACAGTGATGGATGTGGAGGAATACCTACACTGATGATAACCTGGAACATCTCCTTATTGCTGATAATAACCTGGATAATCATCTCCAGTATCCCTAGTGACGGCAAAATGCCATACCTCACGGAAAATTCTCTGTTGCTGACCCACATGTTTCTGTATCAATGCCTTTTCCCAGCTGTCAAAAGGGTTTGCTCTTAATTCCTGCTTTCTTTGCAGATCTGAACTACTGCACTCACCACAGACCGTGCAAAAACGGAGCAACTTGCATGAACACTGGCCAGGGCAGCTACACCTGTTCCTGCAGACCGGGCTTCACTGGGGTTGACTGCGAGCACGAGATCAGCGAGTGTGACAGCAATCCCTGCAGGAATGGCGGCAGCTGCACGGTAAGGACACTTTAAATGTAAAGGCTTTGTGTGAAGCAAGCCCCAGTATAGCTTTTCAGAAATGGTTCTGTAACAACATAATGGGAATTCGATAGTACACAGGTTCATTACTGACGCTCACAACTAGCGTACTGAACCCTTCCCGAGAGGTGTCAGGGGAGGAAGTCTGTTACAGGAGGAGATGTATCATCTAGATTAGAATTAGTCAACTGATCCTTGGGTTTCTGTGGCAGCCATTATGAGAGCTTGGCAAGACCCAAGGTGGGTGAGGGAGCAGATCTGTAAAAAAGAATACGCCGCTCAAACCAAGGTTCATACAGCAATGCGCTGAGTCTGTGTTGTAACAGCAAGTAAAATAAAACTTCTGCTTTCTGCTGTGAAAGTGTAGTGTCAGACAATAGGGGGGCAATCAGCTGAAACACTGTCCCTGAGACAGGGTTCTGCATTCTTAGTTGCCTGCTGTCTAGTGTTTCGGTGTGGTTTCGGACCCAGTCAATGATTGATTCTACCTGTTGATAAAGACTGATTGATAATAGATATCAGATGTGATTGGATGAGTGTTTGGATTAAAGGTAATGGCACAAGACCCTAGCTCCCTTCTCCCATATACTGGACATACAGTACTTGAAAAGAAGAAACAGTTTGGTTGTTATCTAAGTGGTGGGACTTAACCCATAGCAAAGTAACGTAAGCCCTTGTCAAGCAATGAAGGGCTCTTGTGCTGAGGATAAATGGCCTGATCACAGCTGTAAAGGTCAACGCATGCCATTCTGCCCTGGGAGGACCTCAGGGATCCCATTAGAGTAGTCATGTTAGTGATGGCTTTGTCTAGATGCCTGTAGGCTCCCAACAATTGTGTCTGCTCTGCTTGTATAGCTGCATGATTACTCCTCCACACTGAGTATGACCAGTTCACAGCTCTGTCCCTCACAGTCCAGCCTGCAGTTATTTACTCTTGCTTTTGCCACATGGAAGTGTGGACGAGAAGGGACTGAACAGTGTTTACTGTGACCAAAGCATGCATGCAAGCAGCTCTCACTTGGTGTCATCAAGTAACAGTGGCTTAATGTGTTTTGTAGGACATGGAGAACGGTTACCACTGCCTGTGCCCCCCTGGCTACTACGGCACTCACTGCGAGCACAGCGCTCTGACCTGCATCGATTCTCCCTGCTTTAACGGCGGCACATGCCTGGAAAAAGAGCAAGGGGCCAGCTACACTTGTGTTTGCCCTTTTGGCTTCACAGGGTCAAACTGTGAGAAGAAAGTAGACAGGTGCACAAGCAACCCCTGTGCAAACGGTGAGTCTTTTCAGCAAAACCCCCTCACGCCTCTGCCTCGTTTGTGCTTTTCAGTGCAGAAGTGATAGAAATCCAATCTGACCTCTACTCTTCCTCTAACACATTAGTCCCTCTCCCCCGCTGTATTCCACATCTACCCTAATTTTAGTCTCGTGTGAGGCAGGGTGGGGGCTTTCACTGGCATTTTCTAGGCAACAAAACAAGGCACAGGGTTTTATTGTGTGATGGAGAAGAGGGCAGAATGAAGTAACTTAACTTTATTACCTATTTGCAAGGGCCATCTTTTTAAGGCATAGGGGTACAATTAAGTAAACTAGAAGGAACTTGCAGTTGCTTAGTAAACCAACCACCCTCTTCTGGAGAGAGTATAAAATGCTGCCTGGGGAGAGGTTTAGGATTCTGAACGAAGTGCATTGCAGACTAATTATTTTTACTGTACTTTTTCTCTCCTCAGACGGTAACTGCTTTTACCTCGGTCAGATCCGTGTGTGTCGTTGTCGGGCTGGCTTCACTGGTCAGAAATGCGAGATAAACATCAATGATTGTGCCAGAAACCCATGTTCCAATGGGGGAACTTGTCATGACCTAATCAACGACTACACCTGCACCTGCTTGCCAGGCTACAGTGGCAGGAACTGTGACATCAAAACCAGAGATGAATGTGCTTCTGGGCCTTGTGAGAATGGAGGCACATGCTACAGTGGACTTTATAGTGCCAACTTTGTCTGCTATTGTCCTTCTGGCTTCATGGGCAACCGTTGTGAGTTGCCAGTTTATTCAGTGCCTGTTACACTTCCTCCTAAACCAGTCCCCTGGATTGCTATATCCATGGGGGTGGGGCTGGTGGCTTTGCTCATACTGTTCTGCATGATAGCGATGGTCATCAGGCAGATGAGGATGCAACCAGAGCAGGACTTGGAGACAATGAACAACCTGTCTGATTTCCAAAAGGACAATCTCATCCCAGCTTCCCAGCTCAAAAACACCAACAAAAATAAAGACCTTGAAGTGGACTGTGGGCTGGAGAAATCGAACTACAAACCCAAGAATCATAAACTGGACTACAATCTGGTAAAAGACCTGACAAGTAGAGGGACACAGGAAGATAAATATTACAAAAGTGAAAAGTGTTTAGGAGAAAAGTCTCCCCTCAGACTACACAGGTGAGAATGCAGTCTTCCTTCTGGTCTTTCTTGAGCTCCCTCATCTTCATACTGGTCCAGAAACAAATGAGAAAATACAGGGAAAAAGAAAGAGATAACATACAAAACAAACCAGAGCAAAGTCAGGAATCTTCATACCGGAGTATGTGTGTCATGGCCAAGAGATATTATGAACTAAATCAGATAAATTGTTTGTGCAGGGTGCTGCCACTATGGCTGTGACGAAGGGGGCATGGCTAAGTCAGTGGTGAATTTAAGAAGTGTCTCTCCTTCTTCAGTAGATCTTGAAGGAACAACAGTTAAGGCATACAGTGATTAAAAACGGGTATTCTGCTTATCAAGAAGGCAAAATCATCTGCTTACTGAAAAAAAAGAGTGAAAATAGCTGCTCTTTTTAGAGAAGGGCAGGGATTCACTGGCTCACCAGGCTTCTGATGCATGTATTGAAAGTGTTGTCTGGCATGTGCTTGTGGCTGTTACACTGAGGGATCTGAGCAGCACACTATTAGGTTGGACATGGCAGAAGCATAGGAAGACAGTAGCTATGTCTTACTTCCACTTTGCTAGTATAATGTCCTGTCATCATATAGAACATGTGAAACTCCATCCCCTGCCCTTCCCTGCCACACCTTCCTGGCTATCTCATTCCACCCCTCCATATTCATGGTAGATTTGGAGAGCCAGGCTCATTAGCAGCCCTCTAACGTTCTTTTCTGTCTGCTCTGCCTTAGTGAAAAGCCGGAGTGTAGGATATCAGCGATATGCTCTCCAAGGGATTCCATGTACCAGTCCGTCTTTGTGATAACAGAAGAAAGGAATGAGTGCATCATAGCTACAGAGGTAAGCACGTACCAGGTGGACTGGCACAAACTCACAAAGTAAAGGGATTGACTGCCCTTTAAAACTGCATCTGAGCCAGTTACTCTATTTCCAGGGATCCTAGTGCTTCCCAGCCTTCATCTTCTTTGCTGTGGCTCACACAGAACATACAATGGGGAAAATAAAGACAAGAGCAGCTCTGATGTTATGAAATCAGAGATTTTGAGCTTAGATACGTTCATTAGAGATGAAAGCACAGCACATCAGCCTATAACGATTCAGCACATTGTAGCATTATTTCGTCTTAAATAGGTAGTCAGTGAAAATGGAAATAATAATTGCTTGTAGGCCCATTGACATGAAGCCACCTTATCTCCCCAACTACAGTGGGTAATCTGTGTTGTGTGGAAACAGATAAATCTATACTCTTCCAGCAGGAGATGAAAGGTAGCTGAACGTGTTAGTGGGTAGGCCTAACAGCCACTGAGGAAGTCTGTAATAAGGTAATTCCAACCTGTTGGCAATTAAGCTCCAGCTAAATGTTGTCTAACAGAACTTAAGGCTGTTATTGATAAACAGATCTAGATTTTCATGTTATATTGAAAGGTCAGAGGGCAGGTCCATGAAAAGGGAAGGACCTAGCGTTGAACTTGTAAGACTTTAGGAAGCAATTATTGAGGAGCCAACCAGTTACTGAAGAATTGCTGACTCTGTGGAGAAAGGCTTAGTGCAAGTTAAAGGCAGTTTGACATGAACCGATACCTGCTGCCTTCAGTGGAGCCATTTTTAGGACTGGTTTCAGACTCCAGGAAAGAGAAGCTTGCTGTGTCATAGAGCAGTGATCTGTGAAGTCAGATCTGCAGGCTTCTGTCTCCCTTGCCAAAGCAGATATCAGTTTTCCTCTTAAAGCCTAGTTGGAACACAAGTCAACCAACTATATTAAAGGTTTAAGACTAAGTGGAAGGATTTTTAAAGACAGAAATGACAGCTAGAAGCTTCATTCCCATTAACTGACCTAAATACCGTATCTCCCTTGGAAGATCTTGCTAAGCAAAACTAGACTCCCAGATTTAGGTCAAGCACCTCTAGAAGTGTTTTTATGTTCAGAATGGCAACTCCTTAAACCTCTCTCTGCATCATTCAGGCTTCTGGACACAAGTTGCTTACTTATACCATATGCTTTTTAGAGAGACCTAATATTAAGCACTCAGGTTTGTAAGCCTTCCTCCCTTCAGTGCAGGTAGAGAGGCTACTCATCACACAGACAATTTATTTTGCCAGTGATTCTTTGTCTCTGGGCCCAGGCAGTAGTTAAGCTGCAGTGATGTCTGGCTTAAAAGGCTCTGGTGTGAATCTCACAGTTAGTGAGTTAAGCAGCGCTCTGTGCTGTGCCTCCTTCTCATTCCTGGTCTCATTTTATATCCTGACAGGTATAAGACTGAAGATCAGCCCATTTGCACCTCAGACTTGGTAATGCCAGTAGATGGACGTTCCTGCTGCATTGTTTACAATTCAGAACTGGATTGGACTGTTCTTAACTACATGCAACTTGCTGCTCTCAGGCGGAGGATGGAACTGGGTGAACTGGACAGACTGTGAATTTACTGAAAGATGCAATACACCTTTTTGTTCTTACTGCCCTTGTTTGAAGTTTGATACCAGACATTTCATTTGCTATAGAAGAGGGGAGGCAGAGGCAAGAGAGAGGGGTTTAAAATATCATTGGTTTAATTTGGTTTTAAAAGATACTGAGGCCAGTTCCTCATGGACAGACCCCTGGCTTTCCAGAACTCTGGCTTATGGGAGGTGCCAGTAGATATGGAGGCACTTAACTATCACAGATGTTGCCATGGAAGGTGTGAAGACAGACACATTGCTATGCAGATAATGGATACAGTATAAACCAGATCTCCATTTTCTTCTGGGTTTAAAAGTGCCTAAAATGTGTCAAGAGAATCTAACAAGCCCAAACAGAGACTTGACTGCTCTTCCTGCAGTTACCTGAACACTATTGGGCAGGGGCGGTTGATACTTTCTGCTACACGACTATCTGCATCTCCTCCCTCCTGCTGCATGTACTGGAGACTGTGTAAGGGGCCAGAGGAGGAAGGAAAGAGGAATGCCGAATGTATTTGTCATCTCATTCGGTGATGCTGTGGAGAACTGATTGACCCAAGCCACAATATGGGCCAGGATATTTGTGGATTTAAACACTGACGAAGGAAAAGTCGAGATGAGGAATGTGTACTGCCTCTTCCCCATTGATAAGGAGGAGGTTGTGATTGATCCCAAGTCTATCCTTACTCTATCTCTGCCTTACGAATGCGTTTAAAATCAATCAGCTCCTAGAACCTTTATGTGCTGAGTTGTCTCAGCTCTTTTCATGCCCTTTGCACTACCAGTGATTGTGAATAGATTTTTTTTTTTTTCCTTCTCCTTCCTCATTCTCTCTCCCCTTTTGCCTTATTTTGACACAAATTTGGGGGGTTCTGCTGTGTTTCTAAATTAGGTGCCACCTTCTACTGCAAATAGTCTCAAAATTGCAGCTGTTACTTTCTGAAGAAGAAGAAGAAGCGGTGTGATTCCCCTTCCCCATTTCTCCATCCGGTTGCAAAACTCCAACTATTGTCCTTCATCCTGGTTCCAAATGCCCAATAGCGAAGCATCCACCAAGACACCCTCTGCCAAGACAGGTGGGGATTAGAGTTAGAAGGTTCTAGGCCTGCCCTGTTTCTTTCCTACGCACCCACTGCTGCGTGGAGAAGGGGAAGCCTGCCCCTGGAAACCAGAGGCGGGCAGGAGCTCTTTTCTCATATACATATTTACAGCAATAGCACCAGACACCCCAGTGGAAAGTGCTGTGACGCTAATGAGACCGTGGGGTGGGGCAAAATGAGGAGGGAGGAAACAAGATCTCTTGGAAGAAACCTGGACCATGCTCTCCCTCGGACAGTGATATTCCTGCCTTTGTAAATCCTGTTGTTGGACTAGCTCATCTACTGCCTCGAACTGTGCAGACAAAGACCCCTTCCTCACGTCCACTACTGACCTTCTGCTCTGACCACGTAAGACCATGTCGAAGACGACCTTCAGAAATCAATAATATGGGTTTTAGTTTGTCTGTTTGTAGTTTATTTTGAAGACTAGTATTTCAGTAATTTAAAGAGAAAAAAAAAAACCACAAATCAGAAGCACTGAACTTTCTACGTTTTATAACATTATTTTGTATATAATGTATATTTATAATCAAAAACAGAAGTGTAAATATGTTTATTACTTCTCATGTAATGTTTTTAATGTGATGACAAAGTTTGAAGTTTATTTTTTTTTTCCAAGCAATGAAAATACTTTCCTGCTACAGGCAGTTTCTTGTGGTTTGTCCTTTTACACTTCAGGTCCCCTGATTCTGTGACAGCCAAGGCTACCTGGGGCCCCAGAAGTAAGCGTGCCTGCCCGCTCCCTACGGCTAGCCCTGCATTCACATTATGCACACCAACTGCTGTCATCAGCTGCTCTTTATAAAACAGCTATATACTGTTAGCTGATGTCAACAGAGTTGTTCAGCTGAGTGGCAATCATCTGACAGAGAAGTTATACATATTTATATTGTGATATATTACATAAGATTCAAATTCTATATCTTCATCTTCTCTTGCTAGGGAGTGGGACTGAACTGTCAGGAGAGTTATTTTTATCAACATTTCACTCTTCCTCAACAACTTGTGGCATGGAAGTTATAGATTTAATATCATTTCCAAGTGCCTTAATAACTGTGCTGGCTGGGAGTTTGCTTCCAAGCAAGATACAATCACTGTTTTTAAAAATCCTATTTCTTTAAATGCTTTCAGTAAGATCCAGATCTTGCCCTCAGGTTGCTCTTGCACAACATCTACATCTACGCTGGCATGACCGTGTCCTTGTTTGTTTGATTGTGGTGGGTAAGATCTGTCTTTCACTTCTGGGATTAGGGGGGGCAGTTCCAGGCTTTCTCCTCCCAAGTTCCCGGTGCTACACCAGCAGCTGTGTCCTCCCAGGACGGCACAAAGTCATTACCCTTTCACAGCCCTTTTGGAGGTTGTTTCTACAATAAAAAGTGTAAAAAGCACACTTGTATCAACCACTCCCAGCAGGTTTAGTCACCTTTGCAGCATGTACATTTACAGAGTATTACAGCTCTCACTGGATCAGCTAGGCACAGTACAGACAGCACCTGAATGCACACAAGCAGAAACTGTAAGAACAGGAAGCCACTGCTGCTCTATTTTAAAACAAGAGCCTTTCAAAAATTATTATTATTATTATTATTATTATTATTATTATTATTATTATTATCATTATTATCATTATTATCATTATTATCATTATTATCATTATTATTATTATTATTTTGTTATCATTGTTGACAAAATGCCAAGAAAGCCTCTTAGTGTTGGATGCTTTTCCTATCTTTCCCCAAAATGAAATCTAACCAAAATTTGCTAGCTTCAAAAAAAGTTACAAAGCAAAAAGCCCCAACTCTGGAATGAAAAATACATTAAAAGGGAAAAAAAAAAAAGAGAGCACCACAAGAAATTACTTTTGTTTTGTCATTAAAGCACTGCACATAATGGTTTCTGAGTGTACTATTAAGGGTGTGTAAATACTATTTACTTTGGGCGGTTTTGTTTCTCCCTCTTCGGCTCTTTGCTTAGCGAAATTAACTTTCAAATCCCAGCCAATTTCCTTGGCTACCATAAAAATAAATTTAAGATGAAACTCAGAAATAAAAAGCCACCTCCCCCCCCTCCCCAAACATTCACCCTGTAGAGCAAATTATGAAAAACAAGCCATTGACAAAAAGCCGAGCAGATGCTCCCTGCTTGCAGTCCTTCCTCGGCAATGTGAAATAAACCCAACAGATGCCTCTCTTAATTGAGCACATGGATTACATACACACATGCACTCTGTCCTGCTTAAAACAAAACACACACAAAAATCAAACAGGAAAATAGCCAGAGAACTCTTCCCAAAGCCTAGGCAAGCAGGAATGCTAAGACCAAAAAAGACTCAGCTCTTCCTGCGCAAAGTGAGACAGGAAACCGTATTCATAGACAGAAGGGAGCTGAAATCCATTAAAACCTGTGGACCTGATTATGTAGATCCCACAGGGTAAAGCAGGTACAACACATGCCTTTGTGTATCCACACAGGACAGAGGAAAGAAAAAAAAGCGTCAGCTTGCAAGGAAATCTGTGAATATTTACTGCAGGCACTACTGCACTGTGCAGCTACCAGAATAGATCACAGATCCTACACAGGAAAAACAGGAGAGGTGCCTGCTTCCACACAGGAGGAGATGGAAAGCATATGTGAATCTAGGCACGTGTGCACATCCCCAGATCCTTGCCAAGGAAACTACAAGCAAATTAGCTAAACACATAATATGGCCTGGGTTTAACCCACATCTTTGGACACAAATGTTCTTAACCAAGGGCTGCTGTGCTCTGACTGCTCACCAGCCCACCCATCCCCTCCCTGAGGTGAGTGCACCTCTGAGCTGTGGTGGATGAATTCACTAGGAGGAGCTCCGAGATCCTTCTGGGTTTATAAAGACTCAACTTGAATTTCAAAGATTGGCCTTAAGGACCACAGATGATGTCAGGACTGTAAATGTACTGAGACAAATAATGCCTTTGCTGGTGACAAGCTCACAGAGTTCCTAGACTAAACACTACCACTAAATTCTCTCAGCATAATTTGCACCAGCTATGGCAAGAATACAAATCTGTCTCTAGGACTGCACCTACATTTGGCTTTTTGTTTTAGGAAAGTGCATGAATTCCCTTAAAAGCATCATGACAAAACAAGAATTTTAAGAGTGGACTCCTGACTGAGAAATTCTCTGGTATTTCCCTGTGTCCACACCTGACAGAAACTATTCCACAGCCACACAGAGCCCTTCAGTCCAAACAATTTCAGAGCTGGATTCAGTGAGGTGGGGTTGTTGCTGCTCTGGTGCTGCACCTGACTTGAGTTGTTCCATGTTCAGCTCCAGCCCTTCATCATTAACCTATTTGAACAGTCTGATGATGAGGGGAAACAGATGCTGAGATATACCCGTAACGATAGCACCCACTGGTGCTGAGACAACACGCAGCAGGGCTGTGCTCGTGCAAACACAGCACAGGGCATAGAGTTCAGCTAGGTTAGTGTAGAGGTGGGATGCTTGGAGAAATTAGGCTGGAAACAGGACATCCCTCAAATGGGATAAAATGCAAAATGCATTTTACTGTGTACAAAACTTGTCCAGCAACAGCTCTCAGCTGTATAAAGAGCTGCTGAGAAAGCTCAAATTAGTTACTGTGTAATTGTATCCACCTAGTCCAGTGGATAAAACCACCTCTGCCAGAACACATTTCAGGTATTGCCATTGTTCCTCACTTTTTTATTAGTCTATGCTAGAAGCAGAAAGGCAGAGCAGGTCACTAAGAAACCTGTACTGTAGTGGCTTAAGTGACAGTTACGTGTTTGTGTTTGCTTGTCATCCCCTTATCTCACATACCATAAACACATACTGATTTTATGCAGCAGATAGGACACTCCTAGCACATGTAGCTCACAATCCAAACTCCAGTTGTGGAGAATTGACATAACTCAGTGGCCCTCTGCCACGCTTCATTATTTTCATCAATTTACTTTTACAGCCTCTCTGAAGAGTCAACATCAAGATTTCTACCCCTCCCTCCATACTCTTTAAGTTCTGCCAGCTCAGCTGCCAGAGTTTGCAGGCGGTGACCCTGCTGGCTGATGACGCCCACAGCAGGGAGACTTTGCCTTGGTCCCTCCTGCACCAGCTCTAACCCTGCCTGCTCTGCTCTCAGACCTCATCTCAGCACCATCAAAACTACCCTTATTGCCATCCTTGCTCCTCTTCCCCTCTGCAGCTTTGGGGCATATTTCTGCAGCAGAGTGGTCTGTCATGATGCAGGGTTAGGGCAGCACTGTGATTCACCAGGTAGATGATTGTGTACAGAACAATAATTTCAGGTGCTAAAGCAATCGTTCCACAAATAGCATTTGATTCTGGGGACCATACTTTTGTCTCTTCCCTTTTAAATCTTGACAGCAGACCATCACCTTCCCAGAGGTACTCTCCTCTTCACAGATCAGTCAGCTGTCCCCTCCAATGAGCTGCTCAACCCCTGGGAGATGCAAGGGGTAGGAGATACAGCAGTGACCTGTTTGCAAGGCTCACCGCACAGCCAGTGACACCCAGAGGTCTTCACTGCCTTCCAGCAAAACTCCCCACATTTCTCTGAGGGAGTCAGTGGTGACAGGCTCTGAGCAGGTAAAGTTTAAAAATGCAGAGCATGAAGTGGGATAGAAAATAACTCCTACTCCCCAAGTCTCCATCTCACTTTCCTCCCCTCTGACTGGGTTTCTGACTGACATGTGATGTGAGAGAAGAGACCTAACAGCTAAGGCAAACAGAGTGCCCACATCTGAGATGACATGTGCCCTGCACAGCACAAATGATCCCACGATTACTCAGCCCCTTCCATATACTGTAAATTAGCAAAGGACTTGCCTCTCACACGCCAGGGTAGTACATAACTACCACAAGCGGCCTTCAAACTTCTTCATCCTCTGCTAGCATTGTGTGCAACCACGATGGAGATGGTGCTCAGGCTCCAACTATCACTGAAGCCAAGCCACCATGAAAACCAGGTCATTCCCAGGAAGGGTTCCAAGGTACAAACCAGCACCTTGTTCATAGCCATGTTTTGCAAATACACAGATAAATGAGGAAAACACACAGTTCGAGGAGAGGCTGTTTGGTGACGACCTCTTTATCTCTGCTTTATGACTTCTTTGTTGAGCTGTGGCTAGCTTCACGGCGGTTTTGTTGACTACACTGCCTAGAGAAGGTCACACAGGCACCATGTTTGTTTTTGTAAATTTTAATTAAACCAGATCATATTTAACATCTAAACAGATCTGCTGAGAGAGTTAAGCTGGAGAGGCTGTCACCAGTCAGAACAGGATCCAACCACTTCTGGCACCGTGCAAGAGCTCTCACTCCCTGTGCTTGGGCACACAGCTCACAATGGTTTGTGAGCAGGGTCAAAACTCCTGGTGCAGATATCAGTCACTCTGCAATGGAAATCCCTTTTCTGTTAACACTGTTTAATATTTGCCTTACATTTTCTGCTTTGGCAGATAATGCATTGCCAAAGCATTTTTGTTCCTGCCCATAAACTCCTTTGTTCTCTGGAAGATTGTCAGCAAAGAAACACAAGGCAATCTGAACAAAATGTTGGGGTTTTGGTTTGGTTGGGTGGGTGGGGTTTTGGGTGGGGGAAGGGGGTGGGGGGAAGAGACTCTCATGCAGGATGGAAGTGTGATAATTGCAAAAGAAATGGCCCTACTCTAATCCCTTCTTTCAATTCACCCCACCAGGTCTCAGCCTTAGCTTCTTCATCCATAGCTTTTCCTCCTCTCATGTCTCCTAATAGCACAAAGGCTCTTTCCTTCCCCCAAACACCCTCCCTTCATGAAGATGACACAGATTGTCACTCTATGAATGGTGTCACATTTGTTGTCAAGTTCTTTAGAAAGAGGTTTGTGAAGTTCTCCCAAAGAAGAGTTTTGGAGATGTAATGCACAGTGCACGGCTGGGCTTCCGGCGACAGAATTCACTTACATCCTAGGAGCAGATAGAAATGTCCCCATGCTTGCAATGGCAAAAAGCTCCTCTTTCATGGAGACAGCAGGGTTACCATACACGTTTTTCATACGTGGGGAGGAAGAACGTCCTCACTGTTCTGGCACTTGCTCCACAATCTGCTCTCAGTCATCTTCAGCAGATGCAAGTTCATCTCACCCCTCCACAGCCATCCAACTGTGAAGCGTCTAGTGTAAGCCAACCGTGTGGCTTTATCTAAGGTTCACCAGAGAAAGGCAGACTCTTACAGCATTATCCTTTGGAGAAAGAGCTGAAGTAACTGGGAGTGAAGGGCGACTCTTGGAAAGGGCAACACCATTAACTGAAACCTGACGACTACCTTTAAGATGGTTTGGGCTGTGCAAGCATCATCCCTAGGCATGAATTTGAGGAGCAGGCAAGCTTCTCCGAAGGGAGCAGGATGTGAACACTTAACCCCTGCCTATCCTTGAGGAAGCCTCCTTTTCAACAGCTGCCCGTTCCCCTCTCCTGACATGCAAGGTGGAATTGTTAGTGTTGATGTGACTCAGAAGGATGTTGTGAGGCTCATTCATATCCTTCAGACTGCTCGTGGCTGCGGAAGCGCAAATAAGCCTTTACCGGTCTCGTCTTATTGTTTAAGTAGCTGCTTGGTGTAAACAGCATCTGGGCAAGGCCTGCGGCGGTGTGCGGAGGTTGGCCTCGCTCCCCTCGCGCTGGAGGAGACTCTCCTTGAGCTAGAGCCCAAACCAGGCTGTGTCTGCTGCCATCATCACTTCCTGTTTGTTACCTCACGACTCCATTCCCTGTTTCCTGCCTGATTACAATCATGCCAACTGTTTTTCCCAAGCCTGAACCAGCTTCCCCACACCCCCTTTCTCGGCTCACACAAAAATGCCGCCATCAACACTGCCTGGTGGGGAAGGGTGCTACTGGCTGCCGTGTGAAGCACAGCCCTGTCCCCCAGCCAGTACATTCCCTCTCCTTGCCCGCTTGGGCATCCAGTCCCAGGCTCAAGAAGCAAGTCTCACACATCCCACGAAAGAAGGAGAGAGAAATGAGGTGCCCGTAACTCCCAGGGTTTTACTGCAAGCGAGTGCAAGGTAGCAAGGTGCCCCACAAGGCACCCAAATTAGCTGGACATGGAAGGTGGTGATATGAGGGACTCACAGGACTCATCTCTTCAGAGTCTCTCTCCGTCATTGCACTTTCTGTTTACTCAGCAGCCTGGTGAAGCAAGGAGATTGAACTGGCTAAAGCAAATGCTGCAGGAAAGCAAAGTAAGGCATCAGAGCATGGGGGATTAATGTGGTCCCCAGCAGCTAGCACCAGTGGCTCATAACCACCATGGTAGAAAACACTTCCACTTTCATAGCTGAATTGGCTTTTGGCATCCAGCCACTGCTGGTTATGCCTTTCTCTCCTGTGTTTAGGGCCTTTTAGCATGTGGCATTTTCTCTTTATCTGCAATCAAGTGTTGCCAGTCCTGCTTTGGTACCCGAGGCCCCTGACCCCTTTCAGTCTGTCCTTGAATGTCAGTCTCTAATGCTGAGGTGAGTTCTCAGGTGCAAAGACCATCTTCCTACTACTCTCTACACTCTTGCTTAAGCACCCAAAGATCCCAGGGATCCCAGAAGGGGGACATTTTCCCAAAGCTCTGGGTAATTGCTGTCTTGTCACAAACTGCCTGATGGTGTATCCAAAGTCCTAGCAGCATCCTGGAAATCTCTCAGAGATGGGGGGCAGCCTATGGGCTTGCAGAAAGCAAACATTCTGCAGCTCTGATTTTTAAGGGACTGGGGGGCAGGAGTATGACACACTAAAGCACACAGGAATCTCCTAGAAGCTGTTACATAGCTCTGGTCTGTGCTGTTACCTGCTCTCCTGCAGTCACAGCAGCAACAACCTGTCACAGCCAGATTAAGAGAATCCTCTTTAGTGTTCAGTATCCAGGGCCTGACCTACCTAATAGGTATTGCCAGTTATTTACTGTGCTGGTTCATCACCTTTCCAATATGAAGAAAAACAGTCTTTGCAGGCACACACCAGAGGCACGTGCCCATTTAAGTCTAGCAGAATGCCAGCAAAACCATGAGCTGGCACTTTTATTTCCTTGCATCTCACCTACAGTAGGCAAAAAAAAAGAGAAAAGCACCCCAGTTGCTTTGCCTTTTGCCTGCCCTGTCTATTTAAATCAAACTGCTTGAGGAAGGAACTATCCTTTGCTGCAGCTTTTGTAAGATTCAGGTGCTTCTGAAACACAGCACAGGAAAGACCTTGGACATCCTGGACTGCAGAATCAAGACATCAAAGTGGCAATAACTGATCTACAACAAAAACATGAAAGCTGATTTTAGTAGCTGACTCTAAATGAACATGACATATGCATGCTTTGATCTAGCTGTTTGCTTACTAAAACGGATGGAAGTAAGGCTGTACTCTCTGAATGGTCCCATTGCAGTGCAAAGCTTTATGGCTGTCGCATTTGAGTGCTGTCAGAAACGTGAGCAGGCAATGGTAGCAGGCCATTTTCTCTATGTTAACTTCACTAGGGACTGTCCCACCATGAGCTACTCCGAGGCACTCTACTGAGAACAGGCTGGAGAAGAACAGATCACAACACATAAATCTGAACTGGCAACGTGTGGGAGTGGTGAGAGCTCTGGTGCTGAAGTTCTTCACCACGTACCAGCTACTGCACTAACAAATTGTCTTTGGAAAGCCGGGTACGTTCATCTGTGCTGGAGGGCAGGGAGAGCAGCAGGAAAAGGAAGTATTTGCACCAGTTCCAAAAGCTTTACACGCACAGATGCACAGACTGTCCCTCAGGAGCCAGAAGTGCAGCCGCCCTGCCCAGCACTGTTTAGCCAGCAGAGGTCTGTAGAGTAGTCGCAGCCGGAGACTGCAGCTCTGGCGCTTAGGATAGGTGGCAGACTACGTCTGCCTGACCCAAGAGGCACCGCAACTGAGGAGAGCTGGAGGGTCTGTCCTAACTGAAGACACAGCAGTGCTCTGCCACTGTGCACTCTGGCTGATTGGGAACCAAGTAGTGGGGCTAACAGAGCAAATGCCCTGTGCTGCATGCATGGCCATGTGCTGCTAATGTGAGCAAAATGTGTGGCTGCAGGGACAGCTTAATAATATGGAGAGCACAGGTGCAGCATTGCACCTTCACAGACTGAAGACACCTACCCAGAGTGCTTTTTGTCACAGAATTAGAAGGTTTTGCACAGCTCCGGGCCCACAATGGCAAGGTGACAAGTGACCTTGTGAATAAGAGGTCTGTATCTCCATGGGACACACACTGAGGCATTGCAAAATGTGGTCTGCAAGGACAGGGGCCAGATTGGAGTCATGGGAAGCAGTGCTGAGGCTGTCCTGGTTTGAGCTAGAAAAGAACCAAGTTTTCCAGCCCACCAGTCTCTCTCCCTTATTCCCTTTCTCTTCCCCTTTGGGAAGGAAGAAGGGTTAACAGAGGGCACCTGTCACTCATTTAGCAGCTGGCCCGTCCCTAACCCCCCACAGAAATCGTTATTACAGTACAGACAAGATACCTGAATAGGCCTCTGCAGACAATGGGAGGCAATCTGGCCATTTTCAAATGCCCTAAATCTGCTCAGATCTGTAAAAGGACTGAGAATAGAATAGAATAGACCAGACCAGACCAGGTTGGAAGAGACCTTCAAGATCATTGTGTCCAACCTATTATCCAACACCACCTAATCAACTAACCCATGGCACCAAGCACCCTATCAAGTCTCCTCCTGAACACCCCCAGCGACGGCGACCCCACCACCTCCTCGGGCAGCCCATTCCAATGGGCAATCACTCTCTCTGTGTAAAACTTCCTCCTAACCTCCAGCCTAAACCTCCTCTGGCACGGCTTGAGACTCTGTCCTCTTGTTCTGGTACTGGTTGCCTGGGAGAAGAGACCAACCCCTGCCTGACTACACCCCCCCTTCAGGTCATTGTAGACAGCAAGAAGGTCTCCCCTGAGTCTCCTCCAGGCTAAGCAACCCCAGCTCCCTCAGTCTCTCCTCATAGGGTTTGAGGAATTTATACCCCAGACTTTTCTGACTTACTGCTGCATAGCACAGGATGCAGCACACCAAGTAACTCAGCATCAGCGTGCAGGGCTGGGAAGGGCACCTCTCTGTCACTGCTCATATTTCTGCTGCAGACTGCAGCCCCACACAAGGAGCACTACACTGCAGAGCAGCAGGCACTGGGAGAAAGCAAACAGCATCATTTGTCCTCGGTATCAGATTCCCAAGACTCTCCTCTGGTGTGCTCCCTCAGCCACCAGCAGGATGCCTGACCTGCAGCTGCAGCATCAGAAGGAGTTCTTTAGTGACAATAAACAAGCTAACAGAGAAAGAGGTTTTGGGGGCAGCAGGTGGAGAAAGTTTTGTCTCTCTCCAACCTGCCATCACCGAACTGACTGAAAATAGCAGAACTGGAAGGCTGCAGAGCAGCTACCCTCTGGTCTGCACCTTTTGGCTTTCTCAGTTGTGCTTTTGCTTCAGGGGACATCTGTACACATGGCTCAGTAGCAGCAGTGGGGTCCCTGGTACCAGTGGGAGCCCTCAGAGAGCCAAGGACCAATACCAGCCCCCTGAATGGTGGCTCACACTGCACAGCATTGGGTCTCTTGTCAGAAGCTCATTATCAAGATGTAGTCCCTGCCCCAGGGAGGGCAGGGAAGGGCTGAGTTGTGCAGGACTTCTGAAGGTTTGCAGGAGAGGTAGCACAGGTGTTGGTGGGCTGCAGGCTTGAAAGCCTGACCCCCAAGGCAGTCTGGAAGCAGGCAGGGAGAGCAGGCCAAGTGCTTCTCTAGGTTTGGTTAAAGATGTCACCATGGCCCCAACAGGGACCAGCACATTCAGTCTCTGCTGCAGCACTGGTGTTTTTGGGTATGGCTAGTTGCCTTTTGATTTCTCTCTCAGGCTCACACACACTGGAAATTATCCTAGCAGAGGGGTAGTTAGTGGAAGAGGTATTTGCAAGCCTCCAGCAAAAGGCATCAGCATGTCATGGCAAGCAGCTGCACTGTGCACACTTACTCTGAAAAAGATTTGTCACTGTCCACCTCTGGTTTTCCTCCACTCCAGTTCTTGTTTCATTTCACCATACCCTGCTTCCTCCTTCCTGAGTATAACCAGCTGCAGCTCTGGCTTTTCTGAGTCATTTTCCAAAGCGGCAGAGGCATTCAAGGCACAACCACACAGGATACAGAGGACCCCACCCTAGATCTGCAGAGATCAGCCATTCTCCAGGGTGGAAGCCATCCTTTATAGTTTTCTGCCCTAATTGTTCACATCCACAGACACCACCTGTATTTTAATGCTGTTAGTCCAGCCTCCCCGCTGCGTCCTGTGGCGCTTAGTGCCACAGGGTTGCAGTTGCTGGGTGAAAGGGAATGCCTCTTCGGGCAGGCACCTGGCTGCCTGGAGGGGGCTGAAGAGCCCTGGCTATCATTTTCTAGGGCTGGATGACGAGGTCCAAAATACCTGTGCATTACCCTGTAGACTCTTTGATGCACACACCTTGTGTCCTCCTCTTGTTCTCTGGGTTTGTTGTTTTCTTGTACATAAAAAGCATTGCTGAGCAAGCTGCAGCATGCAATTTCCTATAACCTGGATGGAGTGTCTTCTGGAGTGTGAAGAAGGCTTGTGTCAGGAGGACAAAGAACAGCTGATGAAGAGACATGGATGTCATTCTTTATTTCTCAGCCAGCTTTCCTACTAATTTAATTGGCACTGACTCCATCAGATTCACACGGGTGTCAATTCTATGATATTATAACAAACAAACTAATAAAATCAATATCAGGATCACAGGAATTCAGGGTGGGACATCTGCACCCTCCCCCCTCTCCCAGCTCCTAATGTTCAGGCTCTGCATAGAATAGAATAGAATAGAATAGAATAGAATAGAATAGAATAGAATAGAATAGAATAGAATAGAATAGACCAGACCAGATGAGGTTGGAAGAGACCTTCAAGATCATCGCGTCCAACTCATCAACCAATCCAAGACCACCTAATCAACTAAACCATGGCACCAAGCAACCCATCAAGTCTCCTCCTGAACACCTCCAGTGATGGTGACTCCACCACCTCCCCAGGCAGCCCATTCCAATGGGCAATCACTCTCTCTGTATAGGACTTCTTCCTAACATCCAGCCTAAACCTCTCCTGGTGCAGCTTGAGACTGTGTCCTCTTGTTCTGGTGTTGGCTGCCTGGGAGAAGAGACCAACCTCTGCCTGTCTACAACCTCCCTTCAGGTAGTTGTAGACAGCAAGAAGGTCTCCCCTGAGCCTTCTCTTCTCCAGGCTCAGCAACCCCAGCTCCCTCAGCCTCTCCTCATAGGGCTGTGCTCCAAACCCCTCCCCAGCTTTGTTGCCCTTCTCTGGACACCTTTCAGCAACTCAACCTCCTTCCTAAACTGAGGGGCCCAGAACTGGACACAGTACTAGAGGTGTTGCCTAACCAGTGCTGAGTACAGGGGCACAATGACCTCCCTGCTCCTGCTGGCCACACTGTTCCTGATGCAGGCCAGGATGCCATTGGCCCTCTTGGCTGCCTGGGCACACTGCAGGCTCATGTTCAGCCTACCATCGACCAGTATCCCCAGGTCCCTCTCTGCCTGGCCACTCTCCAGCCACTCTGACCCCAGCCTGTTCACCCTCTTTCTCTGTCCCTCACATCCACTGTGAGGTTAGAGCAGGGGTTTGTACAGTGCTATGAGACCCTCTGTCAGTGGAGGCTGTGTTCCCTCTCTTCAGTTCTGCCCTGCTGTCACTATCACCTTGTAGGATGTGCTCAAGTGAATGTCACAGCTCCTGTACCGACACAAGCTGAAGGCAATACTGCAGAGCTTCCTTCTGGCTGCAAAACCAGATTGCAAGGGCTGATTGCTTGTCCAAAAAAAGGTGTTACCACACTGGACCTACAACACTGTAGGTCCTGTGAGCACTCCTGTTCTTCTGCTCTGGACTGAGAAACATTTATACTGAGGAGACAGAAGCAGTAAGAGAAAATACGAGGTGTTGGTCTTTACCAGGTGCTCCACTGGCTTAAAAAAGTTTCCATGTGGGTTCAGTTTTTGCCCTCCCTTCCCTTGTTTCAACAAAAGGACTCAAGAATTGATCAGTGGGATACCCTCAGCAGGATTGAGTGCATCCTCATCGACCTGGACAATGATATCAGGCTGTGTGGTGCAGTGACATTGGAAGGAAGGGATCCCATCCAGAGGGACACTAACAGGCTTGAGAGGTGGGCCTGTGCAAAACTCATGAAGTTCACCAGGGCCAAGTGGAAGGTCCTGCACCTGGATGAGGACAATTCCAAGCACAAATAGTGGCTGGGCAATAAGTGGATCAAGAGCAGCCCTGCAGAGAAGGACTTGGGGGTGCAGGTCAGGGGACTTGATTTCCCCTCCCAACTCCACTCTTATGAGACCCCACCTGGAGTAATGTGTTCAGCTCTGGGGCCCACAATGTGAGAAGGACTTGAGTGGGTCTAGAGGGCCAAAAAAAGTGATCAGAGGGCTCTCCTATGAAGAAAGGCTGAGACAGTTGAGGTTGTTCAGCCTGGAGAAGAGAAGGCTCCAGGGAGACCTCACAGCAGCCTTTCAATACTTAAAGCAGGCCTACAGGAAAGATGAGGAGGGACTCTTTATAAGGGAGCAGAGGGATAGGATGAGGGGTAATGGTTTCAAACTGAAGGAGTGTGGATTTAGATTAGATACAAGGAAGAAATTCTTTACTGTGAGGGTGATAGAATAGAATAGAATAGAATAGAATAGAATAGAATAGAATAGAATAGAATAGACCAGGTTGGAAGAGACCTTCAAGATCATCGTGTCCAACCTATCATGAGACATGGACACAGGTTGCTCAGACAAGATTTGGATGCTCCCTCCCTGGAAGTGTTCAAAACCAGGTGGGATGGGGCTCTGAGCAACTTAATCCAGTGGAAGGCATCCTTGCCCATGGCAGAGGAGGTGAAAGATGATCTTTAAAGTCCCTTCCAATCCAAACCATTCTAAGATTCTATGACAAGACCCTCACAGAGATATTTTCACCTGTAACACAGACATCTGCCCAAAAAGAAGAGACACAAACTGTGCCATTTGGTGCATAGCCATTTGTGCTTGCCTGGTGACCTCCTTCAGGGAATGGTTAAGCAATGCTTTCACTGACATTTCCCTCTGGGGCCATGGGGCCAGCTCAAGGGATGAGAGAATGCACACCTTAGTGCTGCTAAACAATCACATGAGTCTTTTGAATGAGCCTGTAAGGAATTCATCCTTCAGCTCATAATTAAGTGTATTATATCTTTATTACCCATGTACCATGGGGTTTCCAGCAGACCATTGTCACAGGACTCACACTCTCCAAACCCTTATGAATGCCATATAGAGACAGCAAGGTCTCCTGCAAGGCTCCTACTGGAATTCTCCAAGCACAGGCCACTGCTTGGTACATAGTCAACTCCCTACTTCCAATCTTCACTTAAAAATCATCTGCCATAGAGGATGTTCAGAGTAAAGGGGAGCACCACCTTTCCCAGCTATGATTTACCATAGACACAGTGCCTACATCTTGGAGTGCACACCAAGGCTGAAGGAAAAAAAGTAGATGAGAGATGCAGCAGAATGGTTTGGGGGTTTTGTCTGGTTTTCTTTTTAAAGAAATTCTCTTTACTCCCATGGTTCCTCTTCATATTGTGTCAGCAGCTGATGGTGAAGTTTGAGAACAACCATGAAGGATGAACCTTTATGCTCTCTGGACCATGGAGGGGTTCACTCTGGATCTGTTCAAACCTTCCCACTCACACTCGTGCAGAGACATTCCTACCAGCTCAGGATGACATTCCTGCCAGACTCTGAATGTCATCATATGGAGATCTGCTCCCACACAGAAGGGAGCAGAAAAGATGATGTGCTAATGAGCTACCTTCTTAGCCCTGCTGTCAGTTCAGTGACTTGCCCTCCTCCTCTTCCCTTCCCCTGAACTGCAAATGTAATTGCTTTCCAGCAGCACTTCGAAGAGCCCAGTCCATCTGCAACCCTGGAATCCCTCCAGAGGGCAAAGTCTTGGCTTTGTGCTTCAAATTATCTTGTCTTTTCTCTAGGGAAGAAGGAAGGAAATACCAACCAATGCGCTGATGCAGCCAGATTGAGCAGCTGAAATGAGGCCAGCATCCCTTTTGCCACCCAGGCTGTCCTCCTGCCAGGGTTCAGCAGGCCAGAGCAAGCCTGTTGCCACCATGACACCAGTACTGTTATTCTGCTTGCCAGTGCAACCTGTGCCTCGGAGCCTTCTTCCCTCATGCCTTCCTTGGTATGTTACCTAGCACCCAGCAAGCAATAAAACAGAAGGGACAGCCCAATGCTTAACTCATCTCCCATGTTCCATAAGAAGCTTTACCATTTCTGCATGCACAGGGCTTGGGTGCAGGCAAACAGGGCACTCTGGCATCACTCATGCCATTTCCCACTTAAACTTGGGTAAGCCACTTTCCCCTCCCACTCTTCCTAGGTGTAAAGTGGGGCTAATACTTACTCATCTGCCTCTGAGAGGCACAGTGAGACTCAATTAATTAGAGCAAGAAGAGCTCTGCACGTTACTAGAGGATACTGATGCAACATCTGAGCCTGCTCAGGCAAGAAGTATGCTCAGGCTAGAGGCAATGAATACAGCAAGGTAAGGGCTACGGTTCCATGGCACCTGTGGTCTCCTGAAGGCATTAAAACCATTTCAAGTATCACAGTTATCACCATCTTCCTTTCACATAGTCTCTCCATATGCAGAGCAGAGCTTGCTGAGAAATTAACAAGAAGAATGAGAGATCAGCAGAAGGGAACAAAAATGGCATGTGAGAACCCTGCATGGGAAGAGGAGCAATTTGCCTGCTCAGTTTTCTTAGGGGACCCACAGGTACTACATTTGACCAACAACAGTATCTAAGCAGATGCTTTAGTTTCTCTCATACAAAGGCAACATGCCAGTAAGAATATTGAGTTTTGTCCATTTTTTTGTTGACAAATGATGCTTTCAAACTGTTGCTGCCCAGCTCCCTTGTTTATGAAGTCTGTGCCAGCCTTTTTTAGCTTTTGCAATTTAAAGGGTCATATTGAGAGCTCAGGGCTGCTTCCTGCCCTGCCATTGTTTCTCAGTTTCCCATTTGTAGCTGTTTTTTGACTAGCCTGCTCCCAGAGTACAAAATCATTTGTCTTCCAATCCAGTGCACAAGGTTCTCAGCAAACAGCATAGGAAAAACTGGGAGATTCAGTTTGTAACCATTCTGATCTGATGTCTTCTGGGAAAAGGCACATGTAGACACCAGCTGGCTTCCCCACATGGATTTCTCTACTTTAGGGCTCCTTAGATGCCCTTTACTGGTAATGCTCAGCCACCTGATGCAACCTTTGCTACATAGATCACCAATACTGTAACATGCTCACAATGATCCTTCCACTCAGGTGCTGAGTCCTCTCACCTCATGGTGCATTCCAGTATGAGCAATATGCAAAACATGAAACTATTGCACAATCCTACCATGACACCTTCCTTCCATCACCCACTGCACAGCACCTTGCAATTCCTTTTCAATTGCTCTCAAAGTCTTCCTGTACCACATATATACCTAAAGAACAGCCAAAAATAGCTCAAAACCAGGAGGCACATTCTGTTATGAGAAAGTGGCTGAAGCTGGACACAGGGGTTACATCTCGGGCTGAAGTTTTCACAGAGAATAGAATAGAAAAGAAAAGAATAGAATAGAATAGAATAGAATAGAATAGAATAGAATAGAATAGAATAGAATAGAATAGAATAGAATAGAATAGACCAGACCAGACCAGACCAGGTTGGAAGAGACCTTCAAGATCATCACGTCCAACCTATCAACCAATCCAACACCACCTAAACAACTAACCCATGGCACCAAGCACCCCATCAAGTCTCCTCCTGAACACCTCCAGTGATGGTGACTCCACCACCTCCCCAGGCAGCCCATTCCAATGGGCAATCACTCTCTCTGTGTAGAACTTCTTCCTAACATCCAGCCTAAACCTCCCCTGGTGCAGCCTGAGACTGTGTCCTCTTGTTCTGGTGCTGGTTGCCTGGGAGAAGAGACCAACCTCCACCTGTCTACAACCTCCCTTCAGGTAGTTGTAGAGAGCAAGAAGGTCACCCCTGAGTCTCCTCTTCTCCAGGCTAAGCAACCCCAGCTCCCTCAGCCTCTTCTCATAGGGCCTGTGCTCCAAACCCCTCCCCAGCTTTGTTGCCCTTCTCTGGACACCTTCCAGCAAGTCAACATCTTTCCTAAACTGAGGGGCCCAGAACTGGACACAGTACTTGAGGTGTGGCCTAACCAGTGCAGTGTACAGGGACAGAATGACCTCCCTGCTCCTGCTGGCCACACTGTTCCTGATGCAGGCCAGGATGCCATTGGCCCTCTTGGCTGCCTGGGCACACTGCAGGCTCATGTTCAGCCTACCATCAACCAGTACCCCCAGGTCCCTTTCTGCCTGGCTGCTCTCCAGCCACTCTGACCCCAGCCTGTAGCACTGCATGGGGTTGCTGTGGCCGATGTGCAGCACCTGGCACTTGGATGTGTTCAATCTCATGCCATTTAACAGGATGCTATGGAGTCTAGTTTTGGCTCTTCTGTGGTGCAGAACCCATTACTGTTACAGAACTAGACGACCTCACAGCTGCTAATGTGTGGAATTAGGCACATGGCAGAACTATATTTATGTTCAACACACACCAAGTCACCTTGGCCTGAAGGGAGGAAGAAGAGACTCAGTTCTTGGTTTAGATTTGCTCTCTCATATTTATACTCCTTGACTACAAGAAATTCAGTATGTAGGCTTTGCATTAGATGGATGGAACCCTCTTCAGCTGCATCCATCACTGCTTTGGGCCACTTTATCACCTCACAACAAAACTCAATCCTTGCTGTCGTTGCACTTAACCTCCCTGCCCATCCACAATTACCCAGTCATAGCCAAGCCCTGGACATACAACAGCTGTCTGCTCCCCACCCTGCTGTCTGCTCACCCATGGAAATCCAAAGGCTAAGAGATCCCAGGGCTCTATCATACTGCTTTGCACTACAACCAGTTTAATAAGGGAGCTAAGGGAAGGAGGAATGCTTGGAGGTGGGTGTGCACTCGAAACTACTGTGCCATCAGATGTTAGCTTAACCTCTTGAATAACACTTTGCTTACCCTGCTTATCTAGGATAAAATGTAAACACACAACCCTGCCAGCAGATCTGGAGGGGCAATGAGAAAAAGCTGGGACAAGCCAAATGCAGTGAACTTTCCCACCAGCTGGATCTCCAACAGCTGCCCATAGCCTTCACTCAAGGGGATTTCATGTTAGTGGTTTCCATATTAGAACAGAAGGGTGTGAAATAGGTGGCCAGTGTTTCAACTAGAGATGCAGTGCTAAGCAATCCCTGCACAACGGTTTGATCATCTCAGCCACCTCCAGGACTGAAGAGAAAAAGCACTGGCAGGTTTGGAGGGATTCTTCATACCTCTAACTCTGAAGATATCTGTTGTGCATAGACTCAGGCTCACATTAAAGGAATTGCTAACTGCTCAGTCTTAAGCATGTGATTAAGTTCAGCATCAAGTGACTTAAACACATTATTAACAGTCTTCACTCAGAAACCTTGGATATTTTTTATTGAGTCTTGCTTTGGCAAGATCCTTACTTTCTGGTGTAAGCTTTAACACATAACAGGGCCTGACCATAACGTTGTACACACAGAGGGTCAGCCCATCAGTGGGCATCACTGTGGCTGTTTGAAGCAGTGGAATTTGGAGTAAAGCTAAAGATTTCTGCATTAGCCTGCAGTGACTGACTTCAAGAACAAGCCTCCACTAATCAAGATCCTAGAGAGCAGAACACCACTGTCCTCTCACCCTCCATCTGCCTCTGCATCAAGCCTCTCTTCCCCAGACAATGCCCAGGTGCTCCAGCTGATGCAAGCTAGAGATTGGTGTCTCAGCAGCGAAGTGCTGTGGGGCTGGAGGTTGTGAGATTAGAGGGTGATTTCAAAAAGAGAAAACAATTATCCTAAGGAATCACTAGTGTCTTAAAGGGTTATAAGACAGCAACCTTCTTATCTTGGCCAGCACAGATTTGCTGAAACACAACTTTAAGATTCAGCTGGACGTGGTGCTGCGCTATCTTGTCTAGGTCATGCTTTTGACAAGAAAGTTTGGACCAGATGGTCCTTGAGGCCTCTTTCAACCTGATAGAATAGAACCATAGAATACAACTTCTGCTAGAGAAGACTACAATATATTGGAATGCCCCCACTGTACTGCAACAGGACATGTATGTGCACCTCACAACATTCAGAGTGGGTTGTGTGTGTCACAGTACCACTGAAGGGAATTTCATGTTCATCAGAAGCTGGAACTCAGGCAGCTGTAGGACTGCTTTGGTACAGTTGTCTGAAGGCTCTGGGATACAAGTTTATTTATTGCAGGAAAGATGGACTCGAGGAACTGGTTTCTATCCAATGCACAGAGGTAACAGGACAGGGAGTCTTTCCTCAACAGCGCAGTCTGTACCCAGGTGAAGCTGCAGATCTCAGGGTTTCGAACATGTGTTAGCTCAGAGTCATGAAATCTCACGCCAAGGATACCACCAAGGGAACATTTCAAGGGTTTTCCTTGAAACAAGAGAAGGAGGAACATAACCTACCCCAAAAAAGCTGACGCTGTCAGCTGTTGTGCTGGCACCACTCTCGAGTTCCCACCTCACAACAATCTGGCTGTGCTGTCCTCGGCCTGCTGTGACCTGGGGCTACATGTAGCACCAGAGTTAGTAAGCAGGCGGTGGCAATGCCTCTGCCTGCGTACAGCATTCCAGCCCTGTCATTACATCACAGGCTAATCACTCAGGTTATGACTTTGATTTTCCACTGACACACTGGCCACCGGCCCTCAGCCTCTGTGCAATCGCAGCGCCCGCAGCTCCAGGCAGCCTCAGGAGAAGATTCCCCACAGTCAGCACTGTACAGCTCACCGCCAGATCTCACGTTGCATGTTCAACAAGGAGGGTGCCCTGGCAAAATCTGGATCCAGATTCATCCAAGCTACATCACACCTCACCCTGTGTTGTTATGACTGGCTGGGTGGCTCTAGGGGATGAGTGCTACCGATGAGGTGGAATTCAGATTGGATTAATTTGAGTAGATGACTTGTAAAACAAGCACACATATGTACAGCAGGAAAGTCTCCCTCTCTGGAGACTTTCAAGACCAGTCTGGATGTGTTCCTGTGTGACCTGCATTAGATTATATGGTCCTGCTCTGGATGATCTCCTGAAGTCCCTTCCAACCCCTAACATCCTGTGATCCTGCAATATTCCTATTGCAGCTTAGTTTGCATTGCAGAGGTCTATATTCAAGGGAGCTGATTTCTGTGTCTTGATACAGGAAATTTATGGCAGATATTATAATGAACTGTCAATTTACAGTTCTGAATACAAAGAATCAAAAGTAAAAGATGTGTAAGAGGCAACATTACAGTAATTTCAATGAGCAGAGGGATACCTTCTAAACTGCAGTTTTACCAGCTTCAGTTCTCCCTTTTCTCCACCTCCCCATGAAAACGTCCTGTTGCTTTTCAAGAGTCTGATCAGCCCAGGTGTCTGTGTCCCTGCACCCACACTACTCTTTTCTCCAGCCAAGGCAGGTAAATTGCACTCACATTCTGGTCTGGTGACATTGTCACAGACATAACTGGGCAGAGTAATTGGCACTGGGAAGATACCTCAGCACCTTGAACTACCAAAGAGCTGCTAAGAGTTGATGTCAGAGGGGGAAGAGCAGCAAGGAAAACTCTGGCTTTGGTATAAATAGATGAAGATGCTGAACTCAGTGTGTCTAAGGTTAGCTTCTGCTCTTAGGTCAGTTCCAAAAAGCTCATCATGTATCAGGATCTGACGTAAGACAAGGTTAGAAACATGAGAAGAATGAACATCTGCAATGGAGAGACATCATGGCAGAGCTGAAAAAGCTGAGTGCCAGGTCAGGATCAATAGCAGAACCAGGGCAGTGGAGGAAAACAAAGCTCGTAGAGAACACTGATAGGTCAGAGCAACATCAGGACACAGTCAGTCAGTGCAGGAAAAAGCTCACACTATGTCACTGAAGCTGTTTGCATGGATGAGTTACCCAAGCAGACATGAGAACAGACTAACAGTAAATATCTTGCTCTGTCAACACTGGATGCTAGTTTTGAACACAGGAATTAAAACACTGACAAAGTTCAACAGCCCTTGGTGGAGCTGAACTCTGTTTGCTGGTGCCCACAGGTCACTGGTAGCTGAGGAACTCCAAAGCAGAGCTCAAATGCCTTTACTAGTGGTGTTAACCAGCCAATAATCTGGTCACTGCCACCTTAGATAATTTTGCTGCCAATCTCACAGATACTGTGTGGCCCAGTGCCTGTCCCTTGAGTCACCCTGCTCCCTATGCAGAAGGGGATGCATTGTCATATTAGTCACTTTCCTGTTCCCTCCCATTTCAGAGCAGAGACTACAGAACTGCACTGTCAACACTTCCTACACACAGTTTACGTGGTGAGGAAGTACAGCAGGGACATCTTCCCTGCACTGAGAAAAGCTGTTGAGTTACCTTTCGCTACCATGCATTTGACCAAAAGGCTGACCGTGGCCTTCTCACCTTTGCACTGGGAGCAGGGAAGCTGCAACTGCTTAACACACAGGGCTGCAGCAGATCTGCTTGCTTAAGCATTCAGACACAGCATGGCAATGAGCTACCATTTCATACAACAGTTATGAACAGGGTTAGCCACTTAGTGGACGAGGAAAAGGCTTTGGATGTTTTCTACCTGGACTTCAGTAAAGCCTTGTGGGACACCATGTCCCACCGCCTCCTCCTGGAGAAACAGGCTACTCATGGCTTCAATGGGGGCACACTTTGCTGGGCTAAGAACTGGCTAGATGGCTGGGCCCAAGGAATGGCAGTGAATGGAGTTAAATCCAGCTGGTGGCCAGTCACAACTGGAGTTACCCAAGGCTCAGTGCTGGGGCCAGTTCTCTTTAATATCTTTATCAATGATCTGGATGAGGGGATCAACTGCACGCTCACTGAGTTTGTAGACAATACTAAGTTGGGTGGGATTGTTGATCTGTGTGAGGGTAGGAAGGCTCTACAGAGGGATCTGGACAGGCTGGATCAATTGCCCAAGGCCAATTGTATGTGGTTCAACAAGGCCAAGTGCCAGGTTCTGCACTTCAGTCATGACAACCCCACACAACCCTACAGGCTTGGGGGAGAGTGGCTGGAAAGCTACCTGGTGGAAAAGAACCTGGGGTTGCTGGTCGACAGCCAACAGAACATGAGCCAGCAGTGTGCCCAGGTGGCCAAGAGGGTCAATGGCATCCTGGCCCATATCAGAAATAGTGTGGCCAGCAGGACTACAGAGGTAATTGTGCCACTGTGCACTGGTAGGACTGCAGCTTAAGTACTGTGTTCAATCTTGGGGTTCTCGCTATAGGAAAGACATTGAGGTGTTGGAGTTGGTTCAGAGAAGGGCAACAAAGCAGGTGAGGGGTCCAGAGAGTAAGTCCCATGAGGAGTGGCTGAGGGAGCTGGGATTGTTTAGTCTGGAGGAGGCTGAGGGTTATCACTTTCTACAGCTACCTGAAAGGAGGCCGTGGTGAGGTGGGTGTTGGTTTGTTCTGCCAAGTAACAGGGTGAGAGGAAACAAGTCCAAGTTGTGCCAGGAGAGGTTTAGGAGCAACACTAATTAAAACTTATTCACTGAAAGGGTTATGAAGTAGTGGAACAGGCTGCCCAGGGAAGTGGTTGAATCATCATCCCTGGAGGTATTTAAAATACATATAGGTATGGTGCTTAGGGACATGGCTCAGCAGTGGACTTGGTGGTATCAGAGTAATGGTTGGACTCGGTGATCTTAAAGGTCTTTTCCAGCCTAAATGATTCTGTGATAGCACTCATACTCAAAAGCAAAGGACACTGCCTCTGGGTAGTGACTTCTTGGTTTTGCCTAGAGAAAGGAGTTGAAGCCAGCCTCTCCAGGTACCAGCTTGTGTACCTAGATGACACAAAGCTAGGGCAAAACCACTGGCAACCACAGTAAGCCCAGCTGGTACCTCCACACCATTCAAGGCTCTTTGCATTGACAGTGCCATGAATCACAAGTAGTAGAGGTCTTCATACGTGCCTGGAGTCAGCTTCCCTGAAACACACCCCCTTGCACAGTGCAGCCACAGGGAATTCACCCCAGTTTATGCTAATGCTCTGACTCACCTTGTTGATCAGCTTCTCTCTATGGAGCCACTACAACAGCAGTCTTGGCGGAGCAGTCAAGTGCCTGAAGCCTGGCCACTCATCTTCTTCCTACTTGCCTTCTGCTACCACCAGAGCCTGTGACTTGATGCAATATGCCCTCACCAGCCTTCTGTTTCCATCTTCGTGCAGGACAGCACAACCATTGCCAGGCAAGGCCCATGTTATTCCATATGGAGCACAAAGGAAACTTGCCCTCTCCAAACAGAGCACAGCAAGAAACACGTATGGCTGGTTTACTTTTTAAAGCCAAACCCAGGCTTCAAAGAGGAGGCAACCAGAGCCATCACCAGTCTGGTAACAGACCACAGAAATCATGACTTCTCTTAAAAAGAGAATCCATTCTATTGCATCAGAGAAATTCTGTTCCCATGTGGGCTACAGCTGCACTTTCTGACCTTTCATTCCAGAGAGGTTGGAAGCATCATATCTCCTAAACTGAACAGGATGAGGTTTAACATTCAAATAATTTTATCTTCATCATCTGTAACAGCTTTCAAGTATTGGAGAGTCATGATATTCCCCAAGATTGAAGTGATAATGCTGAGCTTTCAAAGATCATGTAGCACGGAATGCAACAGGACCACCCAGGATAGGTCACAGCCAACACACACAACAGCTCTGCCTAGGCAAATGCTTTGATCTTGCATTTGGTTAAGTGTGGGAGGACAATATCCATTACTGCCCATACAGAATGTCCAACAACTACTGATTACTTTTGAGTAGTCTCAGCTGTCTAGCCATGTGAGTTCCTGCTGTCCCCACATGCAAGAAGGTGGCAAGCACTTGACTTCCCAGGGCAGCACGACTGGCACCCAGGTTACATGCAGAAGCATATCCAACTTTGGATAGATGCTCAGGAACTGCCCACTGGACTACAGCATGGAAAGGATGGTCTGGACTTACTGCTGGGTAGCACAAGCTACTTAAGCACTCGTGCCCTAGGCTGAAAGAAAGTGTTTCTGTGGAACCCGTGTGTGTTCACACAAGTCCTCTGCCTGTTATCCTGGCATTCAGCTTTGTCTTCTGGGGCAGAGAGGGAGCCTGATCTGACACACAGATGCTCTCTGAATTAAAGAGCTGGCAGAATGTGCTTATCATATTTGCCAGGGCACCACAAGGAAGACAGGCAATGCTTAGCAGGTGTGTGAGTCATTTCTTGGCTTATTGGGTTTTCCCTAACATTTTGTTCTAAATAAATGGCTTTGTGCTTTAAGGAAGATGGTGATGGACAGATCTCCATATCTGTTGGGCTAACCATTAAAAGATTCAGCAAGGGAAACTGCAGACCAAACTGGAGGGAGAAGAAAGCAGGGTTTTATTCTGAGACAGCTGAGAACTAAGGGCCTAAAACCTAAGTGGACAGGATTTACTTAAATCACATCAGGAGCGGAGTTACTCTTGAGGCAGAATCTGTCCTATTAATGCCATAAACCCAAACACATCGGCTCATGCCATGAACCCAAACACTTTTACAGCTGTTTTTCAAACCTCAAAGAGTTCTCCAGTTAGGTGCCAGAAGTACTAAAATCTACAGACAAACATTTTCAGCTGTTTGTTATAGGAATTCCACATTCCCTTCAGACTGGGACATCAGAGCACAGAAGCCTGCCCAGTGTGGGCCTGTCTAAAGGAAAGCCTTTCAGTATGTGTCACTAACACCAATCTACTTGTCATAAACCACAGCTTCAAGACCATTTAAAGCTTTTTGTCACAGCAACCAGACATTGTAGTAATTCCAGAAACAGGCAAATTTCACTTGCTTATACAAGATACAAGACATTCTGTCTTCCTCTGCATTAAGCATCACCTTAGCTAGCTTAATTGCTCTCAACCACACTCAAATATTCCAAAGACTAAAATGCAACCTCAGTAAGGCATGTGTACATATTAGAAACTGTAAAGGAGAAAGGATCCAATGAAGGAGCAGCTTCTTATCAAGACAGCTACTTACCTCTGTTTCTCCACACTGGTGACTGCATCCCACATGGTGAGCAACTAGTTTATTCTCTGATCATACTGTCAACACACATATCTCCCTTTCCCAGAGCAATCAAGAGTCTAAACAGAAGCTCTGTTTCTGCTCTCCTTTTTACCTTGATAAGGATTTGGATGAGTGGGTAGCAGGTGGCATTCCTTTCTCTCTCAGATGAAGACTCTTAGTGACTGCTGCAGGTGCAAACCCTTCCCTCTGCCATGGCTGACTGGGGACTGGCTGCTCTTCATACAGTAGGGCATGCTGGGCTCTAGCAGCTGGCTGGTAGAAGGAAGGTTTGGCTCTTCTTTGTCCTGCTTAGTCTATTTCAACACTTCACCTTTACTCTCTTTTTACAGGCTTTTGTCACATCCACGGTGGGCTGTGTGTTTATGGCCTTTGGACACAAAGAGAAGCCTCTTGTGCTGTTACTACATTTGGGAATCTGCTGCTTCCTGTCTTCAGAAAGCATCTCAGCTAGTCCCTCTTAAAGCTTGGTGACCTTATAGCTCAGTTCTCTGCTGGCCAGTAGAACATGAATTTCAGCCTCCTTCCACCCTTCAAAATTCTAGATGATGCTGTCATGTCACCTTGTTTGGGGGTTCTCAACAGTCAGGAGATGAGATGGAGCTTCAGGGTTCCCATTTGTTTTGCAGCTCTTGCTTTGGCATTAGCACATCAATCAGGTATTTCAGAGCTCTGTTTGTGCCTGGCTGGGGCTCTGTGGTCATCCTCAGGCTAGATGTGTCTTGGGTTTAGTACAAAATGAATCCATAACATCTGGTCCACAGAGAAGCAATTCTTGTTAGAAGATGCTGTGGGCAAGAACAGCTGCAAGCAAGTCAGGACAAAACATTCTCATTACAAACTAATGAAGCCTTTCTGACACCACAAATCCCTGTGAATTCTGGAACTTGGCTCTGACTGACCGAGGCTATGCTCCAGCAATTTCCTGTGATGCTCCTGAAATGGAAACTTTCTGCTCTTCACACAAGAGCACTGGATGGAAAGGCACTGTGGCTAATAGATATCATGAGATCACCTCATCTCTGCTGCAGTAAAAGCTACATCAAGTAGTTATTTTTCTGCTCTTTCATCTGGAGGAGTGCAGTTCACAGAACTTGCTGTTCTGCAGGTCAAGGTATTCTTTTCAATCTCCAGGCTACACCACTCCTACCCAGTTAATGCTCAAATGCTTTTGTGCCAATTCAGTTTCAGTAAAAGCTCCCTTCTCCTTCTCCTTTCCCCAGTCACCAGGAGAAGCCCCACAACTCCATAAACCCTGTTTACATATGGCCAGGCTAAACAAGTCCAGCATCCCCGGGGAGGGAGGGCTCTTCATCCCCTCATCAGCCTAATAGCTCTTCCCTGTTCCATCCGTGCTTTCATCTTCCTTTTGAACTGCAAACAGTCTTTCGGTGGCAGCTTCAGCAGGGTATTGTGCAATAGCCTTAACTCCTGTTGATCTGGCAGGTGCTCCCCTCCTGCAGCCCGGAACTACCCTGGTGTGTCTCAAAATAACAGTGCCCAGTTAATCTCCCCCAATTTTCTCTCTTATCCAGTGCAGTCATCTCCCCTTTAGCAGTTCCTCTCTGCATCTCACCTAATAACTTGTCATGTATTACCCTATTAAATAGTTTGCTGAAGCCCAGACAAACAACATCTGCACATTCTCTTCTCTGCAAAAGTCCATTACTGAAGACAGCTGCGAAGTGAGTCTGCAGCCGAGTGTTTTGCTAAGCCCATTGTGTATTTCAACTGTAGTTGCATCCTGAGTTATTCTTTCTGTCAAACCACATAGCAGAAAGATTTGTGCTACTGAGGTTAGGCTTAACAGACCTCCAGTTTGCCACAGTGCATTTTGTTTTTCACATCTCAAGCACAGGCACCACTTGCTCTTTTCCAGCCATGTGGCACCTACCCCACTTAGATGTATTTACATTCCGTGATAATCAGCTCTTGGTTTGTGTCTGTTCTTTCACCTCTCTTGACCCAAGCACCAGGAGTTCTTAGAACTGTGCTGCTGCTTCAAATGAGGTGATTTTTTTTAAAGCCTCATGACAGTCACCTCCTCATAACAGCCTTTCACTGGTTTGCATCTGAGCCATCTTCAGTCTTGACAGCCACAACATCACAGTATCACAGTATCACCAAGGTTGGAAGAGACCTCAAAGATCACCAAGTCCAACCTGTCACCACAGACCTCATGACTAAATCATGGCACCAAGTGCCACATCCAATCCCCTCTTGAACCCCTCCAGGGATGGTGACTCCACCACCTCCCTGGGCAGCCCATTCCAGTGACAAATGACTCTCTCAGTGAAGAACTTTCTCCTCACTGCCTATTATCTGACTTCTCTCTTGATCATCTTTTTATTTGACTAGAAAGCTGCTTATGGAGCTTTAAATCCTTTGCAACTGTAAATTACCCCTAACTTCTGCAGCTATTGCTTCATTCCACAGCAAAGTGCCAAAACAGAGGTTCCGCTGTCTCATTACTCCTTCTCCATCCTGTAGGAGCTCCCCACGAGTTTTCAAACCCTTTCTGAAATCAGCTGATTACTTCCTTAAACACTTCACAGTATCACAAAGGTTGGAAGAGACCTCAAAGATCATCAAGTCCAACCTGTCACCACAGACCCCATGACTAAACCATGGCACCAAGTGCCACGTCCAATCCCCTCTTGAACAACTCCAGGGATGGTGACTCCACCACCTCCCTGGGCAGCACATTCCAATGGCTAACAACTCTCTCAGTGAAGAACTTTCTCTCCTCATCTCCAGCCTAAGCTTCCCCTGATGCAGCTTGAGACTGTGTCCTCTTGTTCTGGTGCTGGTTGCCTGGCACAAGAGACCAACCCCTTCCTGGCTACAACCACCTTTCAGGTAGTTGTAGAGAGCAATGAGGTCTTCCCTGAGCCTCCTCTTCTCCAGGCTAAACAATCCCAGCTCCCTCAGCCTCTCCTCACAGGGCTGTGCTCAAGGCCTCTCCCCAGCCTCGTTGCCCTTCTCTGGACACATTCAAGTGTCTCGATGTCCTTCTCAAACTGAGAGGCCCAGAACTGGACACAGCACTCAAGGTGTGGCCTAACCAGTGCTGAGTCCAGGGGCACAATGTCTTCCCTGCTCCTGCTGGCCACACTATTCCTAATGCAGGCCAGGATGCCATTGGCCTTCTTGGCCACCTGGGCACACTGCTGGCTCATGTTTAGGTGGCTGTCAATCAGCACCCCCAGGTCCCTTTCTGCCTGGGTGCTGTCCAGCCACTCTGACCCCAGCCTGTAGCTCTGCATGGGGTAGTTGTGGCCAAAGTGCAGCACCTGGCACTTGGACTTGTTGAATGCCATCCCATTGGACTCTGCCCATCTGTCCAGTCAGTCGAGGTCCCTCTGCAGAGCCCTTCTGCCCTCTAACTGACCAGCATCTGCTCCTAACTTGGTTTCATCTGCAAATTTGCTCAATCCCCTCCTCCAGATCATCAATGAAGATATTAAAGAGCACAGGGCTCAGCATTGACCCCTGGGGGATGCCACTGGTGACTGGCCACCAGCTGGCTGTGGCACCATTCACCACCACTCTCTGGGCTCAGCCTCCAGCCAGCTCCTAACCCAGCTCAGAGTGTTGCTGTCCAAGCCACAAGCTGACAGCTTAGCCAGCAGTTTGCTGTGGGGGACAGTGTTAAAGGCTTCTTCTCCTTCCCTGCTTAGGATGCAAGTCATAGATTGCTTTCTGCCTTTGACTTAGAATCATGATAGTCTTCCACATTTGTGTCTTTGGACTCCTCAGCCTACATGCTTCTATCTGCTGTTTCCTTCAGGTTTTTCCCAAACATGCTTTGTTAAAATTTCAGCTACAAACCAATCTTTCTTCTCTTTATACTGGAACTGAAACTAAATCACCTCCTGAAGTGAAACTGAATGACACCACTAAATCAGCCTGGACACAGTGCTGACATTTACACTCAAGGCAAGGTTCCCAGACCAAGCCACGTGAGCCCATGCCTCCTCCATCTATGTCTCACCTTAAAGCTGCCAATGTGGACATGCACATGACTCCTCAAAAAGCCCTTCTGGATGACAGCATAGCATTAGAGTAAGCCCATGGGAAGCAAAGAGCAGGGAGTTACACTGCAGCAAAGTATGAGCCAATCTAGTCCATGACTTACCTGAGACGAGCTTCTAGGCTTGGGATGCTATGGGCTCAGCCAAAAGGCAGTTCCAGCAGGTCTCTACTCAGCCTTTACCTTCAGTATCTCCTTTGCTCATCCCTTAAGCTATGCAAGTAGGAAGTCTTTGAGTTTGTTCCTAAAGGAAGAAAAGACAAAATTCTGTAAGGTCCTGCTGCAACCCTCCTGCAGTGCCTCTGCTCAGCCTCTGCTCATTATGTCTGCCTTTAACCAAGATAAAATCCAGTCTGAAATTGGAGTTCTGATTCTTTATGAAGAAATTGCATATGGACCAATGCTGAGGGGACTTCAGTATTAGTTATCAACACGAAATGTGACAGAAGGGCAGGGTGTTCAGAACTACCAAGGCCAGCTCCTGCCAGCAAGGTCAATACTGCCCCATCAGCTTGAAGTGAGAATGTGAGGGCACGTCGGTGAAAAGCACAGTGCATCACATCACTGCTGTACAAGACTCAAAAGCCAGAACAATAGTGCTGGGCTTTCTTCAGAGGACTTCTCAGCCAATTAGCAGCCCACTGGGGATTGATGGCATCTTAAAATGTTCTTTGGATGTATGGATTTACACAGAAACACCCACCCCCTCAGGTTACTCATTTAAATACAAATCAAGTTTGTAACAGCTCAGTCAAATTTGTTGTTCTTGTCTGTGGGCATTCAGTAGTCTTTGGGATATGAATTGGGCACACTGCAAAAATGATCAACAGAGCTGGCAACAGTCAGTGCTGTAGCAGCTGCTGGGGAGAACAGACTGAATCATCAGCAGCAGCTTAAGCTCTGTCCTGCAGAAGAATCCATCCTGGTTTCACTGGGACAGAATCACAGGCCTGCCATGGTCTGCAGGTCATCAGCAGTTTTGAGTCAGCCAGGGCAGCTGACCCAAGGTGGCTTACAGATGTATCACATACCATGAACCTCACACACAATATAAAGGGGGAAGTTTGTTGAGGGTGAGGCTTCCTGCTTGGGCTTCTGCTCTTCTTCGCTCTGCTGCTCCTCAGAAGTGCCTTCCCATTTATTGTGACCTCTGTACTTTCACTGGGCTGAGTATAACTTTGCATACTTTATACTGGCATCACTTTTGTTGTTTAATTGCATCTTTTTATTTCAGCCCATGGGTCTCCTCTCCTTTCCCCCAAATGATTGATCCTGTTATTAGTGTTGACATGCAGACCACCCAAATGGGGAGGCTGGTTTCCATGCCTTGTTTGATTTCCACCGGAATGGGGCTTCGAGTGGGCTGCTTCCTTCTTGTCCTAGACATGCAGAGCTTTGTTGTCCAGCCTGGTGTCCTCTCAGTCCTGCACCCAGTAGTGCTGGGTTGTTCTCTTTGGAGTACTGCTGTGTCCTTTGCCATTTTCTATTCTTTGCTCAGGACTATATCTAACCCCACGACTTAAAGCAAGAAAAATGTGTTCCCTTCAGATGCAGCAAACCAACCCAAGCACAGCTCTGCCTAATGTTCCATCCATCATTCCTGATCCCCAAGCTCTAATGTGGAAGCTTTGACAATGCCGCTTCTGTATTTCCATGCTTGAAACCAGGATGGCTGCCGACTGATATGGTTAAGTGTTCACATCTGGAGGAGGTTTGTAAACGCCATAAGGACTGGATTCAACCAACAGAAGTGAGTAAGGCCCTTGGTGATGCACATGGACATGGCAACAGGAGGAGGGTCCTGATTCATAGCATTTGTGAGCTTTGTTTGAACCTCAGCTTCAGTTGCAGTAGTTACTGAAGCCTTAGGGAAAAGAGGAAGATTTATTTTTCAGATTCTCCTGTCTGCTCACTACAGAGAGTAAAGCAGAGCCAAGCTGCTGGAGGAAGATGTGGTGGTACCTGGAAATGAACTGGCAATCCTGCTGTCCCCAGCGGGTATTTTCTGACTAGGACAGCTTTTGTTAAACCCAATTTGTGTCCTCAGCTTATGGAAGCAAACAAGATCCTGAGACACAAGATGAGGCTAATGACAGTTTCAGTCCACTGCTACGTGTCATGCCAGCCCTGCTGTTGGTTCCTCTGGCTCTGGGGTGATTCACCACTATCCTGAAAAACAGGCAGCTCTGGCACTGTTAGTCACCCAGCACTAGCATGGGAACACTCACTCTGGGGAAGCAGAGCATATACTGCTGAAGCGAAGCTAGCTCCTCCTTTTCCAGAACCAGTTTCAGGATATAGCCCACAAAAAAGCTGCTTTTTCTCCTTTTTCCAGGCTACAATAAACACCCCTGCTGCTGTTAAGCTTTCTTTAAAATGTATAACTAGCAGAGTATGGTGAATACCTTCCAGTCCTTTTTCCTTTTGAACTGTTGAAGTCCTGTGTGGTTTTTTTCCCCACCTCTTTTCGTTGCACTCCTGAATCCACATGTTGCTCCTTAACAGTTAACTGTTGCTCCACATCCTCTCTGACACCTGTTTGAGCATTCCTGTGGTTCAGTTTGGCAGGCTGTTCTCTGTGCTTTACGAACACAAGCTCAAACAACACTGGCAGACACTAAATCCTCCCCTGGGTATCCACCTGCTTTACTCGTGTAGCCACATCTGTACACAGCTGTACAAGACACCTCTTCTGCTCAGCTCTTCAATCCCAGTGAAGGTCATGCCCTTTGGTTTATTTAACCAAGGTACAAAGAAGGTACAGCAAGTAACATGAAATGGAGTAATGAAAGCTGGAAACCAGAAAAAAAAATCTTAACCTCTTGCTGCATGTGCCACAACTTCGACAGGCTGTGCTCATAATGATGAAGCAACATCCCAATGTATTTACACCAGGAAACCAGGGACTTGGCTTCAAAAGGAATTTCTGGCCTCATCCTTAATTGTTCTGGTGTAACCACACTGAAGAGAGCAGAGATCTGTAGCATTTAACTGGTGTGGGACCTGAAGCTGGTCCCCGAAGGCTTGTGCTTTAGGCATTGGCTGCCGGTAGCAAATCTGGCACAGCAGAGCCCTTTGGCAAAGACAGAGCTGCAAGTGGGACAGCTCTGCACTGGAAAAGAGCAATTTCTCTCCCTGTCAGCAAGCATGGAGTCACTTCCCAGCAGCATATTTCAATTCCTTGATCCAATTCTCCTTAGCTTGTACCATCAGATAAGCTATCTAGTCCATCATTTGCAAGACATACAAAATCCAGTGCATTTCTCACTTCCTGGGGAAAGCTCAAGAGAGGCCAGAGTTAGGTTTGGGGTTTTTTTGACTGGTATCACTAACACCAGAACCTAGCAAAAGCTTCTTCAGCTTATCTTTTAGATACTGATTTGTCTGTCACTGTTTGTGTCCTTGCTTGATGATGACACAGCTACAGCCAAATGCTTTTATAAAACACATCCTGGGGGGGTGCTCAAAAGCCCTTGGTTTTAGCAGGAGAACAATAAAGAACTAAATATGAAAACCATCACTTGCTGCAACAGGACACTGAGGACTGGTTTAACACCCAGATGAAACTGGATAGAAAGGCCACACTGACAAACTGCACAGCTAAGGTATTTTAGGACCCAGGGTCCACAAGGCTGACAATGGAAGACAAGAGATCTCTTTCTTGTTTTGCCAAGCAGAGCTTTGATACAGACAGTGGCTAAGAACACCACTTTCTAGAGCACTTTGTCTGTGACTAGGGCCTCTGTAATAGAAATGTATACTTTTATATATTTCATACTTAACATTTCCTGGCAGTGGTATCTTCAAACACTGCTGTCACTTACTTACAAAGTGTATTTACAGGTTCTGTAATTCAGTTGTGAGTGATGTGTTTCACATATGCAGACAGTTACACGATTTAAGCACAGATCTAAGAATTTCCAACACAGCAATTCAAACTGGAAACGAAGGTGCTGTGATCTGTGGGTTCCCACAAACGGGATTCTGTGGCAGATTAGCTGGGGACTCCAGGCTTGCTCCTCTGTCTGATATCTTCCCAGATGCTGTGACTATAATTCAAGTGGCCCTTGGCTCGGAGAAGGCTAGGAGGCCTCTTCACTCTCATGCCCAGTTCATGGTCTGGAGCTTTCCCTTGGCTTGGAGGGGGTGAGGAGGCCTCTCTTTCTTGTGGGCTGTAGCCTTTCTGTGGCTCTTCTGGGATTCAGTTCTCTTGGAAATTTTCCCCTTTCTGCCTTGGTCCAGGTGTAGCTGGCTTGGCAGGGCAGGCTCTTCATCTGCATTTGGCTCTCGTTGCTGTGTGGGTGAGAATAATGCAAACTTCTCGGCTGGTTTAAATACTGTCCCAAGACAATTAACACCCTTTGGTAACAGAGAAACTTGGTAATTGAACCTATAGGTTGGGGCGTATTCATTCATGGCCAGGGGCACACACAGTTCACAGGTGTGTTACAAAGTTAATTGCATGGGCTACATGTTTATCTGGACCATCTGGTTTGCACGTTCACAGGTGCTTACAAGGTTAATTACACGTGCTACACATTTGCCTGGACCACCTGGACCCCAGGAAGTGTCCAGGTTTGCACATTCACAGGTGCTTAACCCATTGTCTGGGTCACGGCATGGTTTTGGGGTTGACCCTTCAAGACAGCCTCCAGTAAGGGCAGCTCTATGAGAGGGATGGATTCATGTGAAGTTTATGGAAAGGGACCATCAGGGAAAGAATGAGGCTGCAAGCCGGTAACAGCATAGGCGTGTGGTGCGAAGGGCTGGCAGGGCTCAGCGCTGACCCCATACTTTTGAGCCTGAGTAAGACAGAGAAGGTGACTGGGAAAAGCGCAAGTGAAGAGGAAAATGAAGGAGCTTTGGGCTTTGCTCAGGCTGATTTTGTGAAGGGTCATCCAAAGTGACAAGTCAGGGAGTCGCCCATGCAGGGCGGGAGAGAAGGGCACACTGTGTAAGGCACGGCATGGCAGGACAGAAATGAGAGCCAGGCAGACTGTTGATGTCAGCTGCCGTCAGCGTGCCAAGGTACAGGGAGCACCCACCACAGCCCACATGTGTTGTGACTGCAGTGCCCTGTGAAGTGGAATGGAAAGGTGGGTGCTGGTTGGACGGCACCCAACAGGAAACTAAAGAAAAGACTGTAAATAGCCTGTTTGAAGTGATTAGATGCAGAGGACAATAATGAGAAATACTTGTATAGAATTATCTCAGTGCATTCTTCCCCCACTTCTCCCTCCTGCTACCGAAATTAACAGCTCGGTCGTCTGAGTCCACCCATAGCCCTTGCAGGCACTGAAATCTGATGTCCGGCTGGCTCTCCACCTCACACACAGCAGCTCTCGGGCGCAGCGCTGTCACAGAAGTTATGTAACACAAGCCCGCGCTGCAGCCCGCGCTGAGCACAAGGGCAGCTGCACTCCCTTAGCCGAATTCAGCAACATTTCCTTCGATGTGTGTGGATTGCGTTGCTGTGTTCCAGCTACCTGCCTTACGCCTCAGCCCTGCAGACGTCAGGAGCTGGCGCTTCCCCCGGGTTAATATTAACTGCTTTGTTTTCCAACGCTCACGTTCTGGGACGAAGGCAAAGCCTGGAGTGCGAGGTGGGCTCCTAGGGGGTGTAGGGGGGATCGCCCGCTCATTCCACCCGTTTCTGCCTGTTGACTACTGCAAGGTCTGCTCCATGCACCCCAGGGCAGTGGCACTGACTGGGCAACCTCATCCCTGGGTGCAGGGGTCTGGCCGAGGCTGATCCCCGGGACTCACCAGGAGGGAACTTCACAGTGGGTGGACGCGCGGGGCTCACCAGGCGGGGGTCTGGCAGCGGGTGATGCCCGGGGCTCACCAGGCGGGGGTCTGGCAGCGGGTGATGCCCGGGGCTCACCGGGCGGGGGTCTGGCAGCGGGTGATGCCCGGGGCTCACCGGGCGGGGGTCTGGCAGCGGGTGATGCCCGGGGCTCACCGGGCGGGGGTCTGGCAGCGGGTGATGCCCGGGGCTCACCGGGCGGGGGTCTGGCAGCGGGTGATGCCCGGGGCTCACCGGGCGGGGGTCTGGCAGCGGGTGATGCCCGGGGCTCAGCAGGCGGGGGTCTGGCAGCGGGTGATGCCCGGGGCTCACCGGGCGGGGGTCTGGCAGCGGGTGATGCCCGGGGCTCACCGGGCGGGGGTCTGGCAGCGGGTGATGCCCGGGGCTCAGCAGGCGGGGGTCTGGCAGCGGGTGATGCCCGGGGCTCACCGGGCGGGGGTCTGGCAGCGGGTGATGCCCGGGGCTCACCGGGCGGGGGTCTGGCAGCGGGTGATGCCCGGGGCTCACCAGGCGGGGGTCTGGCAGCGGGTGATGCCCGGGGCTCACCGGGCGGGGGTCTGGCAGCGGGTGATGCCCGGGGCTCACCGGGCGGGGGTCTGGCAGCGGGTGATGCCCGGGGCTCACCAGGCGGGGGTCTGGCAGCGGGTGATGCCCGGGGCTCACCGGGCGGGGGTCTGGCAGCGGGTGATGCCCGGGGCTCACCGGGCGGGCATCTCGCAGTCGCCGCCCGCGCTACCCCGACGCTGCTGACAGAACGCGCGCCGCCCCCCGCCCTGCCCCAGCCGCTCGAGCCCGGGGTCCCTCAAGCCCGGCCGCCCCGCCTGACGCAACCCGCGCGCCGCTTTGCCCCGCGCGCGGCGAAACCTCCCGCCCGCGTTGCATCACCCGGCGCGAGCCGCCCCGGCCGAGGGAGGGGCAGGGGCGGGGCCAGCGGCGCGGCCGGGCCTTTAAATGGCGGCGGCGGCGCGGGGGGAGCCACGAGCGCCTGGCGCCGCAGAGCCACAGTGTCCTTGTCAAGCCTCAGCCTCACCGGCAGCAGCGCCGCCGCCATGAAACGCGACCCGCAGCGCCCCGAGGAACCCCCGAGCTGGCCCGAGGAGCCGCCGGCCCTGGCCTCCCTCCTCTCAGCTCTCTCTTCTCCCCCGGGAGAGACGGAGGGTGCGGAGCCGAAGCTGACGCCGCCGGTGTGGATCTTCGGGTACGGGTCGCTGGTGTGGCGCCCAGGCTTCGAGTTCACGTCGAGCAAGGTGGGCTTCATCCGTGGCTACAGCCGCCGCTTCTGGCAGGGGGACACCTTCCACCGCGGCAGCGAGAGGATGGTAAGCGCCGGGGCGGCCCTGGGGAGGGGGCGGTGGGTGGCCGCTGGAGAGGGCTCGGCTGATAACAGCTCTCTCCCTTTGCCTCTCTTACAGCCCGGCCGTGTGGTGACGCTGCTGGAGGACTGCGGGGTAAGTACCGGGCCGGGGTGGTGAGGGGGAAGCTGGCCTGGGTGGTGGTGCCCACAGCAGCAGCTGATAGCTGCTGTTAGCAGGCGACTGCTCTTCAGCCCTCCTGGGATGGTGGGATGTTATCCTCCTCTCCCCCATTATAGTTGTGGAGGCTTACTGTGGCCTCACCCCCTGCAGTTAGAGCATCCTATAACCACCTTGCTCTTTTGCTTTTAGGCATGCACATGGGGTGTAGCCTATGAAGTCCGTGGGGAGCAAATTGCTGCATCACTTCAGTATCTCAACATGCGAGAAGCTGTCCTGGGAGGCTATGACACCAAGCTGGTGAAGTTCCACCCTCAGGAGAAAGATGGAGAGGAACCTATCCTGGCTCTTGTTTACATTGCCACACCCCAGAACCCATCTTACCTCGGCCCAGCATCTGAAGAGGACATTGCTGCTCAAATCATTGTCTCAAGTGGTTGTGCTGGTCATAACATTGAGTACTTGCTGAGACTGGCAGACTTCATGCGCTATTTTTGCCCTCAAGCAGAGGATAAACATCTCTTCTCCATTGAAGAGGCTCTCATTTCCATCCTTCCATGCCTGTACTACACAGAGGACTCTCTAGAGGAAACTGCAAGTGTCCCACAGAAATCTAAGAGTTGAAAAATTCTGCAGGGTCCCAGTGGAAGGGACAGAAGGGAGAAAGCAATGGGGACAGTCTTGACTCTGACAAAGCATACTGGACTGAGTAGGGAGGATCAGCAAGTAGCAGGGGAGGGAGGAAGTGGAGTAAAACATGCTTGCTATATAGGACTTGCAATCAGTACCTCTTACACTCCTTACCTGTAGCACCATGACAGCCATCACTGCTTTCCAGGTGGGGAGCAGGGATCTCTGCTGGAACTTTGCTCTGTAAGACTTGCTTCAGGGTGTCAAACCTGAATGAAGCACTGATCTCCTTTAAAGAGGAAAGAGGCTCAGCTGTTTTGTGCACTTTCTTTTCCTTTTAATAACTAGTTGAGCAGGACTTGACTGGATTTAAGCAGTATGTGTGTAATTCTACCTCAAATTGGCAAAAAGCTGTTTGTGTGGTGGTGGAGACTTGGGCAGGTTCTGCCAAATAAGATTATTTTTTTTCCACCCCCCCCTGCCATGTCCCACCTCCAGTACAATGACTTAACACTAAATTTCAGGACTCCTGTGCAATGTAAAGTGAACAGGCCTCTGTAGGCTCCTGTGGATCCTACTTCCTTGTCTTGTGAAGGATCACAGTAATGCACTTACTTTCTAAAATGTGGTATTTATTGTGTTGTTTCCCCTTACAAGGGGTATCCAAACTGCTCACATGCCACAGTAGTATGCAGCCCACAGTCAACCTTGCATTTGTGCCTTCTAGTTTTAAATCAGTTTTCTGAGGAGCTAAGCCTGTTTTAAAGGACAGAAGCTTTTTCTCTAAGCTTCCCTGACTTTATGCTGCTACAGACTCCTCTGACTCCATAGGAAATGGTCCTGCCTGCAGGAAAGCTGTTGAGATGCAGCAGCATTTTGACTTAGCCCTGAACTGGGTGAATTTCCAGTGCTCCAGGATAACATGGAATTCTTTAGAAGCATTTGAGAACTCTAGTTCTGTACTGAGGCATCTGGTCCATTTTGACTGCAGAGGACCATGACTGAGTGTACTTGCAAACCTTTGAGCTATTATAAAGCCTGCCTTGATCATGTTGAGCACAGGCACTGTTGCAAGCTCAGACTTCTCAGCTTCACATATTAACAGCATGAACCCCCCACAGTATTTTGTAAGAAAACTGCTGCTACTGCAGCAAAACAGCTTCTGAGAGCTGAGCCCTGGAATGTTTGACTCCTCCAAATGCCACGTGGGGGTTTCTTCTAAGGAAGGGTAGGGACTGTTTGTATTACTGTGGCTTGTATGTCTATGAAGTGGTACGGTGCTGTGCCCAGTAATAAAACACACTGGCAAAGTTAGCCTTCTGTACTTTGGTCTTTCTCATTACTGACTGCAAGTTCAAAGTGCTTTAATGGATGTTTTTGTTCTTTTCTAAGACCAAAACCTGAGCTGGTGATGCTGCTGTAGTTACTGGGGCACCTCAGCACCACCTTGCTGCTGAGCAGCTTTCCTCTGCTGGAAGACACCCACTGACCCCTCCCCTTTGAGAAAAGGGGATTCAGTGACTTTCTCTGGCTTCCAGCTCTTGTTGATTCTGGCATGCTAGTGCTGACACCAGATACAAGCCAGCCCTCCTGAGTGTCCAGGGCAGGCACAGGAATGTGACTCTCCCTTGGCAGCCCAAAGGAGTTTTGTTCCAAGTGCAACTTGGCATAGCTGTTTCCAAGAAGTAACAGTGGAAGGACAAGAAAGCGCTGCTGCAGCAGATCTGCAGTAAGGGAGACAGTTGCCTTGTGCACAGTGTGCTGTGTACAGGGGTAAGGTGCAGCCATCCTTTGATTTTTCTGGTTACCAGCTACTGTCAGGAGGCCAGAGCCAGGCTCTCCTCAGTGATGTCCAACGACAGGGCAAGGGCTACAAGCTGGAGCATAGGAGGTTCCATGTAAACATAAGGGAAAAACTTAGTTGCTGTGAGGGTAAGAGCACTGAAGGAGGATGCCCAAAGGGGTTGTGGAGTCCCTTTCTCTGGAGATATTCAAAACCTGCCTCTGTGACTTACTGCCCCTGTGCTCTGACAGGGGCATTGGACTTGATCTTTTGAGGTCCCTCCCAGCCCCTAACATTTTGTGATTGTATGATCACTGTACCTACCAGTATTACCTGCCCCAGGACTTGAGTGGTGGAGTGAAAACTCATCAAAGCAACTGAGTTTTACCACTAATTAAAGGCACCTAAGTTCATGTTTTAGGGATAATAGGCTAGAGGAAAATGATGATTTCCCTGTTCCATGGAGGTTCTCACTTAACTGAGATGCTGCATCTTCCCCTGGGGGCTGTATTACACACACACACACACACACACCCCCGATGGAAAACCAAAGGATAACAGAATCAGCTTACCTGCAGGGGGACACTCCCTGCCTAGTGAAAGACTGGGCTCAGGTATCAAAAGATCTCCAGAACAAACAAAACCACTGTCACACCTTCCAAAATTTCAAAGGCACAAAGAGACCAGTGGGAGGAGTTGACAGCAGATAGTCACTAAGCAGCCTCCACTTCCACCTCAGGTGGAGAGCCCCTTGCTTTGTTCAGCCCGGGCTAGCTGATCCTTCACCTCGCTGGTAGTAGACAAGCAGTGAGTGCTTGTGAACCACCCATCAGAGCTAGCAATGCTCAGCTGCTCTTTCTTCTTCCCTTGAAAAGCTAAGTGTTCTAAGCACAAATACACCACTTCCTCAGGCTGCCATTTTTTCCCCAATGAGGTCTTTGCAATGGACTCCCCAAAACAAGACCTTGTATTCAAGAGTGATGAGTATGACAGCTTGCTGCTGTTGTCCTGTGACTGCAGCTCCAAGTCACTCAGACAATGAGGTACCATGTAACTTTTTCTCCTGAGGCTTCTGTTGTGTCCTGTGAGTCTGGGAACTGGCAACATTGGTCAGTTGATAAATTCAAAGGGTTGACATCCCAGATGTGAGCTTTAGACACATGGGTGTGGAGAGATGGTACCCAGTGTTTATTATATGCCCAGCTTGTGTTTGGATTGCTGCCCAAAACCAGGGACCACAGTGGTCTGCCTCTGACAAACCCAGCTTGAAGGTAGTTTCTACGTGGAGGCAGTCATATAACCATGGCACTTGGGAGTGCCAGGCCAACAGTGACACAAAGATGGTGTCCTACCCCATTTGTGTTTCATTACTGGCTTCCTTTCCCCACATCACGACTTGCCAGGCCAGGTGAAGCAGCTAGCTGTGGGCACAGCTCCAGCTTCTGGCAGCTCGACCACTGGCCTTGTGGCTGGCCTGTGAAAGACTGCTCATTTTGTCAAAGGGTAAGACAACTGCCCTCGTTTGCAAAGTGCTAACAGCCATTTCTCCTGATGCTTCATTATCTAGTGGCTTCCTCTTGCATGTGCAGTTTTCTCTGACTTTCTCATGACAAGTTTGTGCCCATCAGGCCACCTCCCATTAGAAACCAGTTAAAATAGAAACACGTTTACAAGCACTATCCAATCACCTACTTTGCAAGTCTAAACCCAACACAATTCACATGATTTCAGTCCCCTCTTCAGCCTTTTCCACTTCCCTGCCCAGCAGTTCCCACACAGCCCGAGTCACCAGTTCCTTGAGTAGAGAAGGGCAGGACTGGCACAGCCAGCTGAATAAAGGAGATGACGACAGTTAATCCAGCCCTGGCCTTCACATGTATAAAGTGTTCCTGAGGGAACATGGTCCTTAATGGGGCAGGAGAAAAGATAAAGAAACTTGGCAATTAAAAAGTGTTAAGGGGCTGTTCAGCTTGAAGAAGAGAAGGCTCTGGGGAGACCTAATCGCCACCTTCCAGTACCTGAAGGCTGCGGAGGGACTCTTTACAGAGGCCTGCAGTTACAGGATGAGGGGCAATGCTTTGAAATGAGAGGAGATTTAGATTGGATGTTGGGAAAAAGTTACAGTGAAGGTCGTTGAGTACTGCAACAGGTTGTCCAGAGAGGTGGTTGAGGCCCCATCCCTGGAAATATTCAAGATGAAGCTCAATGGGGCTCTGGGTGACCCGATCTAGTTGAGGATGTCCCTGCTCTCTTCAGGGGGGTTGGACTAGATTACCTTTAGAGGTCCCTTCCAACCTGTGTGATTCTATGATTCTATGGCAAAATCAGAAGAAGCCTCTGGTTCTCAGGTGCTATGGCTTCACCTCAGTTTCAAGGTGGAATATTCAGACCTGAGGAAGCTTCATGCAGGTCATTCTCTACCAGAGCAATTCCATCTTGAGTAAAAATGTAGTGCAAACACAGCATTCCCTAGAGCATGAACTTAATCTGTGCGTGGTGCACTTCTCTAGATGAGATGCCAGATGAGAAAATTAGTGAGACCAAACTTCTATCTGTGGTTGATAGCCATGCAGACATGCAGCTTAGCAAGACAGGGTGGTGGGAAGGGAGGACAACAGCTCAGCATTCCTCAGCTGGGGGCAAAAGCAGCCAATGGCATGGCTGAGTCTACTTGAGGAGAATGTACGTTTGAGCATCCAGAAAGGGAGGCCAGTACAGACTTTGAATGCTATTGAGAAGCCAGTTTGGGATCTCAGTCCCAGGAGGAGAGTCTGGAGAGGGTCCCTGAAGCTGCTCCACATGCAGCCACATGCAGGCAGGGAGAGGCTTTTGCAGGGTAAGTCAAAGGGACTGGCACATGCTGGGTTAGCAGCCATGATAGGAGCTACAGCTGGTTGGACATAACACATGTGTTATCCCATCTGTGCCTGCTTGCTGCTCAAGAGATGGGCTGAAATCTGGATGTAATCACCTACAGATCAGTCACAGGCAGAGGAAGAGAAAAGATCAAGACCCAAAGAATGCTCCTGGCCACTCCTGGCCAGTATCTAGAGCAACACGTGGGCTGACTGGCCGGTGCGAACAGGAGCTCTGCTGTGACCGAGTCTGCAAAGGCTGGGATCTCCCACACGTAGTGCATCCTGTATACAGTGGACATGTTCAGAAGCACCCTCTGGCTTGACACCAGCCTGTTTCTCTGCTCCTCCTGCCAGGAAAGATTGGATGGTGAAGCAGAGGAAAGGAGGAGAGTCAGCTGCAGCAGGAGTAGTGAGAGTGACTTTGTTCAAAACATCCATCACCAAACACACAGCTGGTCACCTGTGCACTTCGATGTGTCTCCACAGAACATGCTCCAGACAGTTCAGTGCCAGAACAGAAGCACTGCCAACACATCCCAAAACCTGGGCGTCAATCTAGGCCTGGAAGTCCTTCATGAAGCTTTCAATCAGGTTCAGCACGTTCAGTGCAATAACTTTATCCCAAAGGCAGAGGGGAAAAAGAATGAGCAGAATTCAGATGGGAGGTTTTCCCCAAGTCAGGCTCTCACTTCGGTACTGCCACATTTCATGGCATGGATACATTTCAGCAGCACCAAATCCAAAGAGTTTTCTTGTGAACTCAAGGACAAACACAAAGCCAAAGTAGTGCAGTCCCAGCAGAGGAGCAGTGTGCCACCAGCACACAGCCTAGCTCAGCACAACATGGCTCTCTGCACAAGACAGGAACAGGAAGGGATTTCAAAAACTGATTTACAGTCAGGCTATGAAAAAACCTACACCTGCAGCAAACCCAGCAGCTGCTTGGTGGACTTGGGAATTTCCATACTAACTACTAGGCTTAAGTGACAAGCTCCCTCCTTTATGTGCTGTGTTAAAGTTAGGAGAGAAGCCTGCATGGCTCTGGAAGAGCCTTGGGCCCAGGAGGGAAAGGCCGGCGGAAGGAAGTAGGCATTCTGGGCAGCACTGGGGAAACTCTACATGCTTTGTTTACAAACCCTGTACACTTTTTGTTTGGCTTTTGGATGTGTCTTATTCTTTCTCAGCTCCCTTTTCATCTCATCCTAGTGCCAGCCACACTGATGAGTGTTTATGCTTGCGAATTCCTGAAGCACAGCCAGTACCTTGAACTCTAGAGAATGAGACTGAAATAACGTCAAAGGTCAGGGAAGTTCAAAGACAGAGAGGTGCTGTTTTCCTAGCTGAGGACACCACACTGTTCCCAGACCACACTGGGCTGTTCTGGGGACAGAAGAACAAAGACTTCTCTCTTAAGTCTTTCTGTTTATGCTGCTTTTTGCCTCCCTCACAGCACTGTTTTAACAGGACTCATTTCTGTGAAGCTCCACTCAAAACCACCAAGGATTACTTTGGCCTGAGCCTGATGACTAAAGAGCTACCTGATGGCTACTGGCACCTAAAACTCCTGCCAACGGAACGGGGAAGACTTCATCCCCAACTCTGCGATCCCCGCCCCAAAGCGCCGCTTTGTCCACAAGCAGGTATCAGCTACTGCTTCAACCCAGTAACCTGCAAGCACTTCACCCACAGGCAGACAAGCCAGAAGATGATTTCTGGGGAAGAGCATTTCACTCGTCTTTGCTGTCCTTCAGAAACACGATGAATGCTTGCCGGGGATGACTGGGCACGTGCTGAGTACATGCAGCTGAACTGTGCCATGCAAGGAGATAGTGTGGGCAGCAGCCACGGATGGCCTCCAGCACATCGGGCACACCACCCCACACTCAGCATGAAGCTGTGGATCGTACTTCCAGCTGCAGGTTTCTGCAGACCAAAGGGTTCTTTAGCACGTGCACATGCACCACCCGACACGCTCATCTGCACAGCACTGCACCTGCGCCACAAACCCTTATTCACAAGTGGAAGGGAGGGCAGGAAATGGTCCAAGGCTAATAATGTGAGCACTTATGGCCTCAGCAATCCATTTTGCCTTGAACTGGAGCTATGGATTGAGCAACACAGACATCACAGACAATGCTGAAGTCATTTCACAGACACGCAGCACCCAGCCCGCTTACAGCAATTAGAACCTCATCTACAAACAAACCGCCTTGGGGGCAACCACAGCCAGCTTGCTGATATTAAGCTCTGTCTACACAAAGCATATGTGACATTTGAAAACGTTTAGAAAACAAACAAACTCAAAGAGCAGCCTTTTATCCCCTCCTCGTCTAGACAGCACGCCAGCCTTTCCAAACTGACAGTCGGCACCGCCGGAGCGCGTGATGCCAGGGGAGGGAGGGGAGGGAGCGAGCAGGCGCTGCCCGGGCCCCCAGGGATGGTGAGGGAAGGCAGGGGCTGCCCAGGGATGTGTTTGTGTTGCCTCTGCTCACCCTGCTGGCACCCCATGCTGGGGCAGTGTACTTTCACATGCCGCCACAGCTGCCAGCGTGGCAAATGACCTCCCAGGACTGCGGCTGACATGCTGCCGGCCAGCCGGTGGTGTGCAGGGGTAGGAGATACTGTTACGGACAACTGCAGTCAACAGCCTCATCCTCGGGGTGCTTCGTCAGACACCATGGGCTGAGATCTCTCACTTACGTTTGTTTCCCAGTGAGGTAGCCATTTCTCTAAGTAGAACAACTCCAAAAGTGTATTTCAAAACAACCAGCAGGTTTTTAGATGGTACATAAAGTCGGTTTGGTTTATGCATACATTGGTTCTCTGGGTCTGCTTTACAAGAAGGTGTTTTTCTCCAAGATGGTCCTCTGCATGAGCACACAATCCCATTTTTAGTGAGGGAAAAGAGCAGCTCCCCATAGCTGTGATGGATGCTGCTTCTCATCTTTCCTTTGCCAGTGCCTGGTAAGAGGCTCAATTACCTTTGGACCTGTCAGGCAGGAGCTGGATGAAACTCTGTCTCTTGTTGCTGCACAGCACAGCCAATTCCAGCAGCATTTCTGTCTCTGAACTATGTACATAGTGAATCTATTCCTGGAAATACATCCTGTAATTTGAGGGTAGATGAGTTCAGGACTGAGGATAAAAATGCAGCTGTGGGACTAGCCTCAATCAGAATAAATACCTGCTGTTTTTTCCCAGAGGATTCCTGGCTCATGTCACTTGATGGGAGGATACTAAAAACAAGCAGCAGTTCGACTCTCCTTTCTCCTGGATGGCTCTATATTTATGCACACCTTGCTCCAAATGCAGGGGGACTGCTCCCTGCTTTGCTTTCTCTCTGGCACCTCACTGGAGGTTTTTAGGAGAAGACTTGACGGGGTGCTTGGTGCCGTGGGTTAGTTGTTTAGGTGGTGTTGGATTGGTTGATGGGTTGGACGCGATGATCTTGAGGGTCTCTTCCAACCTGGTTTATTCTATGTATTCTATGTATTCTCACTACAGCAACCTCTGCAAATCATTGCAGCACCTTTGCAAAGTTTAATTCCTCTGCACCATCCCTTTGTGAAGAGCCACCATTTCCCTTCCAGAGATGGGGAATGGAGACATGACCTCAACAGCCTAGCGACTTTGCCTGCACCATGTGAAACACTGGGGGGATGATGTTTTCCAGAGCACCTTGGTATTCAGAGGCACCACTATGGAAAAAAGATAATGTGTGCTCATGTCACCAGCACTAGCTCCCTGAAGCAGAGGCTGGAGTCATCTCAACTTTTCACAGAACCCCTTTTGTTTGCCATTGCCCAGAGGGAACCTGTGTGGCTGCAAGTTTGGCAATTTGCTCTCAGTATTCTTAGACCTTCACGTGCCTAAGCTTGCATAATGCTTCTCTGCCAGCTAAGAATGAATCTCGGCAGAGAAACGTTCTTGCATATAGCTTGGGGTGTTTTTTGTTTCATACACATCACTCAAATTTGTTGCAGTCCCTCAAGCTGCTTCAGCTAACGGCTGAGGCTGACAGCTGCTGGCAGTTCCAAACTTCCCACACATGTTTATTCCACAACATCTCAGACATGGGATCTGGTTTAAATTAAACCCCTAAACAACATTACTTGTCTCATTTGCTATCAATTATATCACTGCAAGGCAGAGCTGGGCTCCTCTCATCTGTCTGAGAATACTCCACCAAAGCAGCTCTCACTCTTCAGTTAGTTGATTCCAGACAGATGCCGTGATACATAGCTAAGGACAGCAAGCCCCAGTGGAACCAAATTACAGCAATTATACAATTTATCCCCCTGATTGCATGGGCTAATAGCAAGCTATTGAAGCCAGGGAAGCAAACCTCCTCCTGCAAAGCCCATAGTGGTGTTTCAAAAACACATAAATCACTTGGGGTTGCAGCAGCTTGTCATGACTTCCAGTCTCACATCCACACTGTGTGAGAAAACCCACTTGTGCTTCAGAGATTCAGCATCATGACAGCAGTATGTTTTCAGCTACTCAGTAGGAACGGAGTGACAAGTTACTGAAAAACCAGGCAGCGATTACTTTCTTCATGCTAACCAGATTAAATACCTATCTCAGTGAAGTTACAAGTTAGACACAGAAACTTATTCCAAACTCTAGGACAGGGGATGATGAAACATGGCAGCCACCTGCACAAAAGCTGAAGTCCTGTTTCACTTGAAATCCAGAGACTGAAATGACAGAATGGCTCAAGTTACAAGGACCTTAAAGACCAGCTGCTTCCAACCCTGCTGCCACAGGCAGGGACACCTCCCACTAGACCAGGTTACTCAAAAGCCTCATCCAGCCTGGTCTTAAACATGTCCAGGGAAGAGGCATCCATACCTTCTCTGGACAACAGGTTCCAGTGTCTCACAGCCCTCATAGTAAATAACTTCTCTGTAATGTCTAATCTAAATCTAGCCAGCTCTAGTTTAAAACCATTGCCCCTTGTCCTGTCACCACATGCCCTTATAAAAAGCCCCTCTCCAACTTTCCCAGAGGCCCCCTTCAGGAACTGGAAACCTACTATAAGGTCTCCCCAGAACCCTCTCTTCTCCAGGCTGGACAGACCCAGTTCCCTCAGCCTGTCCTCACAGAAGAGGTACTCTAGCCCTCTGATCATCTTTGTGGTCCTCCTATGGACCCTCACCAACAGATCCATGTCTGTCTTGTGTTGGGGGCTCTAGAGGTGGACACAATACTCCAGGTAGAGCCTCACAAGAGCAGATTAAGCATCTTTAGAGCTACTCCATGACCCCTTTCAAAGAAATGCTACAGATGGAAATGAGATTAAACCAAAGAAAAGTCTGGCTTAAATACCAAGAGGAGTCTGTTGCAATGCAGAAGTTGTCCAAAAAAGTGTTTGTGTGAACTCTATGGAAGGAGCAGGAGCAAAGAGAAGAAGCAAGGCACAGAAGAGCCCTGACATCAGCACCTGCCAGACGCATGGAGTGAACAAAACAAAGTGGGGGGAGGGAAATGAAAAAAAGGTTCTTTGGATGCTATTTTTCAAGATCCTCTAAAAGTTCACATGGTCTTTACACCCCTTCTGTTTCCTTTGCTTGCAAAGGAAAACCCTGGAGCTTTGTGACAGGCAATGAAGCATTATGCAAGGGCGTGTCCTGCCACGTGCCATTGCATTTACTGGGCAGCAGCACGCTCCGCTCAGCGGCACGTAGCTAATGGCAGTCACGTGCCAAAAGCTTCATGTCCCCTAAAGAAAACAATAAAAACCAACATTCAGCCAACCACGTGTGAAATTCGCTGACTCCTCCATCCTTAACACAACCCCAGCAACCTCCTACAGGCTGGGGAAATGCAGACATGCTCCCTGGGCACCACCGTTTGAGACTGACTCCGGGTAGGATCTGGACTGCTGAAGGAGACCGCTTCAAAGGCACTTCTGTCAGGAAGGCAGATGGGGTTCAGAGGGACTCTGATACAAGTTTAGGCTCATCTATGGAGGAAAGTTAACTTGAACTAAGAAAGCTGTGGATTAGGTAACAGATCCCAATGAATGTGAACGTTCTTTCTCTGCAAAGAGCTTACCTAGGAGGGGAGTTCTCCGGGAGCACTGTTACACAGCAAGCATCGAAGAAGCGCTTGTCCACAGCACAGCTGTAAAGTTCTGATGTGCACTCTCCAGCCTGAATACAAATGAGAATGTCTGCATTTGAACTCTACCATGACATCAGGGGGAACTATAATACCAGGATTTAAAAGAAACCTGAAAGACATTAGAAGACCTGGAAAAGAATCCCAAAGTGAAAAACAGATGACATCATGGGATGGAGAGAGGACTCCCTCCTGGAACTTGCTCTGTCCTAGAGGAAGGCCCAGATGAGGAGCTAAGCTATATATAGAATAGAATAGAATAGAATAGAATAAACCAGGTTGGAAGAGACCTTCAAGATCATCGAGTCCAACCTATCATCCAACACCATCTAATCAACTAAACCATGGCACCAAGCACCCCATCCAGTCTCCTCCTAAACACCTCCAGTGATGGCGACTCCACCACCTCCCTGGGCAGCCCATTCCAATGGGCAATCACTCTCTCTGTGAAGAATTTCTTCCTAACATCCAGTCTAAACCTAAATGTATTCATCAGAGGAACCACAAGAACAGATGAGAAGTGAGATAAACAGGAGTTGCTTCTCCTAGCAGGATAAGATTTGTTAAGCACATCTGGAGAAGCAAGCCACCAGTTTCTTGTCATGAATAAGAGAATTTAAATACAGGTAACAAATACTCCAATCCTACACATCTGTTTTGTCTGGCAGCCCAAACTAGCAGTAAATTTCCAACTAGCTTCTAGTCTCCAAGCAACAGCTCTTGGTTTTGAAAGTGCTGGTGAAAGTTTACTGAGGGTAAGAGTGTGCACAAGTTACACATATGCTTGGCCTTACCTTAATGCACAGTTCTCAGCACATGGAGATGCAAAGTCGTGAGGGTCCTGTGGTTAAAAATTAAGACTTTTAAACAGAACCATTTCTTCTGCCAACCAAAATCCACGAAGACAACACTTGGACCTTGTGAAGAATTAGGCAAGGCTAAGGAGTGAAGAGAAAAAAAAAATAGGTGCTTACCAATGTCACAGAGATGATAAGGGATACTCTACTCCCTGGATGCTTGGAGATTCACATCAGCTTCCATTAGCAACGGTGGATTTAACCAGCAGTACTATTAAAGAAGGAAGAGTAGTCCATGAAGAAACTTGAGCAGGCACAAAAATGGTGTTTCAGTGTTTCCCCCTCACTGCCTCATTATACCAGGGATGCTCATCAGCTATGGAAGGAAGGAGTCATCTCATACCCGAGTCCTGAGCCACATCCTCATGCTTGGGATGCAAATTCCCTTATATGACCCTAGAACATATGCAAATAGAGCTCAGTACTACACACCTGGAAGACCCATTAGCTTTGGAGCAACTTGCACTTTCCAGAGGGAAGAGGCAGGAGCCAAGAAGAGGGCGAAGCTGGAAGAAACTCATCTCATCATGCATTTCTCCATCTCCTAAGGTGCTTGCTGCAGGCTTTTCAGAGGAGCAAAGGCTCATCCGACTGCTTTGAGAAAGACCTGTTTACAGACCTTCTGGTTGAGTCTGAGAGCAGGCCTGATGGCCCTCAGAGAAAAGGTGAATTGCCCCTTCCTCTCTCTCATTCACTGCTCTGCACCTGGCACAGGCTGCAAATCAAAGAACATCCTTCACAATTCCACAAGTGCTTCCACCTAGGAGCAGAAGATGTGATTGCCTTTATTTCATACGTCTCTTTATACTTCACATGCAAGCAGCAGCAGCAGCTCCTTGGGTAGCGAGTTTCAAACTGTTTTTTCCAGCCACTTGAGCACAAATTTCTGAAGGAGTGCATTACCATCCCTTCTTAAGCAGGAAAGGGAGCACGAGGCATGCCTCTAAGGCTCTCAGAGTTAGAATCTGTGTTTCACATTGAACAGTCAACAAAAGAGAAAGATGGAGGCAGAAGTGAGAAGCCTTGAAGTATACCTGGGAGCAGAAGCAGGCCAGCTCACTGCAGGGAGAGGAGGAGATCAGGACTGGCAGTGCACTGGTCACAGGGTAGCATTTCCCACATTACACTGATCCACATCCTGCCCCTAAGTGATTTTATCAATTGTGCTCTTCCTCTTCCCAGCTGCAATTTGCTGTTCCTGAGCAACAGTCAGTGGTCAGGATCCCTATTCCTTCTGCACAGAGATTTTTCCCACTGAACCTGGTGTGCCTCCCCCACTGGGAAATGCTGCAAAGGAAATACTTCACCAGCATGGGAACAGAGCAAGATACAGCCCGAGGCAGACAGGCTCTCTGCAAACTGACCATGAGATAGCAAAGAGCAGATACACTGCGGTGGGGAAAGCATGCAGCAGAAAGGGAGAAGGCAGGGAAACACCACCTTTGGACAGAGCAGTGTTAATATCCTGAAATGAGAATGAAAGCAGTTCCAGGTGAAAATCCCTTCATCTCTTCATGGAATAGGAAGAGGAGATCTAGTGGCTGACTAAATAAGGAGGACAACAGACGTGACCCATGATAGAAAAAGAAAACAGCTTGCAGGCTAATGCACTTCCCCTTGGTTTAGATTGAGTGGACTCAGGCTGATCACAAAGTAATCAAAACCAAGAAGAATTCTGAAGACAGCCTGAAGCCAAGAATCCATGCTACTTTTAAGTGATGAGAGTTTGTGTGTAAGGGACTGCACAGTGACTGTGCAGCTAAACAGAAGAATTTCTGAGGACAGTGCTGATGCAAGTGCCTGCTTATCTGATACAGGTGATACTGAAGAGCCAGAGGACACCAAGTGCTCTGGTTTTATAACATAGGTGGTAGATTTAGGTTAACGTTGGGGGGTGAATTTCAACCCACCACAAACATAGTAACCCTTCATGGTGGCTTTCACAACCTGCCTTTGGTGAGTAAGGGCAAGTTCTTCTCTCAATTCTTTGATGTGTCATTTGGCTCACGTTTTCCCCCATCTTTTTTGCTTGGCTGTGCCACCCTCTAAGATGCCAATGAGTAACTCTATGCAAGGAGAAGATGCAGTTTCAAGCTGCACTGGGGCTCATAATGTTTCATTTTATCCATGCCCATGGTTTGTCCTGTCCATGTGCTTAAAGTCAGCATTAGAGGTCAGAAGGAAATTGGCTTTCTTCTGTCTCCAACCACTCAGAAGCATTTATTGAGAGAAGGTAAATGGCTTCAATCACTCTTGCTTTCTTCCAAAGAAATAATGCAGTTGGGAGATTTTGGTCTAAGACTTAATTTTGTCACTGCTTGGTAAGACTCTGTTGACCACACACAGTAGTGGGAAGAATGAGGACCTTGCTGAACCAACCAGGCATCCCTGGTAGGCTAAACTAGGAAAACATATTTGAGGACAGGACAGGACAGGACAGCTCCTTTTAGCCCTGTCTTCCAGACAGCAAAAGCTTACACTTTCTGGTGCACCTCTGGACTCTCTAGTCCCTTCTGGAGCTCCTCAACTCTGTGGCTCTTAAAGGCATCCAGCCTTAAACCCACAACACACTGAAAAAAGAAAGAGAAGACAGAACTGTTGAGAATGATTTCCCCAAACAATCAACTGTATTGAATCCAACCATCATAGCTTAGGCACTACATAATGATGCATATTATACTTGCTTCTGTTTGCTTCTCATCTGCTGCACACCTACTCCAAAATAGGTTATGAGATTATCTATGACTGCAGCCATGTGATTAAGGGTGTAGCTGTAACAGGAATAAAAAGAGATTACAAACATGATACTCAGGAGTGGGGATACTCTAGAGCAGTACACAGAGCACCACATATCTCTAGATGCATTTCCAGACGAGCCCCCTGTGTACTCTCTGCCCTAATCCTCTCATTCACGCAGCCACAAAGCACACAAAGACACTGATTTACATAAAATTATCTCACTCCATTTTATTTAAGATTTTTCTTCTCCAGTTAGTAAAAGAAAGATGTGTCTCTCTTTATACATATGTACAAGTTCAGTTATAAAAATAGACAGCACATTCAAAGAGAAAAAAAGGCTTGGCATTTGTCTGATTCCCTCTAAATATCATATATACATGTGAATAGGAGGGGATGGGGGAAGTCTTTGTGAGTTTAATCAAACATCACCTCCCCCTCAACTATCCCCTGCAAATCTGTTTAAAAATCAATCTAACTAAGCTCAGTTCTGCTATTTTCAGGTGTGCAAATTAGAGGCAGAGCCAACAGGAAGCACTCGCTCCACACTGTAGGACGCCAGGCAAAGGATTTGGGGTTCCAAAGAAAAACAAAAATTAACAAACAAACAAAGAAGTCATCTTCTGCTGTCACAGCCCAGACCTGCAATTCAACTTGCTTCTCTCAAGGGATGAAAGTGCCCCGGCAGAACAGCCTTTTAACTCAACGTGTCAGACAGAAGAACTGCCCCACACCTCAATCTCAGTGCAATGCAGACAATGCTTACAGCAAAGCAAGGGGCCGGGGGGGGGTTGTGCATCGAGAGTGGGAAAGGAGCAACTAGAGAATGAGAACTGAGATGAGCATTGGCAGCGCTGCCTTTGATCAGCCCTGTGGGGCACGGCTACTGGTACCTGCCCACCACGGTGAACTCAACCAAGCTAGTGTGTGCGACAGCCACAGGGACGAAGGGAAAGCGCGCTGGAAGAACACTGCCAGTCCATGGATGGCCGGGATAGGAGACAATTTTTGTCCCAGGATTTGGCTGGAAGGGGGAATGGCACGGTTCTCACTCTCTCAGGACTGTTTCTGGTTTCTTCTCTTGCAGCACAGCAGGCTGCAGAACCATTCTCAGCTATGGCAGCAGCAAACTCTTCCTCAGCACTTTTCCCTCCTCTCGAGATTTGTACAAATAAAGCCTTATGCTGTTCCTAAGCTTCTAAAGAGCTCTGCACACCTCATGAGTGAGAGAAATCGTTCTGAACACAGCGTTGGTGCTGATGAGAACTCTGAAATGCAAACCAAACCACACCACTGGCTTGTTGCTTCTGCCACTGTGTGAAGCAGCGGCAGTGCTGCTGCTCTCACCGGCCCTGCAGCGCTCTCCATTTCCTGCAGCTCTGAACCTCTTCCTGACAAATGGTGCTGAAGAGAGTCTATTCCCTAGAAACCACCTGAGACACCTTCCTTTGCATTTCAGACCTTATATAAAGAGCCCAGTGGCCCAAACTAGAAGAATCCAAGATTATTTTGATCACACATCAGTTTCAGCTTAGCCCCCCCAATTACCCTCACATGTCCACTGACCAGCTGCCAGTACGGAAATGTCTCATGACTCTCCAGGATACTCCTGGGGTGCAGATACTGATTTGAGAGGACAAAACTAATGCTGGGTTCCACCTCCAGCTACAGAAGAGAAAGTGTATCGGTGTGACATCGAGCACATGCAGCTGCAGGGTATTGCATGGAGCAGCTGGATGCTTTCTTGGGAACCTTTGCCAGATGTGTCAGTAAGACACAAGCTGACCCTCTCCCCGTTACCCCAGACTCCATTCCCTCCTTCTTGCAGTGTCTGCAAAGATAAGTTTTTTTGGAATACACGTTATCAAAGTGCTCACATAAACCACCCACTCCCATTGTGCTTTGATTTTTTTCTTCACACATGTGCTGGACAGCAACGAGGCATTACTTGCATGCCTTCAACTGGCAGGGTGGTCTACTCTGAAAGCCATCGCAGTTCAGACAAGCTCTAGGGGTTCCAAACCACTACCGACCACCTGAGGTGTGGGCACCTTTGCTTGGCTTCCGAATTGGAGTTTCTGATATGAGACTGCTGGTCAGGTTTAAGCTTTTGGGGGTCCCACAGATACTGTTTCCTTTGCTCAGAGGGGAGCTCAGGGGAGAAGAGGCGCTTGAAGGTCCAAAATCTACAAGTCCAGAAGGCCGAATAATTGCTGTTTGTAGAGGGCTACTTGCAGACATGCCTAGCAAAGGAAAAGAGAATCAAATTCCGTGTCAGCATTATTCCACTGGTGGCTCTTCAACAACAAACAATATACTAACTGTCCTAAGACCACCCTGTCTCCATGATTTAGGAGAGTTTAATGTATCTTTATCCTTAAGATACAAAATATGTTGCACTTATACCCTGGGCCACCTTCAGACTGTGTAAAGCTGAAGCTCCAGCACCATCAGTTTAGCAGATTTTGGAACCTGATGCTGTAACTTCAACAAGACAGCAATGCAGGAAAGCCACAGCCATATCTATGGGATGAACACCACTATCCCATTTGTCTTGGCACCCAAAGGGGAAAAAAAATCAGAGGAACAACATAGGGTATAGTTCAAAGGGCAGACTCAACTTCTGCAGACCTAGGCTCTCAGGATCCTCTACAGCTCAGCTGGCTGTTCTCTCACACACCACCACATCACATTGTGTACTGCCTGGATCCCAGAGCACAGTAGAGGAGCCATACTAACAGTACAACACTCGTTACCTAGTTTTTAAACAGGCTGTAAAGGACAAGTCACCCAAACTCAGGCGGCTGGCGCTGCCCTGGGCAGCCTGCTGCCTCCCCTTCCCCACGTACCTTTAGAGACATTGTACCCGTAGGCTGCGTACGCCGCTGCCGAGGCTGCCGCCGCCCCCGCCTTGGCGCCTGCCATGGCAGCAGCGCTTCCTGCTATGGACTTCCGGCTCCTGCCCTTCCCAGTGCCGCCTTTGGATCCACCACCTTTAGGCCGCCCCCGGCTGCGAGCCGACTGGCCTCTCCCACTGAGAGGTGCATCTTGCATTGCAACACCTTCAGGAGAAAGGAATGCTCAACCAGTAACTGCCATGGTATTCCAGGTGACTCACACACGAACGCAGCTCCCTAACTACCTGCCATGGACATGAATACTGCTCCTACCAGCTGAGACTCTATTTACATCAGTATGGACACCATTAGCAAGCAGTGATCCCATGAAGAGAAATGGCCTATACAAAACTTCACTCTTCATTAGCCACATCTTATTAACTCCAACTACTTGTCATTAGTACAATGACTCCAATCCACAAAGAGGTGGAGGATTCCAGGTTCTAGTTTGGAAGGAAGCATTTTCATCCTTTAAGATAAAGAGGAAGTTTCTTCCATCAAAGAAACTTGCCAAGAACTATGTCTCTACTTACTTCAGTGTAGAAAACTATGGTAGTTAAAAACATTATTTAAAATTACAGCTGCTCCCATCACCCACTGCAAGCAGGCATCTGGTTACTAGCCCAACAGCACATTCAAGGAAAAGCTTAGGGATCAGTCATTGTGTAGCTGTCTGCTATTTGCTAATGGAAGGTGAGCCCTCTCTGACACAGGCACAAAGGGGAAAACTTTTTAAGAGTAACTAACACAGAAGGGACCATAAACAGATTTCCCATCAGATTAGAAGCAATTTTTCAATGAAAAAGCATTCCCCACCCCCCAAATGCGGCTAACCATGCACATACCCCTGCTATCATCTGGAAACTGTATCACTAGCCATAGGATGACAATGTTAAGCAGTAAGGCAAGGCAAAGGTACTGACCATTCATAGTATCTGACACTGAGCCAGTAATGGAAGCAGGAGAGTTTGTTGCCCTTGACTGAGGTGCTGAAGAAGCTGGATCATCCACGATCACAAGCATATCATTACTGCTCTCATCGGGAGGGATAGAGCCCATATGTAATTCACTGTTAATGGATATCTAAATGTGACAGAGAACAAAGCCATTTAGTTCTTAGGTTAGGAAAGGGAAGGGTACAAACACAGTAAGATCTTTAAAAGGTATATAATCACAAGTCATCAACTGGTACATGTTCTGCTCTCATTTTCTCTGCGAGAGACTAGCAGCATGACACACGATCTGCCCAACCACACCACACCCTCTATTTACATGCTCAGCAGCAGTAAAGAGCTCCAGGAGCTACTTAATTTCAAAAAATAGATGTGAAGTTAAGAAGCAAGAGACTGCTCTTGGTATGGAAGAAGCCACACAGTTATAAATGTGAGCATGACAAAGGCAGGACACGTAGGAAGAAAATAAGCTGGACTGCAGGCTGGAACAGAAAAATTTTAAGGGCTGAAAAGAAGAAGAGTGAGGGCATGACCTCACTAGGAAAGGGAGGCAGAGAGCAAATGATGAGGAGAATAATGGAATGTCAAATAACATGAGGAGCTGTAAGGCAGCTTATTAGCAGCTGTTTGGCTTCCAATGCATTATTTTCCTTTCCATGGTTCACCTTTAAGACATATCACTTCACAGTATCACAGTATCACTAAGGTTGGAAGAGACCTCAAAGATCATCGAGTCCAACCTGTCACCACAGACCTCATGACTTCCTCACATACTCAAAGTTCTACACTAGCTAAAATAACAGAAAGCCAGAATCCTACAAGATATAAGGCCACTGTTCAAGCACTGTCTAGTTGAAAGCAGCAGCAACTCTTACCTCACTGAATGGGCTGGGCATGGCAGAGTCTACACTAATGAAGGAGTCATCCCCATCAGCAGACAGGTTGGAGTTATCAGCTGAGGGAACAAATGGGATCACAAGATTCATGCCCTCTTTCTTTCTCTTCCCATCCAACTCATCTTCCTTCTTCTTCTGAAATAAATAAAACAATACCAAGAATGAAAAAGATGACAAAACAGAAGGGAATAAACATCCCCCCCAAAACTCAGCATCTAGAACTCAAGGAATGCCAGGTCCAGAATTTCCTAAAACAAGTTTCTGAAAGAGAAGGAACAAATCCCTTAAAGGCTCCCTCTTTTCATTTAAGTAGGGTTTGGTTTTCCCTTTCTAAACCAGCTGCAGTTAAGTAGAACTACACTTGCAGAACGACTTTGATTTCCATTACCTTCTGGAGCTGAGCTTCAAATTCTTTACCATTACAGATTTCCAATTAATGCAAAGCCTCCTTAGCTCAAAAATTCCAGATTTTCACAAAAAGTTTTAAAAACCAAACTGACCTTCTCTTATTTCACAGAAGACACGGAGCTATATGGGATGTAGCTGTGTTTGGTTCCTCATTTACCTTCCCCTTCTGTCTTTGCAGAACAAAATCTTATGTCACCATTTTATATGCCCTAGAATTGTTAGGGTTGGAAGGGACCTCAAGGATCATCTAGTTCCAACCCACCTACCAGTGGGCAGGGACACCTCACACTAGATCAGGTTGCTCAGAGCCACATCCAGCCTGGCCTTCAAAACCTCCAGGGATGAGGCTTCCACACCTCCCAGTGTCTCACCACCCGCATGATGAAGAGCTTCTTCCTAACATCCAATCTGAATCTACCCATCAGTTGATCATTTTGTTTCTTTCAGGTATAGGTCCTCAAATTGTTGCCTGTGAACTACTGTTTCCTTTTCAAGTTGCAATGATGCTACAATATAACTGTGCATTATGTATTCTGTAATATCCCTCTTCTGTGCAAGGAAGTGCCACAGACTGCTGCTCAGGGGTGAAGCCAAGAGGGCTTTACTCAGACTGCCTTGGCATCCAATGTTTCCAGCTCACATAACAGTGAGCCTACAGCTCTTGCAGCTCTGCCACTGCCACATGCAACCCCTTTGCATCAAGGTTACCTTTTCAGCATACTTTTCCCTTTTCCGTTTGCGTTCCTTCACACGATTTGTTTCCTCTTGCTGCCGCTTCTCTTCTTGACGCTGCCGCACTGTGGGAAAAGAAGTATGGAGCTGTCACCACTAGAAAGATATTTCACATCCTTTTGTGGACCTTACAAGAAATTCTAGTTCTAACAGAAGACAAGTCAGCTGCATTGGAACTAAACCACACTGAAAATGTGACTATATTAGCACTACTCAAACCCAAATAACTATGAAGTCTTACAGTCAAATTTGTCTTTCAGGCAACATAAAAGCGTGCACCTCTAGCACAGCATTTTTACTAACACTTCCTTGTCATGACCTACAGAATTCTTATCAAATTCTTGGCATTCAGGAACAATGTAATGACCCTGAATGAGTGCCACTAAAAGATTTATCACATCATTTCTCTCCTGCACAACTTCAGCTTTCAGTGACACAAATCCAGCTTGTTCTAAGGAGAGTTGGCAATACAAAAAGAGCCAGGAGACACAAGTTGTTATCAGCAATACATGTGTTTGTAAAGATAAAAACACAGACTTCACCAGCCAGTGAAGCAGAAGACAGGGAAAATGCTGCAACACAAATTTCACTCACATTTCTTCTCCAGTTCCTCATCATCCAGCAGAAGACTGACCACTTCTTTTGGCTTCAAGGTGTCAGGTTTGAAATTGCCGCCTGAAATCACCATTCGCTGGATCTAGGAGGGGTAGGGGGAAAACAACAGAGAGACAAAAAGGAAAAATCACTCAGAGCAGTCACAAACCATTCCAACTACCCTTCATTGAAAGCCAGCCAAAAAAAGATGCCAGTGCATCTGTTTAAGTCAGAATTGATTCAACTTCTCTATCACAGCAAAGCCAGTAGAAAAACATTCAGGAAGAATGTATTGACTATAAAAGTATAAAACAGGAGAAGCAATTGGGCTGGAAAGGAGAAAACTGCTACTCCCTCTTCAAAGCTGCTGATCTCCTAAAGCAGCATGTAACCCATTTTCAGCAATACATTACATTTTGTCAGAAAAAACCCCAGTGGTACTCCTGTCAGGTATAAATTCTCAGTCCCAATCTTCAGAAGTAATCTGCAGATAGGATCACACCGATTCCAGTCTTAAAAGGTACAATAGTTTTAGTCTCCTTGATGGAAAACTAGATTTCCATGTGGAGTCAGTGTCTTAATTTAAGCAATTCACTCAACCTCTATTACTGTGACTGTAATTCAAAAACAAGAGCAACAACAAAGAAGAGCTGTAACTTGGCAAAAGAGAAGCACAGCTTGAGTATGAGCCAGTTTAGATGATGTGGATCACCAGCAAAGAGACTACACTTTGTTTTCAGATTGGTATCAGGTGACTCTAGTGCAGTATCCCAGAGTAAATGGGTTAAGTTTCAGCGAGGGAAACATAAATGCATTCATCTGGAGATGCTTCAGTTGCTGCAGCATCACGATCAGCATCTAATCAAGACAAAAGCTAAACTAAAACCCCAAACAACCCCAACTACACAAAACACCTGCGTGCTGTGAACAGCACACCTATTGTGACCAAAGAAAGTGAATCTGCTTCATTTTTTCTTGCCAATGAAGTCTGATGAGGATTAAAGTTTCTACTACAATGACTGCTTGATGCTGCAGGGCACTGAGCTCTTCTGGCAACCCTCATCCCTCAAGAAATTTTCACTTCATTACCTTGCAAATTTCTTTTAGGGAGAAAAAAACCAAAACCCACCAGCTGTGATATAACAACAAGACATGAAAAGCCTGGGTAGTTTCAGTGCATCATAAGGTACCATTTTCATGAAGCCATAGTGTAAACAACCAGCTTCTTCTTAGCTCAAATAACGCAGCTGTAACCCTGCTGTGTTAGGGACGAGGATTGATCTGAACTAAGATATTCCCTTTTGACTTCGGTCTCCCTGCAGATACTTTTGTCTTTTGCCTCTTTACTCATTTTGATACGTGTTTTCTGGTATTGTTTCTGTAACTTCCTGTTCCAGCTGCCTCTGTTCCTACCTCACTCTTCTCCTTAGCCCTCTGTAAGATGCGCTCCTCAATGGTGCCTTTGCAGATCAACCGGTACACGGTGACTTGTTTTGTTTGACCCAGCCTGTGTGCCCGGTCCATGGCCTGCTGGTCTACTGTTGGGTTCCAATCACTGTCATAGAAAATGACCTGCAAAAGAATACCAGAACAGGAGGGATTCAATAAAACCTTATGTTTGGAGCACCTGGTGAATAAATAAAAATCCAGTATATATATACTGATGATCTTGAAGGTGTCTTCCAACCGGGTTTATTCTATTCTATTCTACTGATACAAAGTTCAACTATACAGCCCCCAAGGATTACTGCCCTGCTGCAGGATGCATTAACCCAGGTCTGCCCAGTCCCATGGAGTCCTTTCCACTGCCTTTTAGATTAATTCAAACTAACTGACCCACTGAAGATTTCAGCTCCCACAGAATGCCTCAAGAAACATGTTCTGGAGGCACAAAGTTCCTGTTTGCCACCACATTAAACCACCACCATGTAATTAACTACAGGCTAACACCCATTTCAGTGTTACTTACATTAAGAAAAGAAAGCCCATCAAATTAGAATTTCACATCAAAGTAATACTCCAATATTTTTGTTCTTTCAAACTTGGATAAAGTCTGTTCTAGTCTAATGCTTCTAGTGCTTTCAGTACAGAAACAGTGAAATGCCACATTTCATTCATATGACCCTGTAATTTCAACAGTACTTTGTGCACAGTAAGCATAAAACCCAACAATACTGGGGGAGAAAAATGTTAGACAACTAATCTAACAGTAAACTAAACCACAGAACCAAAAATGTTCATGCAGGAGCATGTTTGTACTTCCATCTCCATCCTCTCTGTTGAAGCAACTTCAAGTGAGAGGACTTTCATCTTCTGAGAATCCTACAGATATCTGCTTTCTTCCAGTTTCTTTGAAGTGACAGTAAGATAGGATGGGGTATCTTAAAAGAATAATAATAAAGTGTAGTAGTTTTGATTCAGAGATCTTTGGGTTTGTGTGGCTAAGGACCATAGTCTGTCCTGGGGAAAAATCTGCACACACACAAAGTACTGGGTTAGGCACACATGAACAGCAGCTTTTGAAGAGACAAATGGTTCATGTGTATCAGTATTCCTTCCCTAGTGATTAGTGGCAGCTGCTCCAGGGTGCATATCCTTGCAATGCACCTAAACCACTATACCCCTTGGGTGAGTGGGGGACACGCACACAATTTATCCTTCCTGACTAGCTGATACTCAACCACCAATGTCTTTGTACCTTGCTTCATTCTTCCCTGCACAAAGAAAAGCACAACTGATCCCTGTTCTGCAAAATTCCTTAACAGTCACACATGAAACAGCATTCCCTGTATCAAAGCATCATTTGCATCTGTAGACCCCTTCAGCCATCCAGCTCCTTTCTAGATTCTGGCACTAAAATATGTGGGGAGAAGGAAAGTATTTCCAACTATCACACAAAACTATGTACCAAGAATCCAATGCTCTACAACTTTATCATCAAGGCAATATGAAATTGCAAATCTAGGCAAAGTGAACTAGGTTATGCAATTTCATTATGCAAATGGCAGCAGCAAAAAACATTTGCCAGCATGGCTCAAGAGTGCCAACTTCCACATAGAAAGGCCAATTTTCCTACACAACAGTTTAACAACTGGGAGGCAGGAGACAATCAGCTTGGGAAAAATGGTGGCTGGAGGTATGAGGCAGGAAAAGAAGCAGAAGGGCATTCAGACTAAAAACTAAACATCACTTAAACCCATTTCTTATTATTACTTTAGCAAACTTCACCTACCGTGTCTGCAGCTGTAAGGTTAATGCCCAAGCCTCCAGCTCTTGTGCTTAACAGGAACACAAAAATATCATTCCTGCAGAGAAGAGAGATAAAAAACCCTTATTTGTGCATGATGACACAGAAGTAAATTTTCTGACCCATATGAAGTGATCAGGGCTGCTGCATTACTTGAATGCTTCAGAACATTTTGTTTTCCATGATCAAGAACAAACCTGTATGAATGAGTGAGAGAAGTTAATCTGCAAATCAGGCCTGTCAGAACACACAAACATTCAGCTTGCAATAGCATCTTATTAATCTCTATCAAAACAAACCAGGATATCTTATCTTGATCACACTGGAAATTCAGATTTCACACAGACAAAGAACAATCTGTTACTTCACAGGACTGACTGATGTTAAAAATCTTGCCCTAACAATGCTCAATTGATGAAGGAAGAAAAATAAATGTTGAAACTGTAGATACAAGTTTTGTTCTAAATTTGGTGCTTTGAACAGAACAAAAAAACTCTTGGGGGAGGTGGATTAAAAAAAATAATCCTAATATAAGGGCAAGCTGCTAAATATAGATTAGAAAAGGACAGGGGTCTGCTGGCAGAAAGAGAAGTCCCTCAGTCTGAGAATTTCTCAACTGCAGTCCCAACTGTGTTGTTGATTCAAATTATGAGCTGTTGATTCAAATTATCTCTTGTGTCCACTTCTCTTACCTGTAAAAGGAGGATAAATTGATTCATCTCACAATAGTCATATAATGATTCAGCTGTGACTAACCATAAAATGTTTCAGGGATGACATGTGGACTGTACTAATGATCAGACACCACATAAAAGCAAGAGTCATCCATTTCACTCATTTAAGCTCTTTGAAACACACTGTCTGTAAGTGAACTCCATTATTACTGGACACACACTGTCCTTCCCACCTTGGAGCATTTTCAGTTTGCACTGACTGTATGACATTTACGTTCCTTGGGATCCCTCAGACAGCATGAAAAGCAGTGACAGACCAGTTGCCTTTGGTGAACGTGGCCCTCTGGACAGAAGTTCCTAGCAGAATATAGGTGGCCATTTCACAACACACTTCAGGAAACCTCCTTGGGAGATCCACAAAGCCTAATACAGTCATACTAGCCCCAAGGGTTAGATTTGGTGGTACCAGACTTTGGGATGCTGGCTGCCAAGAGAGAGATGAAGCATCCCAATACCTGACTTGGAACAACCCTCTCAGCCTATGTGGTAGTTTAGGCTGGGTGCCTCCTGCTGCTGCCACACAAGATACACCTCTGGTGCCCCAGGTGTCCAGCCCAGTGGGTGGACACAGGAAGCTGTGTATTTCATACCCATATTGTCCTGCTCCCTCCAAATCCATCTGCAAGGTCTCACACTTCCTCTTTCTTCCCTCACCGCTTCCTGTGGGAGATGCTCCCTATCTGCTAATAGAAGGGGAGTTATCTCAAGGTGTCTTGGGCCTGGCTAGGCCTAATGCCAGGAGGAGAAGGGGGAAGGGCAATCTCAGATCTGGCTAGCTGAGATTAGCCTAACAGAGGGGGAGGAAGAAAGAGCCCTGGGGGTTTTGGGTGTACCCTCAGGTAGGGAAAAGGGGAGTGCTGGGAGACTTCTGGGTATGCTTTGGGATCTCTTTTGTCACTGTGCTTGTAGCTTCTGTAAACCACTCACTGCTTTTCCATTCAAACTTTGCATCACTTCTGCAATCCTTTTGTCTGAGTCTCGCTTTTCTGCCCCGGTGGGAGGCAAGGGAGGATCTGCCTTCCAACCCACCACAGCCTAATAAAATCCTTTATGTAACTGAGGAAAGTGGGACAGACTAGACAAGTACCTGTAACAGTGCATTAGGCCCTAGCTACACTCTGAGGAGTCAGACAAAATGGACAACAGCTGTTGAGGTTCAATGGCAGTTCAATGGCAGTGTGCACACAGAAGACAAAGACGACAGATCTATATGGAGGACAATCATGTGCTGGTGAAAACTCAAGTGGTAGCAGTGAAATCAGCATTTCTGCTGAGGTTGTGAACCTCCCTAGTGCCACTGAGGGGTTAGCAGCAGCATTTAAAAGTGTTTAACACCATATGGTCTGTGAACAGGCTGATGCAAACAAAGTAGACAGCACCAGTAAGGACTCCAAAGAGGTCAACATACTGCCCTTTGACAGCAACAGAACAAGGCCCTTTGCTTGAAAGAAGTCACTTTGCAATATCATGTTGTTTTGGTACCACACTGCCTGCACACTACTGCATACAAGATCAGTCAGGCAGCTGAATGAGCAGCATGGGACATTCCCTTCTTGACGAACTGTAGGCAGCCTGTCCTTGAATGCCCACTCATCAGATCTAATGGGTCCTTCTTGCCCTTCCTGGAGGAAGTGTGGGTGTATCACTGCTATGCACATGCTAGCACAACAAGTGTAAAAAACGAACAGGGTTTGGAATCCATATCCTTGAATGTCAAGTAGAACTATTTTCTTAGGTCTCCAACTTAAAGACACTGAAAATTCTATTCTATTCTATTCTATTCTAAAAGTTCCTGGCAAGGCTGTATCATAAAAACCAGACTGTCATTGGACCCACTCTGGTCCACAGTAGAAAGTACCAACAAACAAGAGAAATAATTATGGAAACTATGAATTTACACATGAAAAAAATAGAAGTTAAAAAAAAAGTCAAGAACTCTTAAAACCAGAAAGATTTTTAGCAGTCCAAAATCTGAGAGGACCAAAATCCACCCTGATCTGCAGGCAGCCGGGAGGAACTCAAGCCAAGCTGTCAATCTCTAGACTCTACCTTGCAGGTACAAAGCCTGTTCATACCATAGGCAGTGCCTGGCCAGGAAACCTTCTCACTCCTGCAACAATAGTGGAATGTGCACATAGGCAGTTAGTGGAACAGCCAGCTGAGAAATACTTCTGGAAATGCCATATGGGAAGGGAAGAAAGTGGACAGTGCCACAAGCTCCAGGAACAGATTATTATTCCATAGCTTTATGTTTTCAGCACCCTGCTAGGATATCCTGCAGGATAGTTTAGTCTCAGCCAGGCTTTTTTTTTCCTGGGAATATTTCTCAGAAGTAAATCATGTATAAGAGGAACTCAACTAACATTTTCATAGGAATTCTTGTTTAGACTGGCTGACCTGTATCTCAAAGGGATTTCCTGCCAAAAGGATTATTTTTCTTCAGTTGTTCTATTCATTAATAAAACCAAATTCTGTTAATTAATAAAAACAAATTTCTTCACTTCTGAGTAAAGGACCTTAGAGGAAGAAGAGTCAGGATTCCAGCAGAATATCAAAACCTGTAATGGATCTGTTTCTGACACCTAGAAATAGGGAGAAAGGTACTACATGGTCCTCTCACTCCAAGGGTTTGGCACAGGTTCTTTTCAAGTTTTATGGTGTGTTCTGAAGAGTACACCACAAGACTCATCATTGCAACACAGCCCTTTAGGTCTTTAAGCCTCATGAACCAGTGGCCTGAAGGGCTGTATATGGTTTCTTCTCCTGCCTTCAGTTGTGGTACCTTGGGACAACTAATGCAAGGACTGTTCTCTACTCTAAAATGCTGCCTTCACCCTGCAATGAAAAACAAACTCTGAACCTAACTCCTCTGAAAAAAAAAGGTGACCTTATGAGCTGATAAGTAACCTCAAGAGCTCATGTAAACGTCCAGGAAATCTTACCACGAACTCCCGTGCCAAAGTGACATCCTATCAAGCTGCATAATGATTAAAAGGATACTTAATAATCATAAATTCAATCACTATAAATAATGCACCCAGCAGAGACAAAGACATACTAAAATATATTAACTTATTATAGGATGATTGCATACTCTTCTTTCCTGATGTGCTCCTAAAACTCAGCAAAAAGGGTTAGTATGTCTTACTACTAAAAATCCCTATTTAATCACTTGTGTATTACTTTAATTACTTTCTTAATAAAACATGCTTAAATGGCTTGTTTTGCAGAAAACTAGGGCACTCTCAAAGCTCAAGCATATGCAAGATTTTCAGTCTCATCTGTACAGTATCAACTGTCAGAGCATATGAAAACCAACGAACCTCTGCTGCCTTTCTGCTGAGTTTCAGTATAAGCAATCACATCACAGTATCACAAAGGTTGGAAGAGACCTCAAAGATTGAGTCCAACCTGTCACCACAGACCTCATGACTAGACCATGGCACCAAGTGCCACATCCAATCCCCTCTTGAACACCTCCAGGGATGGTGACTCCACCACCTCCCTGGGCAGCACATTCCAAAGATGAATGACTCTCTCTGGGAAGAACTTTCTCCTCACCTCGAACCTAAACTTCCCCTGGTGCAGCTTGAGACTGTGTCCCCTTGTTCTAGTGCTGGTTGCCTGGGAGAAGAGACCAACCCCTTCCTGGCTACAACCACCCTTAAGGTAGTTGGAAAGAGCAATAAGGTCACCCCTGAGCCTCCTCTTCTCCAGGCTAAACAACCCCAGCTCCCTCAGCCTCTCCTCACAGGGCTGTGCTCAAGGCCTCTCCCCAGCCTTGTTGCCCTTCTCTGGACACGTTCAAGTGTCTCGATGTCCTTCTTAAACTGAGGGGCCCAGAACTGGACACAAGACTCAAGGTGTGGCCTAACCAATGCAGAGTCCAGGGGCACAATGACTTCCCTGCTCCTGCTGGCCACACTATTCCTAATGCAGGCCAGGATGCCGTTGGCCTTCTTGGCCACCTGGGCACACTGCTGGCTCATGTTTAGGCAGCTGTCAATCAGCACCCCCAGGTCCCTCTCTGTTTGGGAGCTCTCCAGCCACTCTGACCCCAGACTTCCACATATTTGGGTGGGAAGCAGCACAAGAGGTGGGTACACTACAATTGCTTCCAGTACTGTTTTCACAGATGACAAATTCCCAAATACAGCTGGCTGCACTATCAGCACCACTGCTGCCTGAGCAGCAAACCACCTAGAAACTGGTTTCAGATGGATGTGCTACTTTTGGTATCAGAAAACGTGATTTGAGTGCAAATTCCACATTATTCCCGTTCCATCTCTCTGTGTACACACAATTCTGCACAGAAACACCTTGCAAAATACATTACCTGTTCTGAAAGTCTGCCACCATATCCCTTCGCTCAGAAATCTTTGAGGAGCCATCCAGCCTCATGTAGGTGTGTTTCCTGTAAACCATGTATTCCTGCAAACAACAGACACCAGAGTGAAAACCCAACATGTAGCTGCTCTTGAAAACATTCAGCCTTGATTCTTCCAGAGGAAAAAAAAGGAGAAACAGAACTGCTACTTACAAAAGGAAAATAATTCATCTCTAAATGTCATCAACAAATGTGCTACAAGCAATCTTGTAATAGAAATTCAGAATTTAAAGCTACTCCATCATATTTCAGTTTTCTCATTTCACAGAAGAGATAAATGATGATGGCAGCTCAGGGCTGGGGATGCATTTGTTTCATGACAGGCAATGATATGGAAAGAGCCTTTTTCTGTAAACAAATAGGTAAATGAAATCACTAAAATAGGAAGTTTGTTTTCACAGTGTCCAAGGTTTTACTAAATCCTGAGCTTTCACTGTGTAAGCAAACCTTTCCTACCAAGCCAACTGTACTTGCTCCCTGATGGCTTTAACCATTTGACTAGTGCTTTAAAAACCTGCTGCCATACCCCAAATTCTGCCTAGGCTTTTCATCTTGCCAGCAAAGAGCCTGTCAGTCTCGATGTGTACAAGAAGACTCTGAACATTACACTGCTATGCCAGCCCACAGCTCATGCCAAGCAGCAGAACGGAAACCATTGCCTGGGACACAAATGAAATGGCACCAACCAGGAATGCTGTAGGCAAAGACTTTTCCCAGTGAGAGACATTTTGCATGCTCTGAGGTACTCAGCATTTTCTGATACCTGTGCAACTGCCAACAAACTCTGAATTACTTAGAAAGCTCTCCTGGCTATACAGATATCCATAGAGATTCTTTGGAAAGATACCCTCTGGTACTTTAACAATGGGATCCTTGGCTGACAAAATGCAACTGCTACTAGTTATGCTCATTGGATATAACCCTGGTGCTGCATCAGTCTTCTTGAGATGCTGTGACTGTACATGAAAACAAAAAGGAAACAGATGGCACTTTAGCAGCAAGAACTTTTGGTCTCATCTTGCTCCAAGCTGCAGTACTCAGCAGATACAGAACTGGTGTGAGAAGATATGGCAGCGCTTGCACTCTAATGCCACACTCAGTTTTCCTTTCCACCTGTCCTTTAGGGCTCCTCTTCATTTTTGTTCCTCACTACTGCAGGAAAGGTGAAAGAGCTGCCATACTATAAGGAACTTAGGAAAAAGACTGCTTCATGATATGGCACATGAAGGAAAAATTGGTAAACCACGTTTACAATGTGGAAAAGGTCAAAGTCATGGCCAACAGTCGACCTATACAAAATAAAGCTCAGGGTCACTGTGATAGAAGTTTAAAGCACCGGCCACATACTTCACTACACAGACACTCAAGCCCTAATTTACCATTGATTTCACAGAATCACCAAGGTTGGAAGAGACCTCAAAGATCATCGAGTCCAACCTGTCACCACAGACCTCATGACTAGACCATGGCACTAAGTGTCACATCCAATCCCCTCTTGAACACCTCCAGGGATGGTGACTCCACCACCTCCCTGGGCAGCACATTCCAATGGCTAACGACTCTCTCAGTGAAGAACTTTCTCCTCACCTCAAGCCTAAACTTTCCCAGGCAGAGCTTGAGACTGTGTCCTCTTGTTCTGGTGCTGCTTGCCTGGGAGAAGAGACCAACCCCCACCTGGCTACACCTCCCTTCAGGAAGCTGTAGAGAGCAAGAAGGTCTCCCCTGAGCCTCCTCTTCTCCAAGCTAAGCAATTCCAGCTCCCTCAGCCTCTCCTTTATTCCATTTCTGTGACAGGTTTCTGTCACCAACTAAACCCAGAGTGATACAGCTGTCCATTAGGCACCATGTGACCTTTTCCCCAGAACTGTTCAATCCTTTTTTCTATTTTCACAAAGGCCTCTTCCTTCCATTCCTTTGTTACTGTTTTTATCTGCTTTTATGATGATCCAATCTTTCAACATCTTGTTTTAGTCTCCCTTCTCCTCACTATTTAACCATCTCTTCATTAGTGCCTTCTAAACAAATAAAAAGCAAGCTTTCATTCCATTTATCCTTATCCCATACCTTAGACATTTCCAGTAAGGCACACATTATAAAAGAATAAGCTATTCTACACCTGTAATACTGTCATTCATGGGCTGTCCCCCTCCTTTCACTGCAAACTAGCTTGGTGCATTAAGGCCACACCTTGAGTCCTGTGTCCAGTTCTGGGACCCTCAGTTTAGGAAAGATGTTGAGTTGCTGGAACGTGTCCAGAGAAGGGCAACGAAGCTGGGGAGGGGTCTGGAGTACAGCCCTGTGAGGAGAGGCTGAGGGAGCTGGGGTGGCTTAGCCTGGAGAGAAGGAGGCTCAGGGGTGACCTTATTGCTATCTACAACTACCTGAAGGGAGGTTGTAGCCAGGTGGGGGTTGGTCTCTTTTCCCAGGCAACCAGCACCAGAACAAGAGGACATAGTCTCAAGCTGTGCCAGGGGAGGTTTAGGCTGGATGTTAGGAGGAAGTTCTTCATAGGAAGAGTGATTGCCCATTGGAATGGGCTGCCCAGAGAGGTGGTGGAGTCACCATCACTGCAGGTGTTTAGGAAGAGATCGAATGGGGTGCTTGGTGCCATGGTTTAGTTGATTAGATGGTGCTGGATGATAGGTTGGACTCCATCTCAGAGGTCTTTTCCAACTTGGTTAATTCCATTCTATTAATTAACTTAGTGAATAAACTCTGCTTAACAGGTTCTGGTCTGCCTCCATCCACTTCCTCTGTTCAAGAAGGACACTTCACAGCAGTGTAACAGTGCTTGTATAAAACACCTCTTTTTTGAACTGCTTCTACCTAGCACTTTTCCTAATATTAACAGCACTGCAGTTAACACTGCAATTTATACTACACTCATCAGCAGTTCAGTGCTCTGATCACTCACAGAAATGGAATACTTTTAGTCAGAAAAAGAACAAACAAACCAACAAAAAAAACCTGTGGTGGTGAAGACACTCTTTAAAGCAGTAATATATCTCGTTTCTACTGTAATTGTGGAAGGCACTCGCTGACTGCTCACTTTTTGAGTTCCCACAAGGAGTGTTGGGGTGGGGGAAGTCTCATGGGGAGGCTTTCATCTCATGGAAACACTGACACTAGATCTGCTTGAAAATTGCACCTTGTAATTTTTTTCAGTGTAACAGATCACCAACTCCCCCCCAATAAGTATTAATCTAGGGAAAATAATGAAAGTGACCCTGACAGCAGGGTATCTGTACAGGAAAGGAACAACACACAATGACTTGAGCACGGTGAGAACGCCGTTTTCTTCTGGGCTTTGATGCTGATACCTTCTCAAAAACTACAAAACTTTTCCCCTTCACATTATTTCATAGTCCACACAGAGCACTCCCACATTTTAATTAATGAACTTTGGAAGACTGTAACTAACACATTTGAGGTCACGCAGAATACAGCTTGACCCCTCATCACATGAACACCGTGTGACTCCCACTGAAATAATGGACAATCACTCTTCCATACAAGAGAAAGTGATTGCATTGAGGGAAACATCACAGTCTGGAAGCATATGAAGCAAACCTCAGCATCAAATAACAGTACTAGACTTACACTTTATTCTCTTCTGTCAAAAGAAAATAATCTTCCACTTTTTATTTCTATCTGCTGGGTTTTAACACACAAAGTTCCACCTAAACACGAGAAGAAACTTTACTTTGAGGGTGATGGAGCAGTGGCAAAAGCTGCCCAGAGAGGTTTTGGAGTCTGCTTCTCTGAAGACTTTCAAAAGCCACCTGGACAAAATCCTGTGTAACCTGCTCTGGATGAACCTGCCTTAGCAGTGGGAGTGGACTAGATGATCCCCAGAGGGCCCTTTCAACCCCCACCTTTCTGTGAGGGCTGAAGTAAGCAGCAATTCTTCATCTGAGGCTGTATCAAACAAACATGGGTTTATGACTTTGTAAACAAAGACATAAAACCAGGCTTGTGCTCTCTGCCCTACATAGACTAGGTTAGCAGGACACTCTAGCAGTTGCACTGGCACAGTCAGAATACTGTTACAAGCAGTAGGACATCTTATGTCTTTTCATATTCAAGTAGGCAGAGGGGATAGAATCAATAAGGTTGGAAGAGACCTCAAAGATCACCAAGTCCAGCCTGTCACCCAAGACCTCATGACTACTAAACCATGGCACCAAGTGCCACGTCCAATCTCCTCCTGAACACCTCCAGGGATGGTGACTCCACCACTTCCCTGGGCAGCACATTCTAACGGTTAACAATGCTCTCTGTGAAGAACTTTCTTCTCGCCTCAAGCCTAAACTTCCCCTGGCACAGCTTGAGACTGAGAAACACTAATAAACTAGAAGCAAAGGCAGCCACAGAAATGACTGAGCAGCACAAGTGGAAGCATAAATGGTATACTGGACACTGATGTTTAACTCTGAAGAAAGAGGAGGGGAAGGGAAGATATAATGGCTTATGCATGGATTTTTGGCACTTACCCGTAACCCGGGTCCTGTCCCTAGCCTACCACCTACTGTTTTTTGGTATCTCTGGGCAGGAAAAAAAAATCTACTACTATGCCAACCAAAACAATTCTGTGATTCTGTGATTTTCTTACAAACTGAATACTCGCTTGATTTTTAACTTGCTTAACTCCAGCTTCTGTTACATGGGTGGGGAGAAGGAGAAACAGAGACCTTGGTAGATGGCTTGGCTGGGTAATACAATCCAGCCAGTAAACTTGGGCATCTAAAAGGCTGACTAGCAAAATGGTGCTCCCAGGCCTTTGAAATGGAATGCTAACAGAGAAGACAGGCACACTAAACACTCAGCTTCATGGTATGATGCAGGGTGTTAACAAAGCTGCACCATGTCCAATGCTTGCCAAAGAGAGAGGCATAGGAAGCAATGCTGGGCAAAGAGCCAAAACACAGAATTGCAACCATGCAAGTTCTGTTTTTCCTCACAGCAGCAAAACCAAAATTCAGCTTGTGGTTTGTTATTGAACTATTAACTGTTGACCTTAAAATGCACTCCTGCTCATACAGGAGTCATGATGTAGGCAGCTATTGATTCAGGCTTCCCGCTTTTTCTCTTCGCTGTGTCGTGGAGAAGATATCCTGTGTCAAACACTGCTGAGGGAGCCCACAGACACCTAGGACTAATGGATGAAGGATCACAGGATCCTGGTGTTTCAGCAGTACTGCCAAATGCAAATGTTTCCCCACCTGTGATGTATTCACAGGCAGAACACTCTTACTGGAATCACCACTTTGAAACTAACGCACATCAGCTCTCTTCTTTTCTTACACAGAGTTATTATTACTCATGAATTATCATCACCAGTCCTTCACTGATAAGGGACAGATCCAGCCAAAAACTCAAACCTTATTGTCTTCAACAGAAATATTTCTCATCATTACAGAATACAGAATTAACCAAGTTGAAAAGGACCTTTGAGATCATCCAATCCAACCTATCACCCAACACCATCACTGTAATTATTACCAAGAGGAGATCGAATTAAGAGCTCTCCTACTAATGTTTCTTCAAGATTAGCTCTCTGGTGGCATAGCTGCTAGTCCAATACTGTTTTTTTTTTACCCTGAAGCACACTTGGCTGTATCTAAATAAGGAGTAATGCCTTAACTCCTAATTTCCTTCCAATCACAAATTCCAGGTAACCTCTGTACACCAATAAGGTGATAGGGGTCAAGAGCAGAATAAATCACTGTGCTGCTTCCTTCTTCCATTGAAAGGGCATGCTGGCATTCAATGGAAATAGAAGGAAGCAGCTCTAAACCAGCAGAAGAAGATAATCAACCATGCAATACCTTGCCACAGGGCAGTGCAAATGACAAAAACTCAAGTGACAGACTCAAGGTGCAATTGAACAATTTCATGGAAGAAAAACTCCTTTAGGATAACTGAATATACAGAAGACACATTTGACTCAAGAAAGCCCTTGAGCTGCAAGCTGCTGGACACTGAGAGACTAATTGTGAAGTATCACTGTTCCTGTACATCTCATCATACCATCTGCTGTCGAACACTGGTGGAAGCATGGCATCATGCTGGACCTTAAGTCTAACTTCGTATGGCAGCTCTTACATTCTCGTGTCAATGCTTTTACTGGGCATCTTTCAGTATGATTTTACATCAGGTTCACTGCATCCAAGTTACAGTATTTTCTCCAAAGCATTGCTGCTAAATCTGCATCTTCTCCTACCTCCAGTAAGTCAATCATCCGAGTCATCTGGGAGTAGATGAGAACTCTGTGTCCTTGAGATTTCAGCCGTGTCAGCAGCAGGTCAAGAGCATGAAGCTTCCCACTGTCTGTGATCAGACTCTCTTTGTCTAAAGAGAAATGGAAGAAAAGCAGGTAGCTAATAAAGGCCAAACAGATACATGCAACAACCGACGCTTCCCTGGCATTTCACTGCATTATAATCCCTGAAGTAACGAGTTGTGATGCAAGGATCTGCAAGGCTCCTTCTGGCTGCCACGAGCACACTGCTAACAATAACTTTTGTTTGGTGGGATGGGAGTGTATGAATAGATCCTTGGCAAAACCTCATCACAGACTGATCTCCTCATGAGTACAGCCTCAGTTAAATAAGAATAGAATAGAATACACCAGGTTGGAAGAGACCTTCAAGATCATCGTGTCCAACCCATCAACCAATCCAACCCACCTGAACAACTAACCCATGGCACCAAGCACCCCATCAATCTCCTCCTGAACACCTCCAGTGATGGCGACTCCACCACCTCCCCAGGCAGCCCATTCCAATGGGCAATCACTCTCTCTGTATAGAACTTCTTCCTAACAGCCAGCCTAAACCTCCTCTGGCACAGCCTGAGACTGTGTCCTCTTGTTCTGGTGCTGGTTACCTGGGAGAAGAGACCAACCTCTGTCTATCTACAACCTCCCTTCAGGTCGTTGTAGAGAGCAATAAGGTCACCCCTGAGTCTCCTTCTCTCCAGGCTAAGCAGCCCCAGCTCCTTTCTTTGCACAGCCATTTCACTCATCTAAGGGGTGCATCCTGATCAGATCTACAACCACAATGTGCCTTGACAGCTGATGAAACTTTTCTGCACTTCACACATTAAAATGCTGTCCTCTGGACGTTTGCTGCGGAGCCTTAGACATACGCTCCACAGATCTAGTTTCAAGATCAAATCCCTCAGCAACACGGAAAGTGAAGTCCTCTACGTCACTGTAAAGGAACAGCCTCTTTACAGCACTGCCTTAACTTTTCTTTTTCTCCCCTGCCCTCCACTTTTTGGGTTTCTTTGTTTGTTTAAGCAGTGTTTCCACACGGCAATCTTTTAAGCCGCTTGAGATTTTATACTTGGTGTCCTCTCTATTCCAGCACCGCTCGTCAAGTATTTTGCAGGAAGGAGACCTTCCTGTTTGTACATTCTGTACATAAACTTCAGTAAACAATCCATTGCTGTTGAAAGAGGACGAAGAGGAGTTTTCTTCCAAAAAAAATGATCTGCTGGAAAAGGCCACTGAGGATTCTGTATTCTTTGGGATGCCTGAATTTAGGTTTGCAGCCAAAGCGGAAAGTCGATAACTGCAGATGGTGCAGGCTAGTGCAGAATCCAAACACTTGCAACATGTCTGGCAGGTACCATTCTCAAATGTCTAGCAGGTAACACTTCTGCACATTTCTCCTTGCACAGACTGAATTAGCTGATGAGCTGAAGGAAATGCAGCTTTCTCGAAGGCAGCTAACTGACAGCACAGTATACTGATTTTAAAAAGATTGATCTATAGTGTGTATAAATATATATAAAATTAATTCATTCATCTGAGCACCACACATTTCAATACAGCTAAACCCAGGTTTCTACTTGTGGAACAGAGGAGTGCAGATCACACAAGAGAGCTCCTCAAAAGCTCTTAGAATAGAATAGGATAGAATAAAGTAGAATAGAATAGACCAGGTTGGAAGAGACCTTCAAGATCATCGTGTCCAACCTATCAACTAATCCAACCCACCTAATCCCACCAAGCACCCCATCAAGTCTCCTGAACACCTCCAATGATGGTGACTCCACCACCCCCCCAGGCAGCCCATTCCAATGGGCAATCACTCTCTCTGTATAGAACTTCTTCCTAACAGCCAGCCTAAACCTCCCCTGGTGCAGCCTGAGACTGTGTCCTCTTGTTCTGGTGCTGGTTGCCTGGGAAAAGAGACCAACCCCCACCTGGCTACAACCTCCCTTCAGGTAGTTGGAGGGAACAATAAGGTCACCCCTGAGTCTCCTCTTCTCCAGGCTAAGCAACCCCAGCTCCCTCAGCCTTTCCTCATAGGGCTGTGCTCCAAACCCCTCCCCAGCTTTATTGCCCTTCTCTGGACACCTTCCAGCAAGTCAACCTCCTTCCTAAACTGAGGGGCCCAGAACTGGACACAGGACTCAAGGTGTGGCCTAACCAGTGCAGTGTACAGGGGCAGAATGACCTCCCTGCTCCTGCTGGCCACACTGTTCCTGATGCAGGCCAGGATGTCATTGGCCCTCTTAGCTGCCTGGGCACACTGCAGGCTCATGTTCAGCCTACCATCAACCAGTACCCCCAGGTCCCTCTCTTCCTGGCCGCTCTCCAGCCACTCTGACCCCAGCCTGTAGCACTGCATGGGGTTGCTGTGGCCAATGTGCAGAACCCGGCACTTGGATGTGTTGGATGTGTGCTCTTAGGAACACAGCAGGCAACAGCATCCACAAGTGGCCAAGTGCAGCAACATGGCACAGAGGGCTGAGTTTGATTTCTGCACATGCAACCAAGAGTTTGGCAAGAAAAACAGGAAACCAGTTGTTGTCCTATACTGGATTCAAAAGATTATTTGAAACAACCTGGCTGGGTTGAGCCCACCTTTTGGAAAGGCTGTAAAATCCAGCAAGTGGTCTGGAAAAAAACTCTAATGAGATTTCAGGGTGTTTAAAAAACCATTCCTGCAGGGAGGGGGTTCAGAGTCGTGACCCCTTTCTATTTTCAAAGGGCATTTGGCACTGTTCAAGGTTCTTCCTTCGAAGAAAGGTTTTTACCAACAGAAGAGAACTCTGTGCTAGCAGAGACATGCACAATATCCAGTGACTTGTGTAAAAACAAGGCATGCTTCCCTCCTATCCTTCCAACAGTGAGGAAAAACTTGTCAACAACACTCGTATCCAGAAACATGGTGGACTCTATTGTTTCAGTATGTCAGTCAAGATCTCTTTCAAAAACATCCTTTAGCTTCAATATAAATAAAGGATGTGATGCTGGAATTAGTGGGATCTACAGTAGGATGCTTTCTGAAAGTATTGCTTAAAATTCTTAGCTATTATATTTGCACCATAAGCAGTGCTGTGAACGCTCCTTTGGGAACATCAGAGTCATGCTCCTGCAGTTCACTAGCTAAGAATCCAAGGCAAGAGAGCTCTGCTCTTTCATGCATGTCTGCTTAGCTAGCTGTCACTTTTTTACCCCCAATATGCTCTCCCTTTTGATGGTGATCTTGTTGCTTTGCCACATTGTTGCTTGTATCATTAGTAACTATCTTATGGATTCCCTCAATCAGAGAGCCAATCACAGTATCACAGTATCACAGTATAACTAAGGTTGGAAGAGACCCCAAGGATCATCGAGTCCAACCTGTCTCCACAGACCTCACGACTAGACCATGGCACCAAGTGCCACGTCTAATCTCCTCTTGAACACCTCCAGGGACGGTGACTCCACCACCTCCCCAGGCCCAAGGAGATGCTGCAAAGAAAATCCCAGACCACAGCTCAGGCTGGCATTTGTTCTAAGGGCAGCACAGTGGATAATGACACACTCATGCCTAGAACAGAACCTGGTCTCAATTACATACAAATGGGTCACAACAACCCCATGCAGCGCTACAGGTTCAGGTTGGAGAGGGTGGAGAGCAGCCAGACAGAAAGGGACCTGGGGGTACTGATTGACAGCTGGCTGAACACAAGCCAGAAGTGCGTCCAGGAGGCCAAGAAGGCCAATGGCATCCTGGCCTGCATCAGAAATAGTGTGGCCAGCAGGAGCAGGGAAGTCATTGCGCCTCTGGACTCAGCACTGGTTAGGCCACATCTTGAGTCCTGTGTCCAGTTCTGGGCCCCTCAGTTTAAGAAGGACATTGAGACTCTTGAACATGTCCACAGAAGGGCAACGAGGCTGGGGAGAGGCCTTGAGCACAGCCCTGTGAGGAGAGGCTGAGGGAGCTGGGATTGTTTAGCCTGGAGAAGAGGAAGCTCAGGGGAGACCTTATTGCTCTCTACAACTACCTTAAGGGAGATTGTAGCCAGGTGGGGGTTGGTCTCTTGTGCCAGGCAACCAGCACCAGAACAAGAGGACACAGTCTCAAGCTGCACCAGGCAGGTGCAGGCAGGCAGGCTTGAGGGGAGGAGAAAGTTCTTCACAGAAAGAGTAATTTGCCATTGGAATGTGCTGCCCAGGGAGGTGGTGGAGTCACTGTCCCTAGAGGTGTTCAAGAGGGGAATGGCCATGGCACTTGGTGCCACGGTTTAGTAGTCATGAGGTGTTGGGTGACAGGTTGGACTTGATGATCTCTGAGGTCCTTCCCAACCTTACTGCTTCTATGATTCTATGAAATAGTTAACAAAGTTAAAAAGGAACTTCCAACTCAGGCAATCAACTACAAATGGCAATGACTTATGGCTATTTGGTTTTAAAACACATGTATGGAAGCCAAAAGCTCTGCACAGCAGGAATGTTTACACAAAATGTTATCTTTCCTTGAAATCCATACAGCCATGACGCGCTAGTTTTACTCTCTGGTCAGCTTGCTTGTTGTTTCAGAATAAATTAAACTGAGCAAAGCACCATGAGAAGTCTAGATATCCATGACAAAGTAACACAGTGATTAACCAAAAGCCATCTGACTGGAAGGAAACTGAGAGAACAAACAGGGCCTGCTCAAAAGGAAAAAAATCAACCTCCACTGACTACATTAACACATTAGCAAGCTCTTCCAGAAGCAAAGTTTCTCACACAGGAGGGAATTAAAGTCTGGTAACTGAAAGTGCTGCTTGTCCTTTGCTGATGGCTGCCTAGTTCACCATAGTCTAAGTTACTATTTTTAAAGAGCAATGAAATGCAAATCACAAGTAAAGAACTTATTTGCATATGGTCTGGGAATCTGAAAAGTTAACAAGTTGTTAGCAGTTCATAATTTGCCCAACACTGCAGAAGAGCAGGCTGCACTGGTGAGAAAGAGGGGTGTTTTTTTAGGAAAGCAAATCAGAAACAAAGAGATTTATCATCTCTGGAAGAGAAAACCATCTGACCCTAACCTGGCATCTTCAAGTGTGCTATCTTGGTACCATTGTGTTTTCCAAGATCAAGCATTTTGCATGCTTAAAGCCTGCCACCTAGTGCTTCCCAGGCCAGGATCTGGGAAGTGCTAGCAGAAAATGTACTTCTTTATTCATCCCATCCTCAGAAAACAACACAAATTATTCAAGAGAGTGTTTCTCTCACTTTTGTTTATCACTCCCTTATACCTCAGAGGGGGGAAAAAAGGCAATTTCTTTCTTTTTTAAACAGGATTACCAAAATCTGCGATTTTGCCTTTTCTGCTCTTCATGACTGGTGAAGATTTCCCATGAAATGCTTTGAATGTTGTTATTTCTTTCATCTAAGAGCACCAAAGAACTTGTAACAAGTTTAAGCCAGCTAGGACACAACAGGTCCTGGGATGCAAGTCAAAGAACTCTCCTCCCTAGGATGCAACTTTGGGGTTGTTTGGTACTGCATGAAATAAACAAGAGAACGAATCCAAAGGGAAAGCAAGTGGCAAATCCCATTGTGTGGCTCTCAGTCTGACAAAAACCTCAAAAAGCAGTGATACACACATCAATTATCTCACAAGAGCACACAGTAGGATCCTATAGCCTGGGAAGAAAAGCTACAAATGATTATTGACTCCAAATAACCCTTGTCAGGAGCTCTGGCTGATGAGTGTAGCTGGGCACACGGCTCTCTGGAGAATGAGAAAGAGTGCCTCTGGACATGCAAAAAGCAGAGGAAAGAGAGATAAAGCCTGGGTTGCAGTTGACACCCCTGGTTCCCCTCCCGACAGTCTGCACGGCACAATGGGGTCAGTGAGGAGCTAGCTGGCTCTCACAGTAAACAGCCAGTGAGGCCGGTGCTTTTTATCGATGCTAAAAGGACTCAGACACTTCCTGCCATTTAATCCAGGACCATTTTTCTTTCAAAGAACAGGAAAAGCCTCAAGAGATTCCCACAGTGATCGCAGCTGAGCCTGCTGCCAGGGTACTGGGAACACTGAGTTTGGGAGAGGATAGACCAGGGTTAGGCAAGAGAGGTGTCCCCTTTTCCTCTTGTCACCCATTTACTGCAGACCTTCCCAGCTGCTGTTCCATTTGCTTGCAAATGCCTCCTTCAGCACATCAGGCACTTTCTGCAGCATGCCTGCTCCTGCGTGCATAAACACAGCTGACCTGTTGTGGTGTGTGCCCTCTCCTCTGAGTAAGTTTAGGTTTGAATGCCACTTACCACCTAAATAAACCAGCTGTACAAAACTGCCTGTTTTTCCTAACCCTCCTTGAGCAACATCTCCTGAATTAAGCAAGTCTTACACTCATCCTAACCACTTTCTGAACCAAATCCTGTTGCGCTCGGATAACAATTTGCCTAATCTTGCACCTACTCACTCACTCCTGAAAGCTTCTTCTGCCCTATGAAGTCCTCCATAGATTTTTGCTTATCACAAAGTCATCAGCTTAAAATGGAAGTATTTTCAAGAGAATGCAGCCCACTGTCTATTCTACATCAGCTACTTTTCTTCCTTTCTCTACTTATGCCTTCCACCTTAATGAATCCCTTCACTCCTTCCCTCCTTTCTGCTACACAGAGTAATTTTCTCTTTCCACATAATTGATAAATAGGTCAATGAATTCCTGAAGAAGCTATAAAATCAGCAACTATCACTCATGGAAAATGATTTCTCCATTACACAGAGACAAATGTGCATGGGCTTCAAATGACTTCAAGTAGTTATGAGGTACCTTCTTAAACCAGACTGTAGCAAGCAAAAGGCCATTTTCCTTCTACTGTACTAACTTCCCGTGCCAAACATCCTTGACCCAAAAGGGTCTGGGAATAACTTAGCATCTGGCAGTGTAAGCTGTTTTTCCTCTTGGCTATCTCTCAGATCTCTAGTGCTTTCTGCAGATAGCTCACTGCTCAGGACCACCTTCCGACAGTCAGTACATCCAGCCCATCAAAGTCATTGCAGCATCAGCAGTCAAATTCTAGCAGGTCTTGGATTATTTTAGTCTAATTCTAGTGGGGGGAAAAATGAAGTGCATTTGCTTTACTAGTACACTGGTACCTTTTCCCTACTTTACCAAGAAATATGAATAATTATTCTTCATTCCAGCTGAAACACAGTAAATCCCTCATGCCTTGCTTTCCTGGCCACTTTCCTCTGAACTCGGTCCCCAAACCCTTCTTATGGCAGACTACTACATGTAATATTTATCCTTCCACGAGGTAACCAAGAAAAGATCTCTTTGGTCAATATGAAGGTCTTCCAGTGTACTGGGAGGCAAGGTGCGACTGCTACTTTTCTTGCAATCTTATCTCCAACCTCAAACCAATATTTAGTTGTGAGAGTAGCCTGTGCTTTAATAATCACATCCAGGTTTGCAGTGGATTTGCTCAGTATCTACTGACAGTTTCACTCCAGACAGAGGATACGAAATCACAATGTCTTTTATGATATTGGTGTTAACTTCCACTTAGGAAAACCAAATGCATAACCACCATTCCCCTCTCAAAGAGCCCAGAATCAAGCATTATGACCACTGAAGAGCAGATGTTCTCACTGATCTCATCACTGTGCCATAACAAGCTCCAAACTTACCTGGTATCCTGATGAAAGACCAGCCGTTCTGAGGCCTGATCCCTAACAGCCCTCCTGGATACTCAGGGAAGAACCTGGAGCATTGCTTCATCCAGTCAGCTGCTAGCTCTGGGGATCCATGGAGGACACATTGCTTTGCTTCAAGACTTCCTCCTTCCTTTAGTGCCCTGTGCTCATACTCTGCACTTCGGTCATTGCAGTAGACCTCCAGTGGCACAGCTGTTACCTACAAGGAAAACAACAATATTCTTGTTCAGATTTCCCCTCATCCCCAGGATCAAATTTTAGAAGTCAAATTATTGTGACAACTCAGAAATGGAAAACAATCTTGGATTGGCTTAAAATAAGCAAAGATGTGATATGTCCACACACCACACCCAGAAAATCTTATGAATGGCCAAGCATGGGCCATGTGCCTTCTGATAAACAGCACCTTGTGCCAACTGCTAAAGCTGAAAGTAGAAGGATAACATCCTTGTTGCACCTCCTGTTTTCCCTAGAGTTCAATATTTTTGCTGTTCACAATCAAATACTTGCCTAACAGGGATGACATTCATATATCATCCTTAACAGAAATTCATTTGATAATTTATTATTAGGAAGATCCATAAATTTGCAGGGGGCAGGGAAAGAACAGGAAATCTGCCCTGTTTTGGAACATCTTATTTCTTGGGCTTGACAGATCACCTGAGCAGAAGTGGGCCACAAAAACAGTGCAAGTGAACATAGGGCCATAGCATGCTATGAGTCCTATGCCCTATTACCTGCTCCAGCAGATACAGCCCAGCTGGACAGATCAGTGTTGCAAACACAAGAACTCTGATTTCACACCATGGCAGCTATTCTGGAATGGCTCCATCACTTTAACTCCCCCTGCTTTGCCTCACCCACTCAAATCTGGACAGAGCAGGTAAGGTTGATGTCAGTCAAACAGTTACAGCCCAGTGGCTGTAAGGTGCTTGAGTAAAGGGTTCAACTCCAGCAGACAAGGCTGCCCTTTGTACAATCTAGAGCACTTGGGGAGAAACAACAGCAGGCACCAGTACAGATTTGAGGTCATCCTGCTGGAAAGCAGAAAGACCTTGAAGTCTTAGTGGACAGTAAGTTATCCATGGGACAGCAATGTGCCTTTGTGGCCAAGAAGGCCAATGGTATCCTGGGGTGCATTAGTAAAAGAGTGTCCAGCAGGTCTAGGGAGGTTCTCCTGCCATTCTAATCTGCCCTGGTGAGACCACACATGGAATACTACATCCAGTTTCAGGCTCCCCAGTTCAAGACAGAGATCTACTGGAGAAGGTCCAGTGAAGAGCTATGAGGATGATTAAGGGACTTGAACATCTCTCCTATGAAGAAAGACTGAGAAAACCAGGACTGTTTAGTCAGGAGAAGAGAAGGCTGAGAGGGGCTCTTATTAATGTCTATAAATATCTGAGAGGTGGGTGTCAAGAGGAAGGGGACAGGATCTTTTCAGTGGCACCTAGTAATAGGACAAGGAATAATGGAAGTAAGATAGAACACAGGAAGTTCCACCTCAACACAAGGAGAAACTTCTTTACTGTGAGGGTGACAGAGCAGTGGGACAGTGCCCAGAGAGGTTACAGTATCACAGTATCACCAAGGTTGGAAGAGACCTCAAAGATCATTGAGTCCAACCTGTCACCACAGACCTCATGATTAGACCATGGCACCAAGTGCCACGTCCAATCCCCTCTTGAACTTGTGGAGTTTCCTTCTCTGTGGGGTTGGATCCAATGATCTCTGGAGGTCCCTTCCAACCCCTAGCATTCTATGATTCTTTCTCTCATCTCTCCCTTACCAGGGTAATGGACAACCTCAAGATACCGAAGCAATAAACCCAAAAGTGTAACACAGCCATGGTACATACCAGGACAGCCTGCCTCTGCTGGGTTTCTCTTATGATACTCCTCCAAGAGTCAAACCACAGGACCCAAAGCAAATACCACAACTGCTACATTTTCACTCAAATATCAGCACACACCAATTCACTACCCAGCACAAACCCTCTTCCAATAAAAATGCAGATTGCCAACTTCTTCCTCCCACCTCTTCTGAATAGAATTCTGTTTGGGGCCAACATTTTGGGGTAAACATTTACAAGCCATTTCTAACCTAATCTAGAGAAGAAAGCTGGTAACCACTTTCACATAGCATCCAGAGACTTAATAACATATTGTAAACTCACTTAGAAAATGAAACTAAAAATCAGACAATTAACCTTACAGCATGGGCTTAAAACAGAGAGAAGTACTAAGTTTGCAGTGCTTTGTTGGCTTCTTCACCAATACAGGAAGCCAATAAGTCACTACTTTAGCAGTCATTGTTGCTTTTATTTCAGAAGTACAATTAAAACAGACCATCCATTGAGTCCAGTAAGTTAAAAACCTTGTCATGAACCCTAATGCTGTGCAAAGGAACACATTGCCCAGGGACTATGGAAAGTAAGGTAACAGACAAAAAGGAACACAGAGGCAACCAAACCTGTGGAAGTTTTCACATTTTGAAGTGGAATGAAATGCACAGGAAGCAACAGTAGAGGAGTCTGTAGGGTTTGATGGTGAACAGTTAAGTAGCTGAGCTTCTGGAAAATGGAGAAAGGGTAGGGACTGGCTTGATAATGGGATAACTGGAAGCTGGAAAGCAGTAGAAGAACCTTTTACTGCAGCCAAAAGGCTTTTATGTATTTGAAGGAGGATGAATTTTTTGCTCCAGCTTACTCTGGTGTGACACAATTAACTGATGGGAATAAGGTATTGTCATTTGCATGATAAAATAGTATACATTTTAATGGCTTAACTAAATTACAAGAAACAAAAAGGGGTTTAATATCAACAGTGTTAAATGCTGCACTTCAGAACTGCAAGATGAAGAGAGCATTCCATGCCTCAGGACAGACTGCCTGGTTAATTTCTATTCTATTCTAATCTTAGAGGCTGGCTGAGTATTACCAGCTAACTCAAAGTAAAAGATATCAAGCCACATCTTCTCAGTGGAAGCCTGTGATCTGTGATCCCCTCCCATTTTGCAGCTCATCTCATAGGAATCTCACAGAGATTCATTTTTGCAAGGGTATATCAATTGTTTAAACAGATTCATAGAATAGAATAGACCAGGTTGGAAGAGACCTTCAAGATCATTGAGTTCAACCTATCATCCAACACCACCTAATCAACTAAACCATGCAACCAAGCACCCTATCAAGTCTCCTCCTGAACACCTCCAGTGATGGTGACCCCACCACCTCCTTGGGCAGCCCATTCCAATGGGCAATCACTCTCTCTGTGTAAAACTTCCTCCTAATCTCCAGCCTAAACCTCCCCTGGTGCAGCCTGAGACTGTGTCCTCTTGTTCTGGTGCTGGTTGCCTGGCACAAGAGACCAAACCCCACCTGGCTACAACCTCCTTTAAGGTAGTTGTAGAGAGCAATAAGGTCACCCCTGAGTCTCCTTCTCTCCAGGCTAAGCAACCCCAGCTCCCTCAGTCTCTCCTCATCGGGCTTGTGTTCCAAGCCCCTCACCAACTTTGTTGCCCTTCTCTGGCCATGCTCCAGCAAGCCAACACAATGGGAGTAGATAACAAAGTAAGATCAGAAAGCATATCAAAAAGTCTCAGCAGCGACAGTCAAGTTCATGTTTTGCAAGATGCCAAGAGCTACCTTAAAACCTGACTGACTTACAGCCCAGTGCACATCATCACATGAAACCCTGCACACTGAAAGTGCCTGCCTTAGGAAACTGCACACACTCCCAGTACTTACTAGATAGCATCAGAGTTGATGCCATCTTGTGCTGCCATCTGCAGTCAAAGCTGGGAGAGAGCAGAACCCCTCCAAGCAAGGCCTTGCTGCCTGAACACTGAAGCTCACCACAACAATGGTATAGAATAGAATAGAATAGAATAGAATAGACCAGACCAGGTTGGAAGAGACCTTCAAGATCATCGTGTCCAACCTATCATCCAACACTACCCAATCAACTAAACCATGGAACCAAGCATCCTGTCAAGCCTCGCCCTGAACACCCCCAGCGACGGCGACCCCACCACCTCCTCAGGCAGCCCATTCCAGTGGGCAATCACTCTCTCTGTGTAAAACTTCCTCCTAACCTCCAGCCTTAACCTACAGACTTAGGTTGTTCCTTGTAAAGGGCACTATTAACCATCACATTTCAGTTCACATTTCTAGACTGCCACAGATATTCTTTCTGGCAGAGACAGTCTGTCATATGTATTTCCAGGACACCCAGGACCAGCAGCTGATACACACGAAACCAGAATAAGGCTAACTTCTGACACAGGAACATAGCTAGGATTTTTAAAAGGCAAAAAATACCACCACCACCACCAAACCAGCAAGGATTTTTAAAGGACAAACACATTTCCAGGGCAGAACTTTCCATCTTTTGCATGGCCTTAAAAAAACAGAGGAAAAAAAACCCCAAACAACAATCAATCAATCAACCAATCACATTTCTAAAAGCAATTTAAAAAGCCTTCCAGTTAAAGCTTGTCCATGCTTCTCCTGTCTCCTTTTGTTCATGGAACAGTTTTTCAACTTCATGCTTTTTTTTTCCAGGTTTGCTTTTGGGGTTTGACTTGTAACAGAAAAAACCCAACAGGGTGACCTTAGCACTAAACCCTCCTATGCCAACACATTCTTGCCAATCAAACTGAATGTAACAGTTGTGGTTAGGAAACATAAATAAACCATGAAAAAAGTAGATAGGGCTATATGAATGCATTAGCACCTTACATTCAGTACCTTAGTTTAGTTAGGGTCATTGCAGAATGCTTCCTGAGTCCTTCACATTGCTCCAAGCAAAGTTAACCTTTCAGATGTGAGCTACCCAAACACACTTCTGACCACAAAGACCTCCGGCACGCTGGGATCTACTGAACTACTAAACTAAAACAAGCAATACTTGCCTAAATGGAATTAAACAGCTAAATGGAATGAAACACCTCTGTGCCTGGAAAGATCATGGAGCAGATCCTCCTGGAGGCACTACTGACTCAGAAGAAGAGTGAAGAGGTGATTTGGAACAGTCAGCATGGCTTCACCAAGGGCAAATCCTGCCTGACCAGCCTGGTGGCCTTCTATGAACAGGTCACAACATTAATAGCTGAGGGGCAAGCAGCTGATGTCGTTTACCTGGACCTGAGCAAAGCCTTTGACACTGTCCTGCACCACATCCTGGTCTCCAGACTGGTGACACATGGGTTTGATGGGTGCACCACAAGATGGATAAGGAACTGGCTTGATGGCTGCACCCAAAGAGTGGCTGCCAATGGCTCCATGTCCCAGTGGAGGACAGGGACAAGCAGAGTCCCTCAGGGATCAGTCCTGGGACCAGGCTTGTTCAACATCTTTGTGGGTGCCATGGACAGTGGCACTGAGTGCACCCTCAGCAAATTTGCTGATGACACCAAGCTGTGTGGTGCAGCAGACAGGCTGGAGGGAAGGGAGGCCATCCAGAGGGACCTGCACAGGCTGGAGAGATGGGCACAAGCCAACCTCATGAGGTTCAATGAGACCAAGTGCAGGGTCCTGCATCTGGGTCGAGGCAATCCCAGGCACAAATCCAGGCTGGGCAGGGACTGGCTGGAAAGCAGCCCTGAGGAGAGAGACTTGGGGGTGCTGGGGGATGAGAAGCTCAACATGAGCTCTCAGTGTGCACTTGCAGCCCAGAAAGCCAATCAGATCCTGGGCTGCAGCAAGGGAAGTGTGGCCAGCAGGGCAAGGGAGGTGATTCTCCCCCTCTGCTCAGCTCTGGGGAGACCCCACCTGGAATACTGCCTCCAGTTCTGGAGCCCCTATTCCAAGAGGGATCTGGAGGTGCTGGAAGGTGTCCAGAGAAGGGCCATGAGGATGAGCAGAGGGCTGGAGCACCTCTCCTATGAGGACAGACTGAAGGAGTTGGGGCTGTTCAGTCTGGAGAAGAGAAGGCTCCCAGGTGACCTCATTGTGGCCTTCCAGTATCTGAAGGGGGCCTACAAGAAGGCTGGGGAGGGACTTCTCAGGATCTCAGGGAGTGATAGGACTAGGGGGAATGGAATGAAGCTGGAGGTGGGGAGATTCAGGCTGGAGGTGAGGAGGAAGTTCTTCCCCATGAGAGTGGTGAAGCCCTGGAATGGGTTGTCCAGGGAGGTGGTTGGGGCCCTGTCTCTGGAGGTGTTTAAGGCCAGGCTGGATGAGGCTCTGGCCAGCCTAATCTAGTGTGGGGTGTCCCTGCCCATGGCAGGGGGGTTGGAACTAGATGATCCTTGTGGTCCCTTCCAACCCTGACTGATACTATGAATACAGGAATACAAGATTCATCCTCCCAGTTACTTGAGGCCTGTCTGTACTCCAGAAAACTGCCTACATAGAAAGAGAACTACAGCACTGAAGCCCCTCCTCAGCTGCTACATAAGCACACGCTCCTATCCCTATCATTCACTCCATTAACTTCCCCAATATCCATGGCAGGTCAAACACCAACAGAAGGCTAAGGTTTCTGACAACATATGTGCTCTTTCTGCTGCTTCAGGTCTTCCACACTCCTGCCAAATGCTTGTAACAAGCGTAAAATTAAGCCTTTGTATTCCTAGAAACAAAAAGCCATGCCTCCACTTCATTTTTATACACCAGCCAAGCCAAAACAAGCAACTTGTATTCACTAGAATGTGTCAGCTGTCATCTCTCCTCATCTTTCCCTTCCCTTTGCTATGTAGCCTTCTGAGCCCCTCTCCTCCCTTTCTAACGTATAGGAAATATTCAACACATTCATCTGCACTGCAAATGCAAGGGGCATCAAATCAAAGGAATCTGAAGAAGTCGCAATTTTCACAACTTGTTCTCAGAATAACTGCCTGTTCTTGACCCAAGTAGTGTGTTGTGACTGGGAAGGGATCTGTCATTCTGAGAATTCAGTTGGATTCCTGGCCCCTAGAGCTACAAGCAGAGATGAACTCAGCTCAAGGCAGAGCAGCAGGCAGCTGGTAACCAAAGCCTTATTTGCCACCTTCCCTTCTCCAGCTGCCAATATGTAACTGCACATGCAGCCTCATTTGAGAAAGCCTACAGCAGTAACACCAACTGTAACTAGGAATAGAGCATCTGGCTAGCCTGCTGATGCAAGCACATTTTGTCCAGCTTTCTCAGGATGCACCGCCACGGAATGAAAAAAGCAGCCAGTGACTCACAGAGGTCTCTTGTGTCAGCCCAGGAACCTCCAGAGAAAAGTAATTTGAAAATGCAGCTAATAGTTGAAGGGCAGTCCCAAGCAGAGCCACTTAATATCCAAAACATTCAGAAAATGACAACTCATTAATCCTTGCATACTGCAATTCGATGCTTCCCTTCCAGAGCACCAGCTGATGCAATGAGAGAAAACCAACACCCTGCTCAAAAAAACTTTGCTCTACAGTCCCCTTTTGTCATCAGAGTTGACCAAACAAGGTCTGAGGAGGAGAGAAAGTGAAATGTCTGTGTCTCAGAATAACTCCTGTTGGGTGCATCTTACAACATCCCTTTTCCCTTCAGTCCACAGGAGAGTCACTTCCCCTATGAAAAATCCCACTATTGAATACTGCAGCGAAAGGATATCCTCACAACAGTTTTACCCAACCAAAAGAAACTAATAGATCATCCTGTTCCTAGCACACAATTCTAGCAAGATTTAAAACACAATAGGGGAAAAGAGCCACATAATTTACAACTCCACTTGGACTTACCCGTGGGCTGGCTATGCACAGGAAGGACGGCAGCTCAGTCACCTGGCAGCACCGTACACATGAGGTAGCTGATCTCCTTCGATATATGACGTGGTCTGAATAGCCAGTAACTGCTTTACAGTGGCTACTGAACACAAGGTTCTGCAAAGAAAATTTAAATCAAGAAGTCACTGTCTCTGCAAAGGACAAAAATCCTGTTAAATCTTGCAATCACCCAAGAGAAAACACAACAGACGTTCACCGAGTAGTTCGCTCTGAAAGAAGAAACTCTACGCATCTCCTGCAGGGACAATGGACAGAGCTCTCTGTAACTACCAGGACATTTCAATCCTGACATGGCTGTGATCAGAACAGCTCATATCAATACTTGCTTCTATGCTCAGCTGGAGCACAAGCCCTATGAGGAGAGGCTGGGGGAGCTGGGGTTGTTTAGCCTGGAGGAGGCTCAGGGGAGAGCTTATTGCTGTCTACAACTACCTGAAAGGAGGTTGTAGCCAGGTGGGGGTTGGTCTCTTCTCCCAGGCAAGCAGCACCAGAACAAGAAGCACAGTCTCAAGCTGTGCCTGGGGAAGTTCAGGCTCAAGGTGAGGAAAAAGTTCTTCACAGAAAGAGTTATTGGCCATTGGAATGTGCTGCCCAGGGAGTTGGTGGAGTCACTGTCCCTGGAGGTGCTCAAAAAAGGACTGGACGTGGCATTTGAAGCCATGGTTTAGTTAGTCATGAAGTGTTGGGCGACAGCTTGGACTTGAAGATCTCTCAGGTCTTTTCCAACCTTATTGATTCTATGAGACATGTTTTTCCTTCTTTGGTACTTTTGACTGTAGCTTTTATAACAAAGGCAATATGGGAACATTCCAGTTACTCTGACCCTCAAGATGCTTTCTGGTTACTCCCTTATCTGTTCTGAAGCTTTGGGGGGAAAAAAGAAATTGGGCAGAGGGAAAAAATTAGTCTGGACTGGTATCTGTGGATTTTTCATCTTTTCCCACCCTTTCTTCCTTTGCTGTTGGAAATGGCCCTGAATGTTATCTTGAAGACTTTGGTTACTCACACATATTGTACACATCCAATAGGCAAAACCTGGAATTTGTCACAAGTGTATCTGTGTCCTTTTGACAGAGCACAATGCATTGACTTAAAAGTGGGGGCACTGAGATGACACTGCAGTTTAAAGGAGAGCTCTGTGAAGAGCAGCTGGACTTGACGATCTCAAAGGTCTCTTCCAATTTCAACAGTTCTGTGATTCTAAGATGCTCAACTCCACAGAGAAAAATAACACAAAGATGAATTTTCTTTGCTCTTTTTCTAACTGTAAATATCTGTACCAAACAATGAAACAAACTGCTTAGAGACTGAGACACTTCTGCTACTTTGTTTTTCTTCTGACTCTTCTATATTAAGAACAACCAACTGTTATGTATAACTGTTTTCTTAGTATACAGAGCATTATTCTTCATATTATAGGAAACAAACCAAGACTCTTAACACCATCAAAAGGTAGACCTCTCACTGCATAAGGTCACAGGATGTGCCCTCCTGACAGTTCTAGCAGTTCACTTGACTAAAATCTAAACAGTATGTAAAGCTTTGGCATTGTTCTGCCCCAGTCCCTAATGCACCAACATTAACTGCATGCTACTTTAACCCCAGAGCCTCACAATTTTCTGCAGTCCCAGGGTTTGAAGCTTTAACTGTGACAGAAGCAGACAACTTGTGTATCATGTCGTACACTGGACACACACATAGCTATCTACACATGCCCAAAAATGCTCAAAAGCATCCACAGTAGTTGGCTATTATTGATCATGAATTCTGAGCCCTTTCTATTTCGAGAGGGAGATGTGGTGGGCAAGATGCAAACAGCTAGCACGTATCGTCTGGAACCTGCTGACAAGGGAGAAAAACAGTCTTCCTGTATATAGGTGCTAGCACCACCTAACAAATCAGTCAATCCCAGCATGTAACTTGGTCTTTCAGCTGCCAGTGTGACCTTGTGGTCTAGAGGTAGGAAACATGAAGTTCATACTCCCTGCCTGAACATCTGCTCCTCTATATAAAAGGTGAAAACAGCAAGAGCTGACAACAGCATTCCACTGACACTCAGCAGGGTAAAAAGCACAGGTCAAAGCTTGGGCCACACTGCATAATGTGAAGTGATTCCAAACTCTTACTCAACTGGCAATTCTTTATCAGTAATGCTGGCTTAAGCAACAACTGCTTCACATGTTCACTCCTGTCCCTGCAGAGTCCCTTCTTGTTGGCCTAGCTGTCTGAACTCATTAAGATGTTGATCAAGATGAAAATAAACCCTTGTCCCTCCACTCCAAGTTAGTTTCACCTAAAACAGGCTGTGGGCTGAAACAGCAGTGGGCAAGATAAGGTTGGGAGCACATGGCTGTAGGCAAACAGATGTGAGCACTGGCTCACTCATCTGGGGAGCAGAAACAGTAGCAACAAAGCACCAGCACTGCTGCTGAAATGGGGAAGTCCTTCACCATAATATATTTGTGGTGCTCTTGTGCTGGTTTTATAACTTGTCACACCCCTCCAGAAGCCTATCTAGCTACTTATCTAATCAAAGAACAAATTCAGCAGCCATTAAAATAAGGTTCCTTTAAGTTGGCTGATATAGGGATGTGACAGTGCAAGCCCACATCAGTGAAGGCAGGATTCAGGGGTTGGGAATAAAGAAAGGACAGTAAGAGCCAGGCAGGAAGCATGACTTCCCTCTCAGCAAGAGCAGGCTACTAGACAGATTCACAACTGCTTTAGCTCAAAGTTCCTCTCCACCCCTGGCTCACACACTGGGGATACAGAGGAATCAGTGTTGCATGCAGTCACAAGAGCTTTGCAATGAGCCTTACGACAGCAAGCGTTGGCATACTGATTGTAGCTGCAGGCATTAAGAGGGGTTTGGTAACTTCACTTCCTAGAAATTGAGAATGCCAGAAGTGGATAGAGAGGAAGCTAACAAACTGTAATTCCAAACCCATGCAAGTTTGTTATTTAATTCTCTTTTGGAAGATAGCATCAAAGAGCCATGAAAGGTGGCTTTAGCCCAGTTAGAAGTACCCAGGAAGAAACACAAACTTCCAAGAAAGGATCCAAAATAAGAGAAGAATACTGATTTTATATGCACACAGTCCTAGTAGTAGGTCTTGTACATGGGCATTGATCTTATTTTGCAAGCACCATGCTTCCTGTGCACAAATTATGAACAGGTCACCTAAGAAACACCCCTCTCTGAATTCCCTGACAAACACAGCCATTAAGTATTCATGAACAGAGCAGACACCAGATATAACAGGGACAGCAGAAACCAGCTTCCCACCAGTCACATACATGGAAAAGCCTGGGTAAGGTTACAGAACTCAACACAGCCACAGCTCTGACATGGATCACATACCTTAGTCAACAAAGCCAAGAAGCAAAGAGGAGGATCAGTGAAACACAAAAATATACAACATCCACCACATGGATGCAATCCAAAGCAAGCATTGAAAGAGGCCTTCCTGTATTGCCAGCAGAGTCACACATCAATATGGGTGCCAGCATCCCAACCTCACTTTTTATAGAAAGAAGATTAGGAAAGCAAAGGAGAGGAAGGGTTCACCTCAACAGATCAGGTAGCTTGAAATGAATGTATACAAATTAAATCATGTTGTGGAGGTGCCGAGTAAAGCGAATGAAGCAATCTCACGGGGCAAAGGATTTGTGTGTTTCCATAAAGAAACTAACAATATCTTTAGACAGATGCTCCCTCAGTTTCAGAAAGAAGTGCTAAAAATAAACATGGGGGGTGGTGGTTTTTTTTGTCTAGCAACTTATTTTCATAGCTCCTCTCTTGCATCGGAAGTGCTGATCTGAGCAGTTAAGAAAAGCCTTTCCAGATTTACACCACTTCCTTTTTCCTCTGTTTCTCTCCCTTCCCACTCTCAACATGTTACTATCTTATGAAGCCCTAGAGGAAACCTCTGGGAACTTCACATGGAAAGGTTCTCAAATTTGGACTAAGATGAGATCTTCATTCATGATGCACACTGCTAAGAGACTGGCGTGTAAGGGCCGGGTTGTCTTTCAAGTCTGATTCTGTGCCTCCTTGCTGTGCAAACAAAATTGTGCTAACATACCAAGTACCTCCAGGTGGTAATTTGTCTTAACATGCAGGTTATAAAACAGGTCTAAGGAATCTGGCATAACTGTGGGCCTGACCTTCTTTTAGATTCACTAGTGTAATCACAGATATGCTGTGCTGCCCACACAGTGAACTCTGCTCCTCAGCCGCCTGCTTTCTATGTGACAGGTACTGGTTACAGCAGTGAGATGGGTTGAGGCAGACCCCCTCCCCAGCCGAGGGTACACCCAAGACCCCCAGGGCTCCTTCTTCCCCCTCCCATCGTGCTACTAGGCTAGTCTCAGCTGGCCAGATCTGAGACTGCCCATCCCATCGTGCTACTAGGCTAGTCTCAGCTGGCCAGATCTGAGACTGCCCATCCCCCCGGCCTTGGGCCTAACCAGGCCCAAGGCCAGGAGACATCTGTCCCTAGTTACCAGGTGGCGGCGAGGGAAGAAGTTTAGGAAGGACATTGAGACACTTGAACATGTCCAGAGAAGGGCAACGAGGCTGGGGAGAGGCCTTGAGCACAGCCCTGTGAGGAAAGGCTGAGGGAGCTGGGGTTGTTTAGCCTGGAGAAGAGGAGGCTCAGGGGAGACCTTCTTGCTGTCTACAACTACCTGAAGGGAGGTTGTAGCTAGGAGGGGGTTGGTCTCTTCTCTGTAGCTCCCAGCATCAGAACAAGGGGACACAGTCTCAAGCTGTGCCAGGGGAAGTTTAGGCTGGAGGTGAGGAGAAAGTTCTTCCCAGAGTCATTCGTCATTGGAATGTGCTGCCCAGGGAGGTGGTGGAGTCACCATCCCTGGAGGTGTTCAAGAGGGGACTGGACGTGGCACTTGGTGCCATGGTCTAGTCATGAGGTCTGTGGTAACAGGTTGGACTCAATAATCTTTGAGGTCTCTTCCAACCTTAGTGATACTGTGATCTCTCTAATAAAGAAAGAGGAAGTGCCAGATCCCGCACCGAGATCTTACAGTGGTGCAGGGAATCATGGGACAAGGTACCTGGCTTCCTGTGTCCACCCCTCTGGGCTGGACTTTTGGACACAGGAAGTACCCCTCGTATGAACACAGCAGAGAGCACCCAGCCCAAACTGCTACAATCAGTCACTAGACACGGTGACTGCACTAGGACCTCTCAAGACACAACTAATGAGCTCCTCAAAGAACAGAAATTAACTGGAGAAAGCAAACAATACATTTAAGTCTTGCCACGCTGTGCTACAAGGCAGTCTGTAGCCTATCCAAATGCTTTATGTTTCACTGCCAGTGTTGAAACCTACCTGCACGTATCCCACATTTCGTATTTAGCATCTGTAATGCTAACTCACCCCTCTTCTTTAAGAGCACATAAACACTTTCACTTCAGTATTTACACACACTAACCCAAAAGTTATGTAAAGATCCAGACTGTCTTTCTACACATGCAGAAATGACTAATGCTTTCCCTAAGTGCATACAACTTCTGAGATCAGCTTCCCCTCCTTTACTGTTAAGCTGCAACATCTATTATCCCTACTAAAACAAAGATATGGACAGGCTGGAGCATGTCCAGAGAAAGGCCATGAGGATGATCAGAGGGCTGGAGCACCCCTCCCATAAGGACAGGCTGAGAGAGTTGTTCAGTTTGGAGAAGAGAAGGCTCAGAGGAGACCTTATTTTGGCCTTCCAGTAGCTGAAGGGGGCCTACAAGAAAGCTGGTGAGGAACTTTTTAGGGTGTTGCGTAGTGATACGACTAGAGAGAATGGATCCAAGCTGAAGAAGGGAAGATTTAGATTAGTTGTTAGGAAAAAGTTCTTCACCATAAGGGTGGTGGAGGTTGCCCAGGGAGGTGGTGGAAGCCTCATCCCTGGAGGTTTTTAAGGCCAAGCTGGATGTGGCTCTGGGCAACCCGATCTAGTGTGAGGTGTCCCTGCCCATGGCAGGGGGGTTGGAACTAGATGATCCTCAAGGTCCCATCCAACCCTGACAATTCTGTGACTTATGACACCACACAAGTTTTCCTTAACCATATCAACAAGAGGGCAGAACTTGAGTATGGTCTGGGAAATAAGCATTACACGGTCGGGATGCAAGCAGCTGAATGTGATCTCAAAAAAACATGAAAGTAAATCCACATAGTGCAGACATTTTGTGGAGCCAGGCATGAAGACACAGACTGTTTAAAGACCAGCACAACCAGAGTTAACTGGCATACACACTCACTTGGCTCACTCTTTGTTTGATAACTAGGACAGCTCAGTTTATTGGCTTTGCTGTTAACACGGCAAAACATGACACCTAGTCCAAAGTTGGTTTCCTACTGCTTATGCCTCTTCAATTTCAACTTCCTCTACACACTATTCAATTGAATTCTGGCTATCTCCTTTCCCCTTCCAGACTCACGAACAGAAGCAATATTCCCTAGAGAAATCTGGCACAATCTCACTGTTTCAGAAGAGATTTTTTTCCCCTGCCTATCTGCTAAGTGCACTATATGCTTTCCTGACTCTATGCTAGCACTTTGGTGAACTTACTTCCCAGAGAAACAAATCAATGGAGTTATAACCTAACTCAGGAAATCAACAACAGTTTACTCATAAAAAGACAAAACCTTCCCACACATCTCAGGCAAAAGATTAGAGAAAACGACCTTGCATTACAGAGTCAGACAGACACATCTGGAGTCTACCAGAGAGTAGCAGAGGCAAACTTCAGAGTAGAAAGACACCATCAGCAATGTTTGCTCAACAACCCTGAAACCCTGCTAGGCTGAAGTCTCTGCTTTCCACAGTTGCTGCTAAGTGTATTGAATCTGAGAGGAACAAGTTTTAGTCAGAAAGAAAATACTCCCTATGCAGAAAAACATTACAGAACCCTGAAGCTTACATGCTTCTTAAATAACCATCCCCAATTCCTTCTTAAACAGCCATCCCTGACAAATCTTGGGTCTAGTTCTGCTCCTCTAGTAAGACTCCCAGTTCAACTGATTGATGTTCTGCAGCAAGTTTGGAAATGTGTCACCACACAGGAGGATGACAGCAGTTACACTATTTTTCTGCTCAGCACTCTGAACTTTTTAAACCACATCTAGTAAACTCATCCTGTTTTCAAGTGTCTCTTCCTCTGTTTTATAAGGAGAGAAAGATTTTAGTAGTTCCTTGCTCATGAGGATTTGCTGCTGTGCTCACATCGCAGGAATTTTGCTTACCTGTAGCAAAGTGCAGCTGTGCAAGTTAGGGAAAGACAGTGGGAAATTTACATCAAGCAAGAAATCCCTGCTCCCCAGAAAACATGACCCCTGCTGCTTCTCCCCTTCTGTCTCCATCCAGGAGCGCATGTGATGGAGCCTGTAGGATGCCTTCAGTGACAGGAAAAGAGCTAACCATCTGGAACACAACACAGTAGATACAGTTACTCACTGCTTTGTGAAAGGAAGGCTTGAGTGTATTTACAAGGTAGCTTTATTTGACACAAATGGGGTTTTTTCAGCATTTCAGGCTTACAGTGTCCTGACTCATAGGCAGTAATTCTTGCAGGACATCTCCCAACTACATTACTCCTATTTTAATTTTCTAAGGTGGCTTATCTGAATCCATGTGATTCAGAATACACTTTCAAGCACTTTGTTTAATAGGGTCAAGCCTGAGCTCGCCACTGCTACTTAAAATTGCACACTGACTTCTCTGTAAACTGCTCCATCTATTAATTGCTCACAAGTCTGCATAATTAATGTAAAATTTATCCTCAGATAGATCAGGGAGAAATCTGTATTATGTTACTGAAATGCAAACAACCACAACAACAAAAGAATATCACACTTGGAAAGCCCCAAGCAAAACACCTTTCTTTGATAAAACACTTGCTTTTAATCTCCAATTTCTTACTGTCACTATGTAACTTCAGAGTACTGTCCTTTGCAGAGGACACTAACAGATCATCTCCCTGTCTGAGACAATGCAGTTCATGATGCTAAAAAGCCATTATCATTAGACTATGGCTTGGAATCCATTCTGTGTTAAAAACATGATGTGGAAAACAAACAATACAGCTTGGATGAAGAGCAACTATTGCAGCACAAGCTCATTCCAGGTGCATCGAAACATAGTTCAAGGCCAACTGGTAAGCACTGCAGTAAAACAGCCTTCAGAAGTCTGGATTTTGTGCTAGGTAACACCAGCAACCTACACTGTGAGCTAAGTAAACTCTTCTGTCACCCTCTGACCATCTTGTTTATTTACAATTCAAATCTGTACCAGAGGTTTTCTTTTGACAGAAGCATAATAACTGCCTTGCATAATGGTGCTCTGTGCCTGGAGGAACACCCCAGGAGCTGTTCCATTAAACAGAAACAGACAAATTGTATTATCAGGAGGCACAGAAAACACAGTTTTACAGAGAGATGCCTCTAGCATCACCTGTAATTACTGCAAGTGAAAAAGCCAAAGAGTGGTCCTCACCTGGCTAAATGTCCCTGATTCATGAGGTTTGCCATTTCTGCTGGGGAGACATCAATGAACCGGAGGAAGGAAAAACAGCTTTCTTCATTGATGCCTACAGCACAGAAACACTGAAGTTAGGCCAACACACCTCACAGACACTCACAGCTGAAAACAACACATTCACTTCATCAATTCAAGATACACTTTCTCTGACATATGACAGACCCCCACCATGTGCACTGCACATCATTCAAGTATTTACATTTTTTAACTTCTACACAAAAATTACATTCCCAAAACTATTTTATCCTTTTAGGGTATGCCTGAAAGACAAAGCCAGTTATGAGTACCAAAACAGAGACCAGAATAATCAGCAAGACACTCAGAAGTAGAGTGCTACAGAGAAATGCAAACTTTGGCCTGCATCAGGAATAGTGTGGCCAGCAGGAGCAGGGAAGTCATTGTGCCTCTGGGCTCAGCACTGGTTAGGCCAAACCTCGAGTCCTGTGTCCAGTTCTGGGCCCCTCAATTTAAGAAGGACATTGAGACTCTTGAACGTGTCCAGAGAAGGGCAACAAGGCTGGGGAGAGGCCTTGAGCACAGCCCTGTGAGGAGAGGCTGAGGGAGATGGGGTTGCTTAGCCTGGAGAAGAGGAGGCTCAGGGGAGACCTCATTGCTGTCTACAACTACCTGAGGGAGGTTGTAGCCAGGTCGGGGTTGGTCTCTTCTCCCAGGCAACCAGCACTAGAACAAGGGGACACAGTCTCAAGCTGCACCAGGGGAAGTTTAGGCTGGAGGCGAGGAGAAAGTTCTTCACAGAAAGAGTAACTGGCCATTGGAATGTGCTGCCCAGGGAGGTGGTGGAGTCACCATCCCTGGAGGTGTACAAGAGGGGACTGGACATGGCACTTGGTGCCATGGTTTAGTAGTCATGAGGTGTTGGGTGACAGGTTGGACTTGATGATCCTTGAGATCTTTTCCAACCTCATTGATTCTGTGATTCTGTAGCTTCATCTGAGTGGTCTCAACTGAAAAGGGTTTTGCCCAGCTGAAGAGGTCCATGCTAACAGATTTCAGTATAGTAATACAGACAGTATCTTCCCAGAACTTTTCTCCCCAAGATTTTCCCATCCCAGCAGCTGAACAGCCTACTTAGCTCTCTTCAGCAAAAAAAAAAACTCCATCACCTATAAGAATAAATTGTATTTGACAATGCAAGCAGATTATGCAGGGCTTTTGTTCATTGATTAGACCCTGGGTCACTTGCATCTCATCTACTTTCTACTTGACAAAGAAGTTGGCACTTCAACACACAACACAGAATGTACTGGAATGACTCCAAGATTCTCTGAATTTGTGAAAAATTTGCATTAGACTAAAAATGTGAATCCTATGAAGTTAAAACAAGACATAAAAAGAGACTGCAGTAGGATTAAGCAGTAAGTTATTCACAGATTATTCTTCTGGCTGCTTCCATCCTTTCCCTCATCAAGCAAATGAAATACAGGTCTAACTACAAAGGCTAAGAGAACTTAAATTCCAATCAGATTATCTCAGAGGACCAATTGATCTGGCCTCTCAGTCCTTCCCCCCCAAGTAAGACACATTACAACACCACATGTAAGTCTAGGACTTTAAACCTACCCTTCCTATGGAAGAGAGACTGCTGGATGTGGTCTGGTGCAAATGGCGAAAGCAAAACCCGTAACCACCTGAAAATGAAAGCAACAAACCCAAACAATCAGTAAGAAGGTTTTAACACACCTGATGTTCAATTATACAACCTGTAGGAAATGCAAAGTAACCATTCAGGTTTTTCCCCTGTGTTTCAGTACTCTGGGTGTCTGGAATTGGACATCATCAGTCCACACGCGCTGCTGTTAATTCAGTGCCGAGACACACCATTGCTCTGGAACTGTATTTTACCCTTGCAGAACACCCAGCCTCATCTTCAAACATGGCTGTCTCATCTCTGCCCTAGCACTTTGTGACTTTGTTGGCATTCAGTTATGAATCATGCATTGTCACAGAGAGAAAACCAGACCAAACCACGCTCACGCAGCTTCTATTCATCCAAGGAAAGCATTAAAAGCTGTCAAGGAACAAGCAGATGCTGACGATACACCATGTCACAACAGAAGGTACTAATAGCTTCCTTCAACATGAAAACTCACTGAAGGGAAACAAGGTGTTTTGTTTTGGTTTTTTTTTAAGAATTCTTTTAAAGTTTAATTCTATTTCACATCATCAGCAACAACTCTAAATCCCTGTTTCTGACTGTCTTATTCAATGCAAGGCATGATCAAGAAAGGAGCATCAGATATCAGATGCTTCACAGCTGAATGAACAAAAGAATAGGAGGAATGCATTGCTTGGCCCATGTCATTTAAGTAGCTCAGGTAAGGAAGTTAATGAGCCTTTACAAAGCTAAAATAAGTCTATGCAGTAATACTGAACATGCTAAGGTGGAGAGAGAGTGGAGTAGGCTTGCCTGTCCCGTGAGTGGTTAAAGACCCTGATCTGTCCGTGACGGTAGATGAACTTCGACATCTGGTATGGCTTTAGGGAGATGTGAAATGGAGACCAAGTTTCTTGTCGCTCAAACAGCTCCGGATGATTGCACACCTGCAAGAGAGAAGACAGAATTAGTTTAGACCAATGCAGCATTTACATCCCAAATCAGCTGAGACTACAGATCACTAAAGCGTTAATACTGATCAGGATGTCACAGCTATTTTAGTACATCTACTGACATTTGATTACTGCATCCTATGTTTTCCTAGTCACATAACAGCTATTGTCACTTCCCAAGTGAATAACCTCTTTCAACAGCCCATTTGGAACCAAAACAGTTAGCAGATGCACACACCATTTGGCTAAAGCTCTTCCACCCCAACATCATGCTACACTGCATCAGTAACACAACTGAACTGTGTGCCAGCTTCCTTGCCTATGCCAGGATGTTTTTGACTATGGTGTGTTCTAGAAGCCATATTTTAGTTCTGTGCTAACAAATGACTCCACTTATTTCTTAAGATAGCCTTACCTTCCTGAACTGCATGACTAGATTCATGAGACTACTAGTGGTGGTCTGTGCTTGCTGAGTAGTTCCCATTGAGGACTGCAGGAGGTCATCAATAGAGATTTTGTTTTTCAGAGCTTGGTACAGCAGCTTCTGTCGACTCGTCTGCTGGCAGTACATGAGAATTTCAATCTGCAAAACAGTAATGGAGATTTAGCCTTCTCTGTCTCTGAAAAGGAGGATGACCACATCAGTACACACAAAGCAGAGAGAAATACATCTTAAGGAAAACAAAACTTTCACAGACCTTCAGAGGTATGTGAGCACAACTCAGTAAATGGATTCTTAGGGAGCTCTGAAAAAAATTCTATCTGCAGCTGATCACCTGAAAACCTGACTTCAGTTCTACAAATGCTACCCATTTAGAGCTGTCTGTAACAGGTTTCAGGAGCCCATGATAACAACAGGTGCATCACATAACAGAGTCTATGGAATTTTCCAGTTCTGAAAATGAGCAGCACATTGGAACAAAGTAGAGGTCACTCAGCCAGTGGTCCCAAAACCTGGGGACATGCTGACCACAAAAATCACACTGTTGCTAACATCCACATGAAACAAAGAGACTAACAATAGAAAAGAGCATGATGTTGAATTTCTTGCTTTGTACAAGCAAGCAAGAAGAATCCAAGAGCCACACCAAATCCTTCACAAGGGCAACTGGAGATGCTTATCATTCAGTCATTGCTATGCCAATCCCCTTCACTTAGTGATATTTCTGTCAACTTAATCAGGCTTAAAGAGTTTTTTTGCTATTGTAATTGTTAGCAAACTTTTCTAGTAGGGAAAACATTTTGTTAGTTAGAGGTTCTTCAGTTACATTCACGAGTTTGCTGGGATGCAATGGCAGAAGTTTAGGCTGGAGGTGAGGAGAAAGTTCTTCACAGAAAGAGTAATTGGCCATTGGAATGTGCTGCCCAGGGAGGTGGTGGAGTCACCGCCCCTGGAGGTGCTCAAGAGGGGAATGGATGTGGCACTTGGTGCCATAGTTTAGTAGTCATGAGGTATTGGGTGACAGGTTGGACTTGATCTCTCAGGTCTTTTCCAACCTCATTGATTCTGTGATTCTATACATGCCAAACTGAAGGTCTGTGGAAGGTTTACAGCTGTATTTCAGGTATGCTGACTGACAAATGAGTTTGCAAAACCCAGACCAGAGAAGAGAGTTATGACAGTAAAGTTGAAATACTCACTCCAGATAAATATTTCTCACCTTATCTGACAGCTCATTTTCCACATCCTTCTTGATTCTTCTCAACATGAAAGGCTTCAGGATCATGTGCAAGCGGGACAGTTGGTCTGAAATGCAGGGAATGGGGAAGAAGGAACAATCACTTCACCAAAGAAGAAAGCTATATGGTGGCCTACTACAAATCAAGTCACTTGCTACTCAGCCATTTCCCCCCCTGTAGGAGTTGCTATTTCTCTGTTCATTTTTCTTTTAATGTGTGCCAAGGTATGACTTAACTGAAGCAGATCTTTAGATTCATGAAAGCATTTCACATGTCCTGTATTACCCTGGGCTGAACAATACAGGCTTAAATTTATCACACTCTCAGTGAAGAAATACATATATAGAATACATACATAGAATAAACCAGGTTGGAAGAGACCTTCAAGATCATTGTGTCCAACCCATCAACCAATCCAACCCACCTAAACAACTAAACCATGGCACCAAGCACCCCATCAAGTCTCCTCCTGAACACCTCCAATGATGGTGACTCCACCACCTCCCCAGGCAGCACATTCCAATGGGCAATCACTCTCTCTGTATAGAACTTCTTCCTAACAGCCAGCCTAAACCTCCCCTGGCACAGCCTGAGACTGTGTCCTCTTGTTCTGGTACTGGCTGCCTGGGAGAAGAGACCAACATCCCCCTGTCTACAACCTCCCTTCAGGTAGTTGTAGAGAGCAATAAGGTCACCCCTGAGTCTCCTCCTCTCCAGGCTAAGCAACCCCAGCTCCCTCAGCCTCTCCTCACAGGGCTGTGTTCCAAACCCCTCCCCAGCTTTGTTGCCCTTCTCTGGACTCGTTCCAGCAAGTCAACCTCCTTCCTAAACTGAGGGGCCCAGAACTGGACACAGTACTCGAAGTGTGGCCTAACCAGTGCAGTGTACAGGGGCAGAATGACCTCCCTGCTCCTGCTGGCCACACTGTTCCTGATGCAGGCCAGGATGCCATTGGATCTCTTCATATGAGATGTTGTTAATGCATAAAAAGAGATCATTGCAACTTGAAACCTCACTACCCAAAATTACAGCATGACAAGGACAGGGCATACTGCACTGACAGACAACTGCAACATTTACAATCACCTGTAAGAACAAAACTCTGGGTACTCCAGAACTTTCAAAGCCATCACTTTTGTGACAATTTCCAGCTGTGCTCTGTTCTACTCCCATTACAAGTCAACTCTTTTATCCACCTAAATTTTTTTCTACATAACTATTCCATGAAATTTCATGTGAAGATTTAGTCTTTGTTTGTGGTGGGTTATTTTGAAGTACATCTCTGCTTTGCTTCTGTAATCCAAACAATATTTAGCACTTTGCCTCACACTTGTGATGTCCAGAACTTTGAACTCTCAGGACCAAGAGAAGTCCCCTTAGAAACAAAATATGTGTTCATGTGTTTGGAAAGGACAATGGCTGGAGACAAGCAGCAAATCAACATTTTCACTACATGCTTTTCTATTCATTACACCTAAGACAACACAGTCAGAAACACACATTTTTAACATGAACTATGGACAAATATCTGTAACATTCCAGTCCCATCATGCACCCTCTCCTTCAGATTTCTCACACACAAAATAAGAGTTTATCCATTAGTAGCTGGAAAAGAGTACAGATTTTCAACATAAGAACTACTGCAGTTACACACTGCACTCACTCTCATCAATGGCAGATTTGTTCTCCGCATGGCTCTCTATGTCCTTTGAAAACCACTCATTGAACTCTTCGTGGGAGTCAAACAGTGTTGGCATGATAAAATGCAGCAGGGCCCACAGCTAAAAGGAGAGAAGAAAACAGTAGATCAGCAAAGAAGTCACCCTGCTGTGGACAAGGTAACTGGGGGATCCCAAACACTTCAAGCTCTTTATGAGCAAAATCACTCTACTAGATCACAAGACATGGCAAAACTAAACAACACCCCAGCTGTATCCTCTTCCCTCATGCTGCTCTCAACATATGTCAGATATATCATCTTAACAAAACACCATCAGAAAGCAGTGAGACACATTGCACAATGCAGGAAAGGCCACAAGAATAGATTTTTGTCCTATAATCAGGGTACCATTAACTATCAGGTACCTTCAGTTTTATTTCAGTCTGTATGTGTGGCACACTTCCAATTTTCCCTACCAGAGCTGATCCCATATGTGTCCATCAGTGGTTTGCTACAAGCATGATCCCACAATCACACAAATAAGAGGTGACCTAATTGTGGCCTTCCAGTATCTGAAGGGGGCCTACAAGAAGGCTGGGGAGGGACTGCTCAGGATCTCAGGGAGTGATAGGACTAGGGGGAATGGAATGAAGCTGGAGGTGGGGAGATTCAGGCTGGATGTGAGGAGAAAGTTCTTCACCATGAGAGTGGTGAAGCCCTAGAATGGGTTGTCCAGGGAGGTGGCTGGGGCCTCATCCCTGGAGGTGTTTAAGCCCAGGCTGGATGAGGCTCTGGCCAGCCTGATCTAGTGTGGGGTGTCCCTGCCCATGGCAGTGGGGTTGGAACTAGATGATCCCTGTGGTCCCTTCCAACCCTGACTGATACTATGACCACATGTATTTAGTGCATATTCTTTTTATAAAGAGAAGTCCACTCTTGTGAGCTCCTGAATACCTCAGCCATTGTGTTCTGGATTGGGGTCCCAGTCAACAGCAACCTGTTTCGACACTGGAACTGTAGTAGGATCTTCCAACGAACACTGATGAATAAAATGAAGAAAGAACAAAAAAACCCATCATTAAGACTGTTTTATATTGTAGAAGGATATGAAGCACTATGGTATTTTAAGACCATTTGCTTCCAGTGACCTTCCCAAATAATTTTTGGAGGTCACTGGCTGAAACTATTACATCTACTCCCCAGCCTTTCAAAAGACAATTACAGGAAGAAGGAACCCTTTAGAAATTACAAAGAAACTTTCATAATTTATTCAATTTTGTTTTTCTAAGCATCTATTATTTTTTTTTTTACTCCAAATAATAATTCTCATAATAAGATTTTATTAGGAGAATAATTACATCCCCAGACTCATGGTGAATCAGAATGTCATGTATTTTTCAGGCTTCACAACACTAAACATACGGGCCACTGTGGCAGGAGTCCTGAGTTATGCAGTACAACCCTCTCAGTTTCCAAACAATGCTGAAGAGACAGGCTGGTCAGAATGAGGCTGCATCTAAAGCAGTCTTCAGCTTACTGTGTACAGTGGCAACTTGGACAAAGGTTATGGGAAAGCAATTACAAAAGTAAACGATGGACAAATCCATTACTTGGAAACAAACACACAACTTTCTGGCACAGCATCTAATGGCAAAGATTGGGCTTTACTGCAGCCAATGGTGTTCATGGGGCTCTGGCCTTCCTTTGTGTCTGGAAGTGCCACTGAAGAAGGGATCAATGCATTTAATGGAGCCAATACAAGCAATGCACACTACGGGCTACAGAACGTTCATTAGGCAGACTTCCATTGAGGACAGAAAGTGAACAGCATTTCACATTGTTTCAACTGTCTTGTATTCTGTGCATGTTTCTGCTCCTCAGCTGCTTTAGTTAGATTTTACTTATTTTTAGAAGGAAAGGAGAAAGTTCTTCACTGAGAGAGTCATTCATCACTGGAATGGGCTGCCCAGGGAGGTGGTGGAGTCACCATCCCTGGAGGTGTTCAAGAGGGGATTGGACGTGGCACTTGGTGCCATGGTCTAGTCATGAGGTTGGTGGTGACAGGTTGGACTCGATGACCTTTAAGGTCTCTTCCAACCTTGGTGATACTGTGATACTGTGAAAATTTAAATGCAAAGAAACTAGAGGATCAATCCAGCATCACAGAGCTATACCAACACTTAACTGGGTTAGACACTTCAAGGATCTTCTGTGACCATTTGAACTTCCATCAATCTGTACAATCTTGATGTTTTCTTAACGTTACTTCAGGTGGTTGATACAGAGGGAAGATTTTATTTCCAGTTAACTTATTACCTGGAGCTACTCTTCAGTGCTTGTGCTTCATCCAGCACCATATACTGCCACTTGACTCGCTGGAAATACTTCACATCCTGTACTACGAGCTGGTAACTGGTAATCACCACGTGAAAAGGAGCATCCTGAGTAT